>NC_053025.1:116101871-116444671 GCF_003073215.2 Triticum urartu
TTTTTTTTATCATATTGCATGAAATTATCCCTCTACATCATGTCATCTTGCTTAAGGCGTTACTCTGTTTTTTAAATTAATACTCTAGATGCATGTTGGATAGCGGTCGATGAGTGGAGTAATAGTAGTAGATGCAGGCAGGAGTCGGTCTACTTGTCTCGGACGTGATGCCTATATACGTGATGATGCCTAGATATTCTCATAACTATGCTCAATTCTATCAATTGCTCAACAGTAATTTGTTCACCCACCGTAGAATACTTATGCTCTTGAGAGAAGCCACTAGTGAAACCTATGGCCCCGGGGTCTCTTTCTCATCATATCAATCTCCATCACTTTATTATTGCTTTGCTTTTAATTTGCCTTTTACTTTTTACTTTGCATCTCTATACCAAAAATACCAAAAATATTATTTATCATCTCTATCTGATCTCACTTTCGTAAGTGACCGTGAAGGGATTGACAACCCCTAAGCGCGTTGGTTGCGTTGAGCTATTGTTTTTGTGTAGGTACGAGGGACTCACGCGTAGCCTCCTACTGGATTGATACCTTGGTTCTCAAAAACTGAGGGAAATACTTACGCTACTTTGCTGCATCATCCTCTCATCTTCGGGGAAATCCAACGTAGTGCTCAAGAGGTAGCAAGAAGAATTTCTGGCGCCGTTGCCGGGGAGTCTACGCAAAAGTCAACATACCAAGCACCCATCACAATTCCTATCTCCTGCATTACATTATTTGCCATTTGCCTCTCGTTTTCCTCTCCCCCACTTCACCCTTGCCGTTTTATTCGCCCTCTCTCTCTATCCTCCCTCTCTTTCTCCATTTGCCTCTTTTGCCTGCTTGCTTTTTGTTTGCTTGTGTGTTAGTTTGTTTGCTTGCCGTTATGGCTAGTCTCATATATTCTCTGTTGTCTCCCGAGAATGAAGTTCTAAATTTTAAACAAAGGGAGGAAATCTAAAAGATGCTTCGTATAGAATTTGCAATGCTCAAAATAGATCTACCATGAAGCAATCTACTTCAGTTCTTCTCCACAATTTTTATGTAGGTGCTAGTCCTTGGTATAGATATATCCTTGATACCATTACCGGAGGGAATCTCTTGGGTAGCCATACTTTTGATTCTTATAATGCTATGTTAGATTTATTTGGCTCACCACCTCTTTTGGTTAATGGAACTATGTTAACTTTGGAGCATGTTATGCAAAGACTTGAAATTATTGAAAATAAAGTTGCTACCATTGAATTAATTGAAAATATAGATAAAAAGATCCACAATCAAATTACCCAATATGGATCTAGGGTAGGAATGACTTTTAAAAATATTAAGGAAAAGGAACCCATAGTTAATGAGAAAATAAATCTAGATTCCACTAGAATCGATAAACTTGAGGGTATCATTACAAACTTGGGAACCGCTTTTTCTTCCATAAAGAATACTCCAAGTCCTCCTACTAAAATTGCCAAGCTTATGTATGCTCCTAGAAATAAGGGTGAATCATCTAGTAAGGAAACTGCGGATCTTAAATCTATAAGTATTCATCCCAATATTTTTGCTATCATTAAGGAACCAATTGCTACAAATGAATTTTTCGATCTTGTGCCTAAGAGTTTGATAATCACTAGAAAGAAAGAAATTCCTAAGGGAGATAGATGCCTCATTGAAGAATTTCCTACCAAAGATGGCAATACCTAGATCTATTCTTGCTTGTTATGCCTAGCTAGGGGCGTTAAACGACAGCGCTTGTTGGGAGGCAACCCAATTTTATTTTTATTCCTTGCTTTTTGCTCCTGTTTAGTAATAAATAATTTATCTAGAATCTGTTTTGTTTTTGTTTTTTGTGTTTAATTAGTGTTTGTGCCAAGTAGAACCGTTGGGAAGACTTGGGGAAAATCTTGTTGAACTTGCTGTAAAAAACAGAAACTTTAGCGCTCACGAGAACTGCTGTAATTTTTATTTGTAAAGTGCTATTTAGTTAATTCTTTTGAAGATGATTAATATATAAATTCCTCACGTCCAGCAATTTATTTTAGAATTTTTGGGGTTCCAGATCTTGCGCTAGCTACAGATTACTACACACTGTTCTGTTTTTGATAGATTCTGTTTTTCGTGTGTTGTTTGCTTATTTTGTTGAATCTATGGCTAGTAAAATAGTTTATAAACCATATAGAAGGTGGAATACAGTAGGTTTAACACAAATATAAATAAAGAATGAGTTCATTACAGTACCTTGAAGTGGTCTTTTGTTTTCTTTCGCTAACGGAGCTCACGAGATTTTCTACTTTAAGTTTTGTGTTGTGAAGTTTTCAAGTCTTGGGTAAAGATTTGATGGATTATGGAACAAGGAGTGGCAAGAGCCTAAGCTTGGGGATGCCCATGGCACCCCCAAGATAATCTAAGGACACCTAAAAGCCAAAGCTTGGGGATGCCTCGGAAGGCATCCCCTCTTTCGTCTACTTCTATCGGTAACTTTACTTGGAGCTATATTTTTATTCACCACATGATATGTGTTTTGCTTGGAGCGTCTTTTATGATTTGATTCTTTGCTTGTTAGTCTACCACAATCATCCTTTCTGTACACACCTTTTGAGAGAGCCATACATAATTTGGAATTTGATAGAATACTCTATGTGCTTCACTTATATCTTTTGAGCTTTATAGTTTTGCTCTAGTGCTTCACTTATATCTTTTAGAGCACGGTGGTGGATTGTTTTATAGAAACTATTGATCTCTCATGCTTCACTTAGATTATTTTGAGAGTCTTAATAGCATGGTAATTTGCTTAAAATCCTAATATGCTTGGTATGCAAGATTAATAATAAAACTTTCTTATGAGTGTGTTGAATACTAAGAAAAGTTTGATGCTTGATGATTTTTTTGAGATATGGAGGTAATAATATCAAAGTCGTGCTAGTTGAGTAGTTGTGAAATTGAGAAATACTTGTGTTGAGGTTTGCAAGTCCCGTAGCATGCACGTATGGTAAACATTATGCAACAAATTTGAAACATGAGGTGTTATTTGATTGTCCTCCTTATGAGTGGCGGTCGGGGACGAGCGATGGTCTTTTCCTACCAATCTATCCCCCTAGGAGCATGCGCGTAGTGCCGACGTTTTTGATGACTTGTAGATTTTTGCAATAAATATGTGAGTTCTTTATGACTAATGTTGAGTCCATGAATTATACGGACTCTCACCCTTCCATCCTTGCTAGCCTCTTCGGTACCGTGCATTGCCCTTTCTCACATTGAGAGTTGGCGCAAACTTCGTCGATGCATCCAAACCCTGTGATATGATACGCTCTTTCACACATAAACCTCCTTATATATTCCTCAGAACAGCCACCATACCTACCTATTATGGCATTTCCATAGCCATTCCGAGATATATTGCCATGCAACTTTCCATCATTCCGTTCATCATGACACATTCATCATTGTCATATTGCTTAGCATGATCATGTAGTTGACATAGTATTTGTGGCAAAGCCACCGTTCATAATTCTTTCATACATGTCACTCTTGGTTCATTGCATATCCCGGTACACCGCCGGAGGCATTCATATAGAGTCATCTTTGTTTTAGTATCGAGTTGTAATCATTGAGTTGTAAATAAATAGAAGTGTGATGATCATCATTATTAGAGCATTGTCCCAAGTGAGGAATAAATAATAATAAAAGGCCATAAAAAAGAGAAGCCCCCCCCCCAAAAAAGAGAAAAGCCATAAAAAATGGAAAGGCCCAAAAAATGAGAGAAAAAGAGAGAAGGGACAATGTTACTATCCTTTTACCACATTTGTGCTTCAAAGTAGCACCATGATCTTCATAGTAGAGAGTCTCTCATGTTATCACTTTCATATACTAGTGGGAATTTTTCATTATAGAACTTGGCTTGTATATTCCAACAATGGGCCTCCTCAAGTGCCCTAGGTCTTCGTGAGCAAGCAAGTTGGATGCACACCCACTAGTTTCTTTTGTTGAGCTTTCATACATTTATAGCTCTAGTGCATCCGTTGCTTGGCAATCCCTACTCCTTGCATTAACATCAATCGGTGGGCATCTCCATAGCCCATTGATTAGCCTCGTTGATGTGAGACTTTCTCCTTTTTTGTCTTCTCCACATAACCCCCTCATTATATTCTATTCCACCTATAGTGCTATGTCCATGGCTCGCGCTCATATATTGCGTGAAAGTTTATAGGTTTGAGATTACTAAAGTATGAAACAATTGCTTGGCTTGTCATCGGGGTTGTGCATGATGAGAGCATTCTTGTGTGACGAAAATGAAACATGACTAAACTATATGATTTTGTAGGGATGAACTTTCTTTGGCCATGTTATTTTGAGAAGACATAATTGCTTAGTTACTATGCTTGAAGTATTATCATTTTTATGTCAATATGAACTTTTGTCTTGAATCTTTCGGATCTGAATATTCATACCACAATTAAGAAGAATTACATTAAAATTATGCCAAGTGCCACTCCGCATCAAAAATCCTCTTTTTATCATTTACCTACTCGAGGAAGAGCAGGAATTAAGCTTGGGGATGCTTCATACGTCTCCAACGTATCTATAATTTTTGATTGCTCCATGCTATATTATCTACTGTTTTGGACTATATTGGGCTTTATTTTTCACTTTTATATTATTTTTGGGACTAACCTATCAACCGGAGGCCCAGCACAGAATTACTGTTTTTGCCTATTTTAGTGTTTCCGAGAAACAGAATATCAAACGGAGTCCAAACGGAATGAAACCTTCGAAAACGTGATTTTCTCATCAGATAAGACCCAGGAGACTTGGACCCTCCGTCAAGAAAGCCACGAGGCGGTCATGAGGGTGGAGGGCGCGTGCCCCCCTAGGGCGCGCCCCCTGCCTCGTGGGCCCCTCGAAGCTCCACCGACGTACTCCTTCCTCCTATATATACCTACGTACCCCCAAACGATCGGGGACAAAGCCAAAAACCTAATTCCACCGCCGCAACTTTTTGTATCCACGAGATCCCATCTTGGGGCCTGTTCCAGAGCTTCGTCGGAGGGGGCATCGATCACTGAGGGCTTCTACATCATCATCCAAGACCCTCCGATGAAGTGTGAGTAGTTTACTTCAGACCTATGGGTCCATAATTAGTAGCTATATGGCTTCTTCTCTCTTTTTGGATCTCAATACAATGTTCTCCCCCTATCTCATAGAGATATATTCGATGTAATCTTCTTTTTGCGGTGTGTTTGCTGAGACCGATGAATTGTGGGTTTATGATCCAGTCTATCTATGAATAATATTTGAATCTTCTCTGAATTCTTTTATGTATGATTGGTTATCTTTGCAAGTCTCTTCGAATTATCAGTTTGGTTTGGCCTACTAGATTGGTTGTTCTTGCCATGGGAGAAGTGCTTAGCTTTGGGTTCGATCTTGCGGTGTCCTTTTCGAGTGACAGAAGGGGCAGCAAGGCACGTATTGTATTGTTGCCATCGAGGATAACTAGATGGTTTTTTTTTATCATATTGCATGAAATTATCCCTCTACATCATGTCATCTTGCTTAAGGCGTTACTCTGTTTTTTAAATTAATACTCTAGATGCATGTTGGATAGCGGTCGATGAGTGGAGTAATAGTAGTAGATGCAGGCAGGAGTCGGTCTACTTGTCTCGGACGTGATGCCTATATACGTGATGATGCCTAGATATTCTCATAACTATGCTCAATTCTATCAATTGCTCAACAGTAATTTGTTCACCCACCGTAGAATACTTATGCTCTTGAGAGAAGCCACTAGTGAAACCTATGGCCCCGGGGTCTCTTTCTCATCATATCAATCTCCATCACTTTATTATTGCTTTGCTTTTAATTTGCCTTTTACTTTTTACTTTGCATCTCTATACCAAAAATACCAAAAATATTATTTATCTTCTCTATCAGATCTCACTTTCGTAAGTGACCGTGAAGGGATTGACAACCCCTAAGCGCGTTGGTTGCATTGAGCTATTGTTTTTGTGTAGGTACGAGGGACTCGCCCGTAGCCTCCTACTGGATTGATACCTTGGTTCTCAAAAACTGAGGGAAATACTTATGCTACTTTGCTGCATCATCCTGTCCTCTTCGGGGAAATCCAACGTAGTGCTCAAGAGGTAGCAGGCATGACCTGGACCACGTTGACGAGCTTGATTTTCTTGCTCATCATGTTCTTGATGTAGGTCTGGAGTCCGGTCAGCTCTACCGGGGAACCGCAGGATAGGCCCTTCTCTTTCCAGGAGGTGAGCCGCGTGGGGATTCCGGATCGGAATTCGGGGGTCGCCACCCAGTTGGTGTCGCGTGGCTCGGTGATGTAGAACCACCCCGATTTCCACCCCTTTATGGTCTCTACATAGGAGCCTTCGAGCCAGGTGACGTTAGGCATTTTGCCCACCATGGCGCCTCCGCACTCCGCTTGCTGGCCGACCACCACCTTCGGTTTAACATTGAAGGTCTTCAGCCATAGGCCGAAGTGGGGCCTGATGCGGAGGAAGGCCTCGCACATGACGATATACGCCGAGATGTTGAGGATGAAATTGGGGGCTAGATCATGATAATCCAGCCCGTAGTACAACATGAGCCCGCGGACAAACGGGTGAAGGGGAAATCCCAGTCCATGGACAAAGTGGGTAAGGAAAACTACCCTCTCATGGGGTGCGGGCGTAGGGATGATCTGCCCCGCATCTGGCAGCCGGTGCGCGATGTCCGCGGCCAGATATCCGGCTTCCCGTAGCTTTGCGATGTTCTCCTCCGTGACGGAGGAGACCATCCACTTGCCTCCCGCTCCGGACATGCTTGGAGTGGTTTGAGGAGAAATACGCGAACTTGGGCTCTTGAGCTCGAGTGCGCGAGAATGGATAAGCAAGGAGGAAGAAGTCGTGGGTAAAAAGGGTGAATCTTTGTCCCTTTATAAGGGCGGAAGAGGCGATGCACCTCCCCACTTACCTGGTAAAATCGCTTATTCCACGAGCGCCGTAATTGATGGCGCGGTTGGGTTACCCACGTCCATATTGATGTGAATCCCGTAATAAGGGGGACACGATCTCTGCTTTGACAAGACGTGTCAAGAAAACCGCCTCGCGATATGTGCAGTGCTAGTTGAGAAAAACGGTTCGAATAATGACCGGGCCATGGCGTGATGTCAAGTTGTTAAACATGTCAGCAGATTAGATTTGTGGAATATTATTCTCTCTGTGGTGGTATGTGGAACTTGTTTTGCAGAGCCGTACACTCTCCTTGTGTTCAAAATCTTCTATGGAGTATTCGGAGGAAGAACCCGCCTTGCAATGCCGAAGACAAATATGCGCGCTGGACTCATCGTCATTGAAGCCTGGTTCAGGGGCTACTGAGGGAGTCCTGGATTAGGGGGTCTCTGGACAGCCGGACTATATTCTTTGGCCGGACTATTGGACTATGAAGATACAAGATTGAAGACTTGGTCCCGTGTCCGGATGGGACTCTCCTTGGCGTGAGAGGCAAGCTTTGCAATACGGATATGTAGATCTCCTCCCTTGTAACTGACTCTGTGTAACCCTAGCCCCCTCTGGTGTCTATATAAACCGGAGGGTTTAGTCCGTAGACAACAACAGTCAGACCATAGGCTAGCTTCTAGGGTTTAGCCTCTACGATCTCGTGGTAGATCAACTCTTGTAATACTCATATCATCAAGATCAATCAAGAAGGATGTAGGGTATTACCTCCATCGAGAGGGCCCGAACCTGGGTAAACATCGTGTCCCCCGCCCCCTATTACCATCCACCTGAGACGCACAGTTTGGGACCCCCTACCCGAGATCCGCCAGTTTTGACACCGACATTTCCCTTCCGTAACGTTTCAGTCTTACCGAAATGAGCGATTCGGTCCCACTGAGTGTGTCTGACCAACTCTCTGTTTGCCTATTACAGAAATCGGTCCTACCGAGTTTATGTGATCGGTCTCACCGAGATTACGTTATGCCCTAACCCTAATGAAATTGGTCCCACCGAGTTGACATGTCGGTCCCACCGAAAATCCTAACGTTCACATTTTGAACTAAATCGGTCTGACCGAGTTTCTCGATTCGGTCTTACCGAGTTTGGTAAATTGTGTGTAACGGTTAGATTTTCTGTGGAGGCTATATATACCCCTCCACCCACTCTTCATACATGGAGAGAGTCATCAAAACGTGCCTATACTTCCAGCATACATTTTCTGAGAGAGAACCACCTACTCATGTGTTGAGACTAAGATATTCCATTCCAACCACAAGAATCTTGATCTCTAGTATTCCCCAAGTTGCTTTCCACTCAAATCATCTTTCCACCAAATCCAAATCTATGAGAGAGAGTTGAGTGTTGGGGAGACTATCATTTGAAGCACAAGAGCAAGGAGTTCATCATCAACACACCATCTATTACCTTTTGGAGAGTGGTGTCTCCTAGATTGATTAGGTTTTACTTGGGAGCCTCCGACAAGATTGTGGAGTTGAAACAAGGAGTTTGTACGAGCAAGAAGATCGCCTACTTCGTGAAGATCTACCCTAGTGAGGCAAGTCCTTCGTGGGCGATGGCCATGGTGGGATAGACAAGGTTGCTTCTTCGTGGACCCTTCATGGGTGGAGCCCTCTGTGCACTCGCGGAGCCGTTACCCTTCGCGGGTTGAAGTGTCCATCAACGTGGATGTACGATAGCACCACCTATCGGAACCACGCCAAAAATCTCTGCGTCTACATTGCGTTTGCTCCCTCCATATTCCCCCTTTACCTTCATGTGCAAAATTTTACATTCCGCTGCTATACTCTTAGACTTGCATGTGCATGTTGATTGCTTCACTTGTTCTAAGTTGCTAAAATCCGCCAAGACTTAAAATTGGGAAAAGGGTAGATTTTTATTTGGTCAAATAGTCTAATCACCCCCCTCTAGACATACTTTCGATCCTACAAGTGGTATTAGAGCTTTGGTCTCCATTTGCCTTGATTTCCATAGCTTTTGGTGATCATAGCCTTGGTTTCACAACCTAGGAGAGTATGGCGTATAGCGAGGGAAATTACCACCGTAGAGGTCCTTATTTGATGGTAATATTTTTGCTAGTTGGAAGCATAATATGAAAATGCATATTCTTGGACATAACCCCGCCGTTTGGGCTATTGTGTGTATTGGCTTGCAAGGTGAATTCTTTGATAGGAGAGAACCAAACCGTGAAGCTACCGCGGAAGAGTTGAAGATGCTGCAATACAACGCTCAAGCTTGCGAAGAATTCAACAAAATCAGCCGTCTTGAGAATGCAAAGGAAATTTGGGATACTTTGATTGATATGCACGAAGGTACCGACTCCGTAAAGGAATCCAAATTGGATGTGCTTCAAAGTCAATTTAACAAGTTCAAAATGAAGGATGGTGAAACCGAAATGTACTCCAGGCTTGCTCTCATCACAAATGAGATTGCCAGCTTAGGAAGTGAAGTGATGACCGATAGATTCATTATCAAGAAGATCCTAAGAGCCTTGGATGGAAAATATGATACCGTGTGCACATTGATCCAAATGATGCCAAATTACAAAGATCTCAAGCCAACAAAGTCATTGGAAGAATTGCTGCTCATGAGATGTCTCTCAAGGATAAGGAAGAGCTTCACAACAAGTCAAGTGGTGTTTACAAAGCCTCATGTGATTCTCCCACATCATCAAGCGAGAAATAAACCTTCAATGAAGAATTGAGCCTAATGGTAAAGAAATTCAATAATTTCTACAAGAGTAGAAGCAAAGAAAGAAGTTCCAAGTCAAGGTCCTACAATGACAAAAGATCTTCTAGTCGTGAGCGTAATTGCCACAATTGTGGAAGACCCAGACACTACTCCAATGAGTGTACGGCTCCCTACAAAATAAGAGAACATTCGCCGAAAAGGAGAAGTAGAAGAGAAGATTCACCTCCAAGAGAGAGAAGGATTAGAGATGGTCGTTATGAACGAAGAACCTCTCGCAGAAGCAAGGATTCAGAAAGGAAGGACAAGTCATCAAGGAGCTACACAAAATGAAGACATCAAGCTCATGTTGGTGAATGGGTATCCGGCTCTGACTCCGACCATCACTCCGACTCCGAATATACTCAAGATGAAGGCGTTGCTGGTCTAGCACTTGTGTCAACCAACTCCTACGACATATTTGACTCACCAAATGAAGGAATTTGAAGATGCTTCATGGCTAAAGGCCCAAAGGTATCACACCCCGAGTATGTTGATTTCAGTAGTGATGAAGATGATTTTCTAGGTGATGATGATTTACTTGTTGACAACTCTAGTGATGAAAACTATGATGAAATTCCTATTGATCATGCTAATCAAGATAAAACGAATGATGATGATAAGGAGATTGAGTGTCTAACTAAAGAACTAAACACTCTTAATTTAGCTCATGAAACTACCTTGTAAGATCATCGAGAGCTTTTGAAGACTCATGAGAAACTACACTTTGAAAAGCTCAACCTTGAGCAAGAGCATGGGTTCTTAAAAGCAATCAATGATGATCTTCGCAAGAAAAGTTCTTATTACATTGCCAAGTATTTACTCTTTTCTACTTGCATGCCGCAAGTCAAATCTAGCAACAAGAATAAGAAAGATTCTTCTTCTAGTAGTAACAATAATCATGTTAAATCCAACATTGTTGCTTCTAGTAGCTCTCTTGATTCCACTAATGATTCTCTTAGTCAAGTTACACTTGAGTAAGAAAATAGCTTCTTGAAGGGAATTATAGAGAAAGGTGTTTACAAGAGCCTTGCCGGGAGTAAGCAATTTGAGGAAATTGTACGCAAGCAAGGAAGGCACCAGAAGAATCATGGTGTTGGTTTTGAATGAAAGTTCAATGCCAATGGAGTTGAGTGGTAAGAATATCAATACCCCAAGACGAAGTTTGTTCCTCAACAAGAGAAGTATGATCCTACTTCTTTCAAGGGGACAAAAGCTCAAGATGATCTTCTGATGACCCACAAGTATAGGGGATCTATCGTAGTCCTTTCGATAAGTAAGAGTGTCGAACCCAACGAGGAGCAGAAGGAAATGATAAGCGGTTTTCAGCAAGGTATTCTCTGCAAACACTGAAATTATCGGTAATAGATAGTTTTGTGATAAGGTAATTGGTAACGAATTGCAAGTAATAAAAGTAAATAAGGTGCAGCAAGATGGCCCAATCCTTTTTGTAGCAAAGGACAAGCCTCGACAAACTCTTATATGAAGGAAAGCGATCCCGAGGACACATGGGAATTATCGTCAAGCTAGTTTTCATCACGATCATATGATTCGCGTTCGGTACTTTGATAATTTGATATGTGGGTGGACCGGTGCTTGGGTGTTGTCCTTACTTGGACAAGCATCCCACTTATGATTAACTCCTATTGCAAGCATCCACAACTACAACAGAAGTATTAAGGTAAACCTAACCATAGCATGAAACATATGGATCCAAATCAACCCCTTACGAAGCAACGCATAAACTAGGGTTTAAGCTTCTATCACTCTAGCAACCCATCATCTACTTATTACTTCCCAATGCCTCCCTCTAGGCCCAAACAATGGTGAAGTGTCATGTAGTCGACGTTCACATGACACCACTAGAGGGATGACAACATACATCTCATCAAAATATCAAACGAATACCAAATTCACATGACTACTAATAGCAAGAATTCTCCCGTGTCCTCAAGAACAAATGTAACTACTCACAAAGCATATTCATGTTCATAATCAGAGGGGTATTAATATGCATAATGGATCTGAACATATGATCTTCCATGAAGTAAACCAACTAGCATCAACTACAAGGAGTAATCAACACTACTAGCAACCCACCGGTACCAATCCGAGGTTTGGATACAAAGATTGGATACAAGAGATGAACTAGGGTTTGAGCGGAGATGGTGCTGGTGAAGATGTTGATGGAGATTGACCCCCTCTCGATGAGAGGATCATTGGTGATGGTGATGATTTCCCCCTTCCGGAGGGAAGTATCCCCGGCAGAACAGCTCCGCCAGAGCCCTAGATTGGTTCCGCCAGGGTTCCGCCTCATGGCGGCGGAGTCTCGTCCCGAAAGCTTGCTTCTGATTTTTCCCTCGGCGAAAGACTCCATATAGCAGAAGATGGGCATTGGAGGGCCACCAGGGGGCCCACGAGGCAGGGAGCGCGCCCGGGGGGGTAGGGCGCGCACCCACCCTCGTGGCCAGGGTGTGGCCCCCCTCTAGAACTTCTTGCGCTCGGTATTTTATATATATTCTAGAAATAGCTTCCGTGAAGTTTCAGGACTTTTGGAGTTGTGCAGAATAGGTCTCTAATATTTGCTCCTTTTCCAGCCCAGAATCCCAGCTGCCAGCATTCTCCCTCTTCATGTAAACCTTGTAAAATAAGAGAGAATAGGCATACGTATTGTGACATAATGTGTAATAACAGCCCATAATGCAATAAATATCGATATAAAAGCATGATGCAAAATGGACGTATCATCTTCCACCACAAGACCACAAGCAAAAAAGGCAAGAACAAGCTTCAAGAGGAGATTGATGCATTTGAAGAAGCTCCCAAGGCCTTGGTCAAGTGGGTTCCCAATACTACATCAAGTACGACTACAACTCCAAGGATTCCCATCAAGATGATGTGGATCCCGAAGAAGAAGAACTAGAGAGTTCTTGAGGGTGACTCCGCCAACATACTTCACTCATATCATTTTGGCGAGGACAAGTGCAAACAACTTCTAGATGTTGCACTAGTTCAAGGAGTCACAAACCCTCTTGTTGCTAAGACAAGGGACAAGGTAACCTAATGCTTTCATGGACATCATCTTGTGTGAACATCACTCTATGTCTATGGATATGCTTGTTTGTTCCTTGTGGGACTAACCCATGTAGGTATTGAAAGTGCAACTATTTCCAATGGATTGCTCCAAGTGATCTACATCAACATTGAGCATGCACATCTTCAACATCTACATGAAGTCATCATCGACAAAACCCAAGGTTAGTTCATCCCTCTTAGGGGGGATCTTCACTCTAACAATTGAGCTAAAGCAACTCTAATGGTGTGCACACAACAATATTGTATGTAAAAGTGGTAACCCCACTTGTGCTTAAAAGATGAGTATGACCTATGATCAAATGTTCTCATTTGACTCCTAAGTCAATATACTCATATATAGACGACCTAGTCATCGCCAATTGCTTGATAGATGCTAGAGTGTTTGTGCATGCTTTGCCACATATTTCATTTGCCATTCTACTATGTGAGCATGTTGATTGCATATTTTACTCATTCGAGGACATCCATTTATTGCTTCGATTGTTTGGCTTTTTTCTCTTTTGCCAAATGGATGGACAAGAATGCCTAAGAAATTCCTCTAGCTATCTATGCTTTTCTCGTCTAAAACTCTATTCATGCTACATCTCTACATCACAAAGTTTGATCAAGTCAGATTCGAACACTCTGTATGAGGAGCACTCAGAGTCCCCGATTCGTCATAGACTTAAACTTCCAAAACCTCTCTGTGAATTTCGGTCTGACCGATCCATCCACTTCGGTCACACCGAGTTCACTGAGTTGATCTATGTTTTCAATCTCGGTGCAATCGATTAGAACTTTTTGGTCACACTGAGTTGTAGTAACCACTTGCGATTCTGCATCTCGGTGCCACCGAGTTGTTCCACTCGGTCACACCGATAGTGTCAGGATATATATACTGATGGGTTGAATTTTGGAAATTTCTTCAAAACTCTTCATCCCGCCGTGTCCTGCTCTGCCGCTTCGGGTCTGCGGATCGTCTCCTCATCACCAGCGACCTCCCGGCACTGGTTTCCATCGCCGTCAATGGATTTCTACGCCGCCGTTGCCACCGTAGCGAACTCACTGCCGAACTAGGGTATGAGTTCGATCCCTTGTGCATTCTTTTTTCCTCCGATTCTAAGCACAAGGTCAATGCCATGTTTCTTGCCACGTTTGAGATCATCCTGTCCAGCAAAACATCCCATAGATTAGATTTGATTCGAAAATTTAGGGTTAGGTTTCTGCCGAACTCATCTCGGACCGACCGAGTTGTGGAAATCGGTCTCACCAATTTGGCTTAGGCCATTGCACTTGCACTTTTCGGTCTGACCGAAAGTTGCAAATCGGTGTGACCGAGTTCAACTCTTTGTGAAACCCTAGCAATCTCGGAGTCACTGAACTGTGTCTCGGTCTGACCGATTTCACCAGTTTAGACTCCAAAAGTTGCTTCGGTGTCACCGAGTTTAACAAACCGGTAGCTCCGAAATGCTTTCTGGGGAAAACTAAAACTAACTTTTTGACTCATTTTTTTTGCAAAACCTCTGCACTTTGTGATGCTCATCCACTCTACCTCATCTATATCCATTCACAGGGTCTGCTGTCAGTTTTCTTTGCCAGTATGTCTGATCAGAGTGATAACCAAAACAAGTCAGAAGAGCAAGTGAACATGAGTGAGGGCACTAGTCCCTCTAGCAGCTATGATGATGGCAACAGGAGCACTCCAAGCAATATGCCCAAAGCAGCTACTAGGCAGAGAAAGAAGAGGAATTCCGACTTAGAGGATGAGGACTATGTGCTGCTGAGGAGGAAGTGAGCTCTAAGAAGAAGGTTGTCAAAAAGGAGTTTGGCACAGCTGCATCCACAAAGCCTGGTTTGCACAAGAAGGTACCTGCTAAGAGGATTCCCATGTCAAAAGCCAGAGCCTCCACTCTTGAGACTTCTAAGTCAACTGAAGAGGCTGCTGGTGAAGGCAAGAAGAGGAAGGAGAGGGTCAAGAAGACTATGGCCAAGGTCATTGGAAAAACTTTTGTGATGAAAGATCCAGAGGAAGAAGAGGATGCTGCACCAACATCAAAGTCTCAAAAGCCAATGGGGGATGCCATCAAGTCAGGGGCTATCCCATCAAGGCTCAAGGCTGCTCCCAAAGCCTATGCTCCTGCTCCAAAGCCCAAGAGGAGCACAAGGAACATATCTGCTGCTAAGAAGAACAAGGCCCCAGTGCCTGAGATTGATGAAGAGGATGCTGAAGCCCAAGTTCTTAGGAAGCTCAAACCAAAAATTCCAGATCATGTTGACAACTATCCAGTGGTAGAAGACATGAACATCAGGAAAGATGCAGGTCTCAGACTTTGGAGACAAACTGATCCATATGCTGCAAGGAGAAGGACTGTTGTGGACTACAGGTTCCATACCAAAGAGCAGCAAGATTTCTATGAAACCATATTGCTTGACAAGAAGGCCATAGTCTGTGACATGAAGTGGGTTGATTGGGAGTACATCGATGAGAATGAAGATCATTTTGCAGGAGTGCATGAAAGTTTCAAGTCTTGTGGAGTAGATGACTTTGTGGGTCAGAAACTTACCAAATGGAATGATGAGCTCATTATGCAATTCTATTCTACAGCTCATTTTTATCCAGATGGAAGAATAGTTTGGATATCTGAGGGTACAAGGTACCAATCTACTGTTGATGAGTGGGCCAATTGGTCAATGCCCCTAAAGAGCATGAAGATGACTTGGATGTCTATGCCAAGAAGAAGAAATACCACAACTCAATGGCCAATATGTACATGGTAATTCTAGACAAAGCTTTGGAAACTCATAAGCTTGGGTCTGTTCACTATTTGTTGTCTGGATGAGCTACAATCAACACCATTCTGAGGCATACTTTGTTGCCAAAATCCGGAGATCACAAGATGAACAAAGGCCATTCAATTAACTTACTACAACTGTTTGATGTGCCCCAAAAGTTTAAAGTCATGAGCCTGATTGTGGAAACAATCAAGAGGACAGCTGCAGATCAGAAGAGAACTTGTGGGTATGCTCCACATATTCAGGTGCTCATCAACTCCAAGATGGACACTGGCACTTATCTTTTGGACAAGGAGCATCTACCTTTGAGACCAGATTTTGAGGACAACACGGTTGTCATGAATGAAGAAGGTCCTACATCTGTGCAAGCACAAGAAAAGAGAGAAAAGACAAAGGCTGAGAAGGCTGCAAAGATGCCAAGTGTTGAAGAGGCTCAAGTGTTCCTAAAGTCAAAACAAGATCAGCTTGCTTACCTGATTCAAGCAACTTTGAGGATTGAGAAGGGCTTGGCCACCCTGACTCAAAACCAAGAGAGCTTGGAAAGGATCATTGAAACTAAGTTCTATGATCTTGATCTTAAAGTGACTGAGATGCAGACAACTGTTGAGTAGCTCCAAGAAGAAACTAAGGAGAGGAAAGGGCAGGCTACCACAGATGCCTTTCAAAGAGTGCCCAGAGGTCAGAGGTCACTGCAGTGCCCATGGCTGAAACTAGAGCTACCACATCAGCACCAGCAGCCATAGCTTCAGTGCCACTTCCAGTTGCAACTCCACCAGCTCCATCAACTTCAACAGATGAATTCTTCCTTGGAGTCCTCTCAACACCACCTCCCGAAGATCAAGCCTAGAGAGATTCATAGCACTATGCATTTTCAAACTTTTTGCTAACTTGTTGCCAAAGGGGGAGAAGTGTATAGATCATAAGCTTCGAGAGAGAGTGTGGTTTTGCTTCTTTTGTCTCTCTTGCTATTTGGTTGATACTTTTGTGTGCTTGCTTAATACTTCATGTCTATGTGTGTGAGATACTTGTATGATCATGTGTTTGATCATATCCTACTTTAATGCTTATGCTTGAATGCTGGTATTTTTATATATCTCATATATGATCATTCACTTTCCTTGGTGATGAGTGCATGTTTTTAATTTCTATCATCTTGAGCGCTCCACCAAGATGTATGTGACATGGAAGAGTAACCCATGATCCTAATCGATTGTGCATTTGCATTCAAAAGCAAATTTTAAATAATGCATAAATTTAGGGGGAGCTCTTGCTTATCACATACTTCTCAAAGCAACGATGTATTTCAATCTTATTATCAATTGTCGAAGCTTTGATCTATATGTTGTCATCAATTACCAAAAAGGGGGAGATTGAAAGTGCAACTATCCCTAGGTGGGTTTGGTAATTCCTAACAACATATAGCTCATTGAACTAATGCTATTTCAAGATGATCATTTCAGAAAGTTCAATGATTGGCATGGCAAGGATTAGAAATGTGGACCTGATATGTCTCGAATGTATCTATAATTTTTGATTGTTCCATGTTGTTTTATTATCAATCTTGGATGTCTTATAATCATTTTATAGTCATTTTATATCAGTTTTTGGTACTAACCTATTGACATAGTGCCAAGTGCCAGTTGCTGTTTTTCCATGTTTTTTGCATCGCAGAAAATCAATAAAACGAAGTCCAAATGCCACGAAACTTTATGGAGATTTTTTATGGGCCAGAAGGAAGGCAATGGGTCCTAATTGCACCTGGGGGTGCCCCGAGGGGGCACAACCCACCAGGGTGCGCCAGGAGGCCCAGGCGCGCCCTGGTGGGTTGTGCCCACCTCAGGTGCCCCCTGGACCGCCTCTTTACTCTATAAATACCCCAAAAATACCAGAACCCTAGGGGATTCAACAAAATATTCATCCAGCCGCCGCAGAGTCCAGAACCACCAGATCCAATCTAGACACCATCACGGAGGGGTTCACCACTTCCATTGGTGCCTCTCCGATGATGCGTGAGTAGTTCTTTGTAGACCTTCGGGTCCGTAGTTAGTAGCTAGATGGCTTCATCTCTCTCTCTCTTGATTCTCAATACAATGGTCTCTTGGAGATCCATATGATGTAACTCTTTTGCGGTGTGTTTGTTGGGATCGATGAACTTTGAGTTTATGATCAGATCTATGTTTTTATATCCATGAAAGTATTTGAGTTTCTTTGATCTCTTTTATGCATGATCTCTTATAGCCTCGTATTTCTTCTCCGATATTTGGGTTTTGTTTGGCCAACTTGATCTATTTATCTTGCAATGGGAAGAGGTGCCCAGTAGTGGGTTCGATCTTACGGTGGTTGATCCCAGTGACAGAAAGGGAACCAACACGTATGTATCATTGCTACTAAGCATAAAATATGAGATCTATATCTACCTCCATATAGATAAACAGATCTTGTCTACATCATGTCATCGTTCTTATTGCATTACTCCGTTTTTCTATGAACTTGATACACTAGATGCATGCTGCATAGCGGTCGATGTGTGGAGTAATAGTAGTAGATGTAGGCAGGAGTCGGTCTACTAATCTTGGACGTGATGCCTATGTAATGATCATTTCCTGGATATCGTCATAATTATTTGAAGTTCTATCAATTTCCCAACAGTAATTTGTTTACCCACCGTTTGCTATTTTTATCGAGAGAAGCCACTAGTGAAACCTACGGCCCCCGGGTATTCTTTCTCATATATTTTCCTTGCGATCTACTTTTCTTTTGAATTTTTATTTTGATCTATTAAACCAAAAATCCAAAAATACCTTGCTTCAATTTATTCTATTTGGCATTCGATCTATCAATATTTACAACTTTATCTCCCGTCATACGCCGTTTCTGGCGCCGTTACTTGAAAGGGATTGACAACCCCTTTAACACGTCGGGTTGTGAGGAGTTGTTATTTGTGTGCAAGGGTTGTTTACGTTGTGTTGCTTCGTTCTCCTACTAGTCGATAACCTTGGTTTCATAACTGAGGAAAATACCTATGGTTGCTGTGCTACATCATCCCTCCCTCTCCAGGGAAATACCGACGTAGTTCCAGCTACCATCAAGGAGAATTTCTTGCGCCATTGCCGGGGAGGATCTTCAACATATACCAGGTTGCTAATCACAAATCTCATCTCCTTGCAATTTACATTATTTGCCATTTGCCTCTCCCCCACTTCACAAAGATTTTCCGTTTTATTCACCACTCTTGTTCCGTTCGCCGTTCTCTTGCTTTCTAGTCTCGATGGCTAGCGTCCCTGCCCCTCCTTTGTCACCAGATTTTGAAGTCTTGTACTTCAAACAAAGACAAGGAGAAAATTTCAAAGATGCCTGGTATAGGCTTATGGAATCGTATCATATTTCCAACTTAAAGGGGGATGCCAAGGTTTTGCTTCGTTACTTTTACATAGGATTGGCTTTGCATCATAGACAACTTCTTGATTTTGCCGCTTGTAGCGACCAGACCTCAAACGGTCCGATCTCTGTGCTCCGGTGTTATCCCTGGATCAGTAATGCTGACACCACATAGTACTTGAAGGATTTATAACAGAGTAGCAATCACACACTTATTATATCGAGTGTCTCAAAAGAGAACCTATTACAATAAATATGGCTTAAGGCCATCTAATAACGATAACGATGGAAGGCTTGGAAGATAAGTGAGTCCATCAAGTCCAACGGCATCACTGAGTATAGAACCACGACCTAAAGGCACCTTACTCGTCGTCTGAAAAGTCTGCAACATGAACGTTGCAACCCAAAATGGGTCAGCACATGGAATATGATGGCAATGTAACACATAGAGAGCAATGAAAGAATAAGGCTATACTACATGCATATTTGGCTGGTGGAAAGCTCTATGGTTACAATTTTGCGTAAAGCCAATTTTTCCCTACTGCAAAGGAATAAACTTTATTTAACTATCATGGTGGTTGTTAAACATTGAGAGTGTAGACACCCTCTCAATCCCAACTAAACATCATCATTAAAACCCAACAAATTAATTAGAGTAACATGATGAGACTCGCATGATAATCCAAGTACTAGATACTCAAAAGGTCCATAACCGGGAACACGGCTAACCATGATTAGTTTATACACTCTGCAGAGGTTTGCGCACTTTTCCCCACAAGACTCGATCTCCTCCGTTGGGATTCTCGCACTACATGGTGTTTGAGAAACGGATGACCGAGACATAGTCTTTCAGAAGCGCTAGCACCTTACGATCGGGTAGACCGTTACACCTACTTTCCCCTACATCTACTAGTCTACCACTGTAAGAGTTCGCACAACTTAATCAACTATGCTAGAGCCCATAGTAGCTTGTGGCTGCACACGGAAGTTTCTAGTATGAATAATCTCATGATCCCTTTGAGCCTGGGTGGCGGTCCAAAAGAAAAATAGGCAATCGCTGGAATACCCAGGTGCCTCAATCCACCCAGATGTGTATTTAAGTTGCCACCTTAGATAAACCATTAATTTAACAAACTCACATCTGTCATGGATACACTCACCCAATCCAAGTCTACTAGCATAGCATGGCATAATAAGCAAACGTAGAAGTAACTCCCAAAGGTTTGATAATAACAGGTAATAGGTACTACCTCATCTACTTCCCAGACCCACAATTTAATTAGATCCTAATCATGCAATGTGTGAGGATTGATCTAATGCAATAAAAACTGGGTAATAGGAAGTATGATCAAAGTGTTACTTGCCTTGCTGATGATCCGTAAAACCTAGCGATTCAAAGTAGCAAGCGGCGCACTCCGGGTACTCTATTGCAAACAAACAAGCATACAATAAGTACTCAACTAATGCACAGGTAAAACTCAAATAAGAGATCTAACCAGAAAGTTCAGCTTAAGAACTCCGGTTGGCAAAAAGAATCAAATCGGACGAAGCAATGAAAGACAAACGGAAAAATAAACAAGCTTTGTTTACTAATCTGGATCTAGGTCAAATTTTACAGAGGCAAAAACTTGTTTGAGTTGGTTAAATGGAAAGAGGGTTTCGAGACGAAACTCCAGGCGCTTGAATCGCCTGATTCTGATAAACGAGATAAAAGTTATACTAGAACGAACATCAGATCAGAAATCACGATCAGAAAAATCACGGAATAAATCCGAGAAAAAGAAAAACGACGAACAGATTAACGAACGAACGTTCGTTATCTGGATCTAAACAATGAACGCGTTCATAAAAATGAACGAACGAGCGAACGCTCGCTAATTAAACTAAACCGAGAAAAAAACCGATCTATCTGGAAAAAACGAAACTAAAAAAACCGAAAATAAATGGTGAAAACCAAAGGTTTTCTAAAAAAACCGGCGGCGGCAGCGGAGTCGACCTCGTCGGCGGCGGGCTCCGGCGGCGGCGCGGCGACGGCGGGCGGCGGCGCGCCAGCGGCGGCGGCTGGCGGCGGCTGGGGTGGCGTGCGGCTCGGGATAGGGTTTGGGGGCGGTGGCTTGGGCTGCTTCGGCCCGGGGCGCGCTATAAAAAGGCCTCGGCCAGGGAGACCTGGCCGGACACGGCCCGTAGGTCGGTTCGGACTTTTTTTTAAATAATTACGCTCAGAAAAAACAAAAGAAATACTAAACGGGCTCCAAAAATCCCGGAATAAATTTTCCCCGGCTTCTAAAATCAAACTGCACAGGATGAACATTTATTTCGGGCCTAAATACAATTTTGAAAAACGCATATTTTTCCTAAATTCAAATGAAATAGCAAATAAAACCAAAATAAAATCTTATTTGATTTTATTATTAAATCTCCAATATTTCTTTATTTTGGGAAAGTCATTTTATTCCCTCTCTCATATTTTATAATAGAAATAACTGAAGATAAAATAAATAAATCAAATGATCCTATTTTCAAAATTTGAGAAAACTCAAATATGAAAATAACGAAATCCCCAACTCTCTCCGAGGGTCCTTGAGTTGCGTAGAATTTCTAGGATCAACCCAAAATGCAATAAAATATGATATGCAAAGATGATCTAGTGTATAACATTCCAAATTGAAAATTTGGGATGTTACAAACCTACCCCCCTTAAGATGAATCTTGCCCTCGAGATTTGGGTTGGCTAGAAAATAGGTGAGGGTGGTCCTTCAACAGATCTTCCTCTCGCTCCCAGGTGGGTTCATCCTCCGTGTGGTGGCTCCACTGAACTTTGCAAAACTTGATAACCTTGATGCGGGTGACTCGGCTGGCATATTCGAGAATCTTAACTGGTTTCTCCTCGTAGGTCAAATCACTGGCCAACTGAATCGCTTCCAGCAGCACTGTATCTCTCAGCGGTATATCAGCCATCTCCGCGTGGCACTTCTTCAACTGTGAAATGTGGAACACGTCGTGAACTCCTGACAATCCTTCGGGCAATTCCAACTTATAAGCTACTTCTCCCATACGCTCCAAAACCTTGTATGGTCCTACAAAATGTGGCGCTAACTTTCCCTTAACTCCAAAGCGCTTAACTCCACGAAGTGGAGATACTCGAAGATAAACTAGGTCTCCGACTTCGTAGACTATCTCCTTGCGTTTAGGATCTGCGTAGCTCTTCTGCCTGGACTGGGCTACCTTGAGCCTATGGCGAATCAATTTCACTTTCTGTTCGGACTCCTTAATCAGATCCGGTCCAAACAACTGGCGGTCTCCAACTTCATCCCACGACAATGGGGTCCTGCACCTTCTTCCGTACAAGGCTTCGAAAGGGGCCATCTTCAAACTAGATTGATAAATGTTGTTGTAAGAGAACTCTACATACGGCAAATTGTCGTCCCAACTAGATCCATAATCTAGCGCACAAGTTCTCAGCATATCCTCCAAAATCTGATTGACTCTCTCGGTCTGTCCATCTGTCTACGGATGGAAAGCTGTACTGAACTCTAGCCTGGTACCCAAAGTTTCATGCAACTGATTCCAGAACTTTGAGGTAAATTGGGTTCCTCTATCTGATACAATGATGCTTGAAACTCCATGCAGACATACGATCCTGGTCATGTATATCTTTGCCAACTTGGCACTAGTATAGGTAGTCTTCACTAGAATGAAATGAGCTACCTTTGTCAAACGATCGACTACAACCCAAATCGAGTCATAGCCTGAACGAGTTCTAGGCAATCCTGTAATAAAAACCATGCCTAACTTATCCCACTTCCATTCGGGTATCGGCAATGGCTGTAGCAATCCCGCTGGCTTCTGATGCTCTGCATTTACTCTCTGACATACATCACAAACTGCTACATACTCCGTGATATCCTTCTTCATTCTGGTCCACCAGAAAGTATCCTTCAAATCCAAATACATCTTGGTATTTCCTGGGTGAATCGAATATGGTGAATCATGGGCCTCTTGCAGAATCAACTTCCTGATCTCTGGATCATTAGGCACATAAACATGGTCTTCAAACCATATGGTGTCATGCTCATCCTCACGAAATCCTTTAGCTTTTCCTTTGCTCATTTTCTCCTTGATAGAAGCAATCTCCTTGTCAGTCCTTTGAGCTTCTCTGATCTTATCCATCAAAGTAGACTGAATCACCAATGCTGCTACATAGCCTCTCGGGACTATCTCCAAACATAGCTCACGAAGATTTTCGGCTAACTCCCTTGGTAAATCTCCCGTCATTAGGGTGTTGACATGAATTTTACGGCTCAGCGCATTGGCTACTACGTTAGCCTTTCCGGGGTGGTAATGCAATATCATATCATAATCCTCGATGAGCTCCAACCAACTGCTTTGCCTGAGATTCAACTCCTTCTGCGTGAAAATATACTTCAAACTCTTGTGATCCATGTACACCTCACAATGATTTCCAATGAGAAAGTGTCTCCAAGTATTCAATGCATGCACTACGGCTGCTAACTCCAAATCATGCGTGGCATAATTTAACTCATGAGGCTTAAGCTGTCGGAAGCTTCCCGGTACAATACCGGAAAAACCAAACTTTTCCTGGAACCCGAACAACAACTTTCCATATATAAATCTTTACCTCCGGACCATTCCGGAACTCCTCGTGACGTCCGGGATCTCATCCGGGACTCCGAACAACATTCGGTAATCACATACAAGTCTTCCTAATAACCCTAGTGTCATCGAACCTTAAGTGTGTAGACCCTACGGGTTCGGGAACCGTGCAGACATGACCGAGACAACTCTCCGGCCAATAACCAACAGCGGGATCTGGATACCCATGTTGGCTCCCACATGTTCCATGATGATCTCATCGGATGAACCATGATGTCAGGGATTCAATCTATCCCGTATACAATTCCCTTTGTCAATCAGTACGTTACTTGCCCGAGATTCGATCGTCGGTATTTCAATACCT
Source organism: Triticum urartu (assembly GCF_003073215.2). Lineage (NCBI taxonomy): Eukaryota > Viridiplantae > Streptophyta > Magnoliopsida > Poales > Poaceae > Triticum > Triticum urartu. The sequence continues at coordinate 116,125,821 of NC_053025.1, forward strand.
CGTTCAATCTCGTTACTGACAAGTCGCTTTTACTCGTTCCGTAAATACATCATCCCGTGATCAACTCTTTGGTCACATTGAGCTCATTATGATGATGTCCTACCGAGTGGGCCCAGAGATACCTCTCTATCACACGGAGTGACAAATCCCAGTCTCGATTCGTGCCAACCCAACAGACACTTTCGGAGATACCCGTAGTGTGCCTTTATAGCCACCCAGTTACGTTGTGACGTTTGGCACACCCAAAGCATTCCTACGATATCCGGGAGTTGCACAATCTCATGGTCTAAGGAAATGATACTTGACATTAGAAAAGCTTTAGCAGACGAACTACATGATCTTGTGCTATCCTTAGGATTGGATCTTGTCCATCACATCATTCTCCTAATGATGTGATCCCGTTATCAATGACATCCAATGTCCATGGTCAGGAAACCATGACCATCTATTGATCAACGAGCTAGTCAACTAGAGGCTTAGTAGGGACATGTTGTGGTCTATGCATTCACACATGTATTACGGCTTCCAGATAATACAATTATAGCATGAACAATAGACAATTATCATGAACAAGGAAATACAATAATAACCATTTTATTATTGCCTCTAGGGCATATTTCCAACAGTCTCCCTCTTGCACTAGAGTCAATAATCTAGTTCACATCACTATGTGATTGTAATGAATCCAACACCCATAGGGTTTGTTCATATCTTGGTTGTGAGAGGGGTTTATTAGTCAATGGGTCTGAACATTTCAGATCCATGTGGGCTTTGCAAATCTCTATGTCATCTTGTAGATGCAGCTACCACACGCTACTTTGAGCTATTCCAAATAACTGCTCTACTATACGAATCCGGCTTACTACTCAGAGTCATCCGGATTAGTGTCAAAGTTTGTATCGACGTAACCCTTTACGACGAACTCTTTTACCACCTCCATAATCGAGAAAATTCCTTAGTCCACTAGTTACTAAGGATAAGTTCAACCGCTGTCACGTGATCCATTCCTGGATCACTCTTGTACCCCTTGAGTAACTCATGGCAAGGCACACTTTAGGTGTGGTACACAGCATAGCATACTGTAGATCCTACGTCTAAAGCATAGGGGCGACCTTCGTCCTTTCTCTCTCTTCTGCCGTGGTCAGGTCTTGAGTCTTACTCAATACTCACACCTTGTAACACAGCCAAGAACTCCTTCTTTGCTGATCTATTTTGAACTCCTTCAAAATCTCGTCACGGTATGAATTCATTTGAAAGTAATATTAAGCGTTTTTTGATCTATCCTTATAGATCTTGATGTTCAATGTTCAAGTAGCTTAATCCAGGTTTTCCATTGAAAAACACTTTTCAAATAACCCTGCATGCTATCCAGAAATTCTACATCATTTCTAATCAACAATATGTTAACAACATATACTCATCAAAAATTCTATAGTGCTCCCACTCACTTCTTTGGAAATACAAGTTTCTCATAAACTTTGTATAAACCCAAAATCTTTGATCATCTCATCAAAGCGCACATTCCAATTCCGAGATGCTTACTCCTGTCCTTAGAACGATTGCTGGAGCTTTGCATACTTTAGGATTGACAAAACCTTCTGGATGTATCACATACAACCTTTCCTCAAGAAAATCGTCGAGGAAACAATGTTTTGACTTCCTATCTGCAAGATTTCATAAATAATGCAGTAACTGCTAACATAATTCCAACAGACTCTTAGCATCGCTACGAGTGAGAAAGTCTCATCGTAGTCAACTCCTTGAACTTGTCGGGAAACATCTTAACGACAAGTCGAGCTTTCTTAATGGTGACACTTACCATCATTGTCCGTCTTCCTTTTAAAATCCATCCGCACCCAATAGCCTTATGACCATCAAGTAGTTCTTTCAAAGTCTATACTTTGTTTTATACATGGATCCTTTCTCGGATTTTATGGCCTCGAGCCATTCATCGGAATCCGGGCCCACCATCGCTTCTCCGTAGCTCATAGGTTCATTGTTGTCTAGCAACATGACTTCCAAGACAGGATTACGTACCACTATGAAGTAGTACACATCCTTGTCGACCTATGAGGTTTGGTAGTGACTTGATCCGAAGTTTCATGATTACTATCATAAGCTTCCACTTCAATTGGTGTAGGTGCCACAGGAACAACTTCCTGTGCCCTGCTACACACTAGTTGAAGTGACGGTTCAATAACCTCATCAAGTCTCCACCATCCTCCCACTCAATTCTTTCGAGAGAAACTTTTCCTCGAGAAAGGACCCGTTTCTAGAAACAATCACTTTTGCTTCCGGATCTGAAATAGGAGGTACACCCAACTATTTTTGGGTATTCTATGAAGATGCATTTATCCGCTTTGGGTTCGAGCTTATCAGCCTAAAACTTTTTCACATAAGTGTCGCAGCCCCAAACTTTTAAGAAACGACAACTTAGGTTTTTCTAAACCATAGTTCATACGGTGTCGTCTCAATGGAATTGTGTGGTGCCCTATTTAAAGTGAATGTGGTTTTCTATAATGCCTAACCCATAAACGATAGTGGTAATTAGACAAGAGACATCATGGTATGCACCATATCCAATAGGTGCAGTTATGATGTTCGGACACACCATCACACTATGGTGTTCCAGGCGGTATTAGTTGTGAAACAATTTCCACAATGTCTTAATTATGTGCCAAACTCGTAACTCAGATATTCATCTCTATGATCATATCATAGACATTTCATCACCTTGTCACGACGATCTTCAACTTCACTCTGAAATTACTTGAACCTTTCAATAATTCAGACTTGTGTTTCATCAAGTAAATATACTCAGCATCTACTCAAATCATCTGTGAAGTAAGAACATAACGATATCCACTGCGTGCCTCAGCACTCATTGGACTGCACACATCAAAATGTATTACTTCCAACAAGTTGCTTTCTTGTTTCATCTTACTGAAAACAAGGCCTTTCAGTCATCTTGCCCATGTGGTATGATTTGCATGTCTCAAGTGATTCAAAATCAAGTGAGTCCAAACGATCCATCTGTATGGAGTTTCTTCATGCATATCTACCAATAGACATGGTTCACATGTCTCAATCTTTTCAAAACAAGTGAGTCCAAAGATCCATCAACGGGGAGCTTCTTCATGCGTTTTACACCAACATGACTCAAATGGCAGTGCCACAAGTATGTGGTACTATCATTACTATCTTATATCTTTTGGCATGAACATGTGTATCACTATGATCGAGAGTCAATAAACCATTTATTTTAGGCGCAAGACCATTGAAGGTATTATTCAAGTAAACAGAGTAACCATTATTCTCCTTAAATGAATAACCATATGGCGATAAACATAATCCAATCATGTCTATGCTCAACGCAAACACCAAATAACAATTATTTAGGTTTAACACCAATCTCGATGGTAGAGGGAGCGTGCGATGTTTGATCACATCAACCTTGGAAACACTTCCAACATATCATCATCTCACCTTTAGCTAGTCTCCGTAGCCTTTTGGTTCGAGTTACTAACACTTAGCAACCGAACCGGTATTTATTACCCTGGTGCTACTAGGAGTACTAGTAAAGTACACAATAATATAATGTATATTCAAAATACTTCTGTCGACCTTGCCAGCCTTCTCATCTACCAAGGATCTAGGGTAGTTCTGCTTCAGTGACCGTTCCCCTCATTATAGAAGCACTTAGTCTCGGGTTTGGTTCAACCTTGGGTTTCTTCACTAGAGCAGCAACTGATTTGTCGTCTCATGAAGTATCCCTTCTTTCCCTTGCCCTTCTTGAAACTAGTGGTTTTACTAACCATCAACAATTGATGCTCCTACTTGATTTCTACTTTCACGGTGTCAAACATCGCGAATTGCTCAAGGATCATCATGTCTATCCCTGATATGTTATAGTTCATCACTAAGCTCTAATAGTTTGGTGGCAGTGACTATGGAGAACTATCACTATCTCATCTGGAAGATTAACTCCCACTCGATTCAAGCGATTATAGTACTCAGACAATCTGAGCACATGCTCAACGATTGAGCTTTTCTCCCTTAGTTTACAGGCTTAAGAAACTTGTCAGAGGTCTCATACCTCTTGACGTGGGCACTAGTCTGAAATCCCAATTTTAGTCTTTGGAACATCTCATATGTTCTGCGACGTTTCAAAAACGTCTTTGGTGCCACAATTCTAAACCGTTAGTATTACGCACTGAACTATCACGTAGTCATCAAAACGTGTATGTCAGATGTTTCCCAACATCTACAGACGACGCTCGAGGTTCAACGCACTGAGCGGTGCATTAAGGACATAGCCCTTCTGTGCAGCAATGAGGACAATACTCAGTTCACGGACCCAGTCCGCATAATTGCTACTGTCAACTCTCAACTAAATTTTCTCTAGGAACATATCTTAAACAGTAGAACCAAAGCGTGAGCTACGACATAATTTGCAAAGACCTTTTGACTATGTTCATGATAACTAAGTTCATCTAATCAAATTATTCAATGAACTCCCACTTAGATAAACATCGACATCCCTCTAGTCATCTAAGTGATACATGATCCGAGTCAACTAGGCCGTGTCCGATCATCATATGAGACGGACTAGTCATCATCGGTGAACATCTTCATGTTGATCGTATCCACTATACGACTCATGTTCGACCTTTCGGTCTCTTGTGTTCCAAGGCCATGTCTGTACATGCTAGGCTCGTCAAGTCAACCTAAGTATTTCGCATGTGTAAATCTGGCTTACACCCGTTGTATGCTAACGTTAGGATCTATCACACCCGATCATCATGTGGTGCTTCGAAACAATGAACCTTCACAACGGTGCATAGTTAGGGGGAACACTTTCTTGAAATTTTAATGAGGGATCATCTTATTTATGCTACCGTCGTTCTAGCAAATAAGATGCAAAAACATGACAAACATCACATGCAAATCATAAAGTGACATGATATGGCCAATATCATCTTGCGCCTTTGATCTCCATCTTCGAGGCGCAGCATGAACACCATCGTCACCAGCATGACACCATGATCTCCATCATCGTGTCTTCATGAAGTTGCCTCGCCAAATATTACTTCTACTACTATGGCTAACGGTTAGCAATAAAGTAAAGTAATTACATGGCGTTTTCATTGACACGCAGGTCATAAATAAATTAAGACAACTCCTATGGCTCCTACCAGTTGTCATACTCATCGACATGCAAGTCGTGATTCCTATTACAAGAACATGATCAATCTCATACATCACATATATCATTCATCACATCCTTTTGGCCATATCACATCACATATCAAACCCTGCAAAAACAAGTTAGACGTCCTCTAATTGTTGTTGCATGTTTTACGTGGCTGCTATGGGTTTCTAGCAAAAACGTTTCTTACCTACACAAAACCACAACGGTGATATGCCAATTGCTATTTACCCTTCATAAGGACCCTTTTCATCGAATCCGATCCGACTAAAGTGGGAGAGACAGACACCCGCTAGCCACCTTATGCATCAAGTGCATGTCAGTCGGTGGAACCTGTCTCACGTAAGTGTACGTGTAAGGTCGGTCCGGGCCGCTTCATCCCACAATGCCGCTGAATCAAGATAATACTAGTAACGGCAAGCAAATTGAACAAATCATCGCCCACAACTACTTTATGTTCTACTCGTGCATAGAATCTACGCATAGACCTAGCTCATGATGCCACTGTTGGGGAACGTAGGAATAATTCAAAATTTTCCTACGTGTCACCAAGATCAATCTAGGAGATGCTAGCAACGAGAGAGAGGGAGTGCATATTCATACCCTTGAAGATCGCTAAGCGGAAGCGTTCAAGAGAACGGGGTTGATGGAGTCGTACTCGTCGTGATCCAAATCACCGATGATCCTAGCGCCGAACGGACGGCACCTCCGCGTTCAACACCCGTACGGAACGGAGACGTCTCCCGCGCCTTGATCCAGCAAGGAGGAGGGAGAGGTTGAGGAAGAGAGTCCTACAGCAGCACAACGGCGTGGTGGTGATGGAGTGATAGTTCTCCGGTAGGGCTTCGCCAAGCTCACGCGGAGGAGGAGAGGTATTGGAGGGGAGGGGCTGCGCCAGGTGCAAGGGTATGGCCGCCCTCCTACCCCTCCACTATTTATAGGTGGGGAGAGAGGGGGGCCAGCCCCCCTAGATCCCATCTAGGGTTGGGGCGGCGGCCAAGGGGGGGAGGAGTGCCTCCCAAGTCAAGTGGATGCCCTCCCCCTTAGGGTTTCCCCTCTCCCATGCGCATGGGCCTTGGGGGGGGGGCTGGTGCCCCTGACCCATTAAGGCTAGGGAGAACCCCTACAGCCCATGCTGCTGTATTGGACGTGGTGGAACATTTTCCGGACCTCCGGACCCCTCCGGAATCCTCCGAAACCTTTCGGAAGCTTACCGGTACAATATCGGAAAAACCAAACTTTTCCTGGAACCCGAACAACAACTTTCCATATATAAATCTTTACCTCCGGACCATTCCGGAACTCCTCGTGACGTCCGGGATCTCATCCGGGACTCGGAACAACATTCAGTAATCACATACAAGTCTTCCTAATAACCCTAGCGTCATCGAACCTTAAGTGTGTAGACCCTACGGGTTCGGGAACCATGCAGACATGACCGAGACAACTCTCCGGCCAATAACCAACAATGGGATCTGGATACCCATGTTGGCTCCCACATGTTGCACAATGATCTCATCGGATGAACCACGATGTTGGGGATTCAATCTATCCCGTATACAATTCCCTTTGTCAATCAATACGTTACTTGCCCGAGATTTGATCGTCGGTATTTCAATACCTCGTTCAATCTCATTACCGACAAGTCGCTTTTACTCATTCCGTAAACACATCATCCCGTGATCAACTCTTTGGTCACATTGAGCTCATTATGATGATGTCCTACCGAGTGGGCCCAAAGATACCTCTCCGTCACATAGAGTGACAAATCCTAGTCTCGATTCGTGCCAACCCAACAGACACTTTCGGAGATACCCGTAATGTGCCTTTATAGCCACCCAGTTACGTTGTGACGTTTGGCACACCCAAACCATTCCTACGGTATCTGGGAGTTGCACAATCTCATGGTCTAAGGAAAGGATACTTGACATTAGAAAAGCTTTAGCAGAGGAACTACACGATCTTGTGCTATGCTTAGGATTTGGTCTTGTCCATCACATCATTCTCCTAATGATGTGATCCCGTTATCAATGACATCCAATGTCCATGGTCAGGAAACCATGACCATCTATTGATCAACGAGCTAGTCAACTAGAGGCTTACTAGGGACATGTTGTGGTCTATGTATTCACACATGTATTACGGTTTCTGGATAATACAATTATAGCATGAACAATATACAATTATCATGAACAAGGAAATACAATAATAACCATTTTATTATTGCCTCTAGGGCATATTTCCAACACTACTGCTATATCTTCTCCGGATATAACGTGTTCGAGAAATCCAACTTCCTTCAACCAAAATTCACATTTTCTAAACTTGGCATATAACCGATGTTCTCTGAGTTTACCAAGTACCAAATGCAAATGTTCCTTATGCTCCTCTTCATTTTTCGAGTAAACCAGGATATCATCAATGAACGCTACGACGAACTTATCCAAAAACTCCATAAATACTTTGTTCATCATGTTCATGAAATATGCAGGTGCGTTAGTCAGACCAAATGACATAATGGTATACTCGTACAGCCCATACCTGGTGGTAAAAGCCGTCTTAGGTATATCCTGTTCTCGAATTTTCAAATGATGGTATCCTGATCGCAGATCGATCTTGGAGAATACCTTAGCTCCTTGCAATCGATCAAACAGATCATTGATCATCGGTAGTGGGTACTTGTTCTTGATGGTTACTTCATTCAATCCTCGATAATCAACAACCATCCTTAACGGTCCATCCTTCTTCTCCACTAGAAGTACTGGTGATCCCCAAGGCGAAGAACTTGGGAGGATATATCCTTTATCCAGTAACTCCTTAATCTGCTTCTTAATCTCTTCCAAATCCTTTGCGGGCATCCTATATGGTCTCTTAGATATTGGCCCTGTGCGTGGCAAAAGCTCAATCAAAAACTCAATATATCTATCCGGTGGCATGCCTGGCAACTCCTCTGGAAATACATCAGGGAAATCCTTCACTACTGGTACTTCCTCCTACACAACTCCTGTTAACGAATTTACTTGAGTCCTTTTAGGCACATGCCGGTATACATACTTGATCCTTCTCCCTTCTAGGGCGGTAAGAAAAATTGACTTACTGGTGCAATCAATGTTCCCTCCATACATCGATAGACAATCCATACCCATAATTACATCCAAACCATGTGATTCCAAAATGATTAAACCCAAGGGAAACACATGCCTACCTATACTCAATGGAACTTGAAAACATCCCTTACTAGCCATATACTCCGCTCCTGGTGAGCTTACTAACATGGGTGTTCTAAGAACCTTAGTGGGCAGGTTATAATTATCCACAAATCCCCTTGATATGTATGAATGCGATGCACCAGTATCGAAAAGAATGATTGCAGTAAATGACTTAACCAAAAACTTACCGATTACTGCATCCGGCCGCTCTTCAACCTCCTCCACGTTAACGTGGTTCACCTGTCCCCTATTGAAAGGGTTCGGCTTCTTCCCAGAGCTTCCATTGCCATTTCCATTCTGAGATTCAGGACATTCATTGGCATAATGTCCGGTCTTCTGGCACTTAAAGCAAGTGACCTGGCTCAGGTCTCTTTTGGCTGGGGTTGATGGGTTGGTACGATTCTGGCTGTTGCTTCCTCCATTCCCATTACCATTCTTGGGGCCATTATGATTGTGCGAGCTACCTCCTCCATGGGTATGCTGAAAATGTCCTCCCGGTCTAGGGGTAAAACATGGCTTCTGCTGAGCACCTGAATTGTACTTCCCTTGTCCATACTTCCTCTTGCGATTCTCAATCTGCTGCTGCTTCCCTTCAATCATAAGAGCGTGATCTACCAACTCCTGGTAGTTGTTGAAGGTTGCTACCATCAACTGCATGCTCAATTCATCATTCAGTCCTTCCAGAAACTTCTCCAGCTTAGCTACATCCGTAGCAACGTCATCTGGGGCATAACGTGCTAGCTTACTAAAGTCCTCCACATACTGGCCAACTGTCCGTCCTCCTTGGCGCAAGTTGCGAAACTCATGCTTCTTCATGGCCATAGCTCCTGCTGAAACATGGGCAGTACAGAAAGCCTGCTGGAACTGGTCCCATGTGACAGTGTCGATAGGGAAAGTGGCGGTGAAATTCTCCCACAATGATGCTGCGGGTCTGTCAAGCTGATGTGCGGCAAACTTCACCTTTTCTGCATCTGTGCATCCTGACATGGTCAATTCCCTTGCTGTCTTGCAGAGCCAATCATCTGCTACTATAGGCTCGGTGCTACTGGAAAACACTGGCGGATTCAGCCTAAGAAAACAGGCTATGTGATCAACAGGTGGTGGTGGTGGGTTGTTGTTGTTGTTCCCCTGATTCTGATTCTGGACTAGCAACTGCATCAACGTATTCTGCTGCTGGATCAACTGAGTGAGCTCCGGTGGGAAGGTAAATCTGGGGTCACGTCTCGGAGGCATCTGAGGGTTTAGAAAAGATGAGATTTAAGAATATAGAGGGGTCTAGAGAGAAAACACTACCCATATGCACATGAGGCAAAAGCAAACAATTCACTTCATTCAATCAAACAAGGGCATACATTCGGTCAAACTATCGCAAAAGTGCTCGGGCTACTATATGTACATGGTGGACTACTACTACTGTTGGGATGGTCTACTAGAAATATTCTTCGGTTGCAGACTCCATGATATCTGCTCCAGCTTCATTAACATAGTCATCATCGCTATCATCTGGATCCGATTCGGTGTCGTCGATGATGATGTAGTCTTCCGGGCGAATCTCCTGGGGTTCTTAGTCTTCTTCTACTGGTGTAGGGCCTCCCATAAATATTCTGATCTTCATTGTTAGGTCGGCATTCTTGTCCACTAGCACTTCGATTTCCTCTTCATAATCTTCATGTGTAGCCTTGAGTTCTTCCTCCAGTTCCTTGATTCTTGTCCTCGCCTTCTTGAGATCTATCATGTCGGCGCACATCTGGTTCTCCTGACGTCGAATGTGCTGGTTTAACTCCTTGATAAAAGCTGCAATTGACCTATCCTTCCTGGTGCTGATCATCTCCCAGTGCTCATCTCGGTGCCCACAAATCTGGTAGATAGTATCCTTGAGATCATTGCGGTAAACCTCTCCTATACGTCCCATGGTGATGTGAGCTGCCATGCTCTTTCCTAGACTCCAGGTTGGTGCATCAAAGGAAAACTCTATGGGCTTAGTGACTGGCATGAACGTCCTTCCTGGAACTTGAACTTGAATCATCCAGTGCTCCTCGTCAGGTAAAGTGGCGTTGTAGGTTTTGGTGAAGCTTGGTACTCCTATGTTCAGATATCTAGCGACTTCCTTCAAGTGACGTCCAAAGGGTGTATCTTCATCCAGTTGCGTGAACTTGTTCCTTGCATCCGCCATCCTAAAGAGTAGAAAAGATGAGGAGTCAGAATGAGAAGAGTGAGTAGTGATCTAGGGCTTTTAGCTTAGTGGTCGTGTCCTACAGTCAGCGTGTGCTCTGATACCATCTTGTAGCGACCAGACCTCAAACAGTCCAATCTCTGTGCTCCGGTGTTATCCCTGGATCAGTAATGCTGACACCACACAGTACTTGAAGGATTTATAACAGAGTAGCAATCACACACTTATTACATCGAGTGTCTCAAAAGAGAACCTATTACAATAAATATGGCTTAAGGCCATCTAATAACGATAACAGCGGAAGGCTTGGAAGATAAGTGAGTCCATCAACTCCAACGGCATCGCTGAGTATAGAACCACGACCTAAAGGCACCTTACTCGTCGTCTGAAAAGTCTGCAACATGAACGTTGCAGCCCGAAATGGGTCAGCACATGGAATATGCTGGCAATGTAACACATAGAGAGCAATGAAAGAATAAGGCTATACTACATGCATATTTGGCTGGTGGAAAGCTCTATGGTTACAATTTTGCGTAAAGCCAATTTTTCCCTACTGCAAAGGAATAAATTTTATTTAACTATCATGGTGGTTGTTAAACATTGAGAGTGTAGACACCATCTCAATCCCAATTAAAGATCATCATTAAACCCAACAAATTAATTAGAGTAACATGATGAGATTCACCTGATAATCCAAGTACTAGATACTCAAAAGGTCCATAACCGGGGACACAGCTAACCATGATTAGTTTATACACTCTGCAGAGGTTTGCGCACTTTTCCCCACAAGTCTGGATCTCCTCCGTTGGGATTCTCGCACTACATGGTGTTTGAGAAATGGATGACCGAGACATAGTCTTTCAGAAGCGCTAGCACCTTACGATCGGGTAGACCGTTACACCTACTTTCCCTTATATCTGCTAGTCTACCACTATAAGAGTTCGCACAACTTAATCAACTATGCTAGAACCCATAGTAGCTTGTGGCTGCACACATAAGTTTCTAGTATGAATAATCTCATGATCCCTTTGAGCCTGGGTGGCGGTCCAAAAGAAAAACAGGCAATCGCTGGAAAACCCAGGTGCCTCAATCCACCCAGATGTGTATTTAAGTTGCCACCTTAGATAAACCATTAATTTAACAAACTCACATCTGTCATGGATACACTCACCCAATCCACGTCTACTAGCATAGCATGGCATAATAAGCAAACGTAGAAGTAACTCCCAAAGGTTTGATAATAACAGGTAATAGGTACTACCTCATCTACTTCCCAGACCCACAATATAATTAGATCCTAATCATGCAATGTGTGAGGATTGATCTAATGCAATAAAAACTGGGTAATAGGAAGTATGATCAAAGTGTTACTTGCCTTGCTGATGATCCGCAAAACCTAGCGATTCAAAGTAGGAAGCGACGCACTCCGGGTACTCTATCGCAAACAAACAAGCATACAATAAGTACTCAACTAATGCACAGGTAAAACTCAAATAAGAGACCTAACCAGAAAGTTCAACTTAAGAACTTCGGTTGGCAACATAATCAAATCGGACGAAGCAACGAAAGACAAACGGCAAAAGAAACAAGCTTCGTTTACTAATCTGGATCTAGGTCAAATTTTACAGAGGCAAAAACTTGTTTGAGTTGGTTAAACGGAAAGAGGGTTTCGAGATGAAACTCCAGGCGCTTGAATCGCCTGATTCCGATAAACGAGCTAAAAGTTATACTAGAACGAACATCGGATCAGAAATCGCGATCAGAAAAATCACGGAATAAATCCGAGAAAAAGAAAAATGACGAACGGATTAACGAACGAACGTTCGTTATCTGGATCTAAACGATGAACGCGTTCGTAAAAACGAACGAACGAGCAAACGCTCGCTAATTAAACTAAACCGAGAAAAAGAACCGATCTATCTAGAAAAAAATGAAACTAAAAAAACGAAAATAAACCGGTGAAAACCAATGGTTTTCTAAAAAAACCGACGGCGGCGGCGGAGTCGACCTCGTCGGTGGCGGGCTCTGGCGGCGGCGGGGCGGCGGCGGGGCAGCGACGGCGCGATGGCTGGCGGCGGCGGGCGGCTCGGGCTAGGATTTGGGGGCGGCGGCTTGGGCTGCTTCGGCCCGGGGCGCACTATAAAAAGGCCTCGGCCAGGGAGTCCTGGCCTGACACGGCCCGTAGGTCGGTTCGGACTTTTTTAAAATAATTACGCTCAGAAAAAACAAAAGAAATACTAAACGGACTCCCAAAATCCCGGAATAAATTTTCCCCGGCTTCTAAAATCAAACAGCACAGGATGAACATTTATTTGGGGCCTAAATGCATTTTTGAAAAACACGCATTTTTCCTAAATTCAAATAAAATAGCAAATAAAACAAAAATAAAATCTTATTTGATTTTATTATTAAATCTCCAATATTTCTTTATTTTGGGAAAGTCATTTTATTCCCTCTCTCATATTTTATAATAGAAATAATTGAAGATAAAATAAATAAAATCAAATGATCCTATTTTCAAAATTTGAGAAAACTCAAATATGAAAATAACGAAATCCCCAACTCTCTCCGAGGGTCCTTGAGTTGCGTAGAAGTTTTAGGATCAACCCAAAATGCAATAAAATATGATATGCAAAGATGATCTAGTGTATAACATTCCAATGAATAAAATTTATTTTTGCTTTATGTTCTTGTGTGTTAGCACAATTATGCAACTGCTATGATTGTGTTTTTTTATATTTTAATTAGTGTTTGTGCCAAGTAAAGTGAGGGAGTCCTGGATTAGGGAGTCTCCGGACAGCCGGACTATCTCCATTGGCCGGATTGTTAGACTATGAAGATACAAGATTGAAGACTTCGTCTCGTGTCCGGATGGGACTCTACTTGGCGTGGAAGGCAAGCTAGGCAATATGAATATGGATATCTCCTCCTTTGTAACCGACCTTATGTAACCCTAACCCTCTCCGGTGTCTATATAAACCAAAGGGTTTTAGTCCGTAGGACAACAATCACAACATACAATCATACCATAGGCTAGCCTCTAGGGTTTAGCCTCTCTGATCTCGTGGTAGATCTACTCTTGTACTACCCATATCATTAATATTAATCAAGCAGGACGTAGGGTTTTACCTCCATCAAGAGGGCCCGAACCTGGGTAAAACTTCGTGTCCCTTGCCTCCTGTTACCATCCGGCCTAGACGCACAGTTCGGGACCCCCTACCCGAGATCCGCCGGTTTTGACACCGACATTGGTGCTTTCATTGAGAGTTCCTCTGTGTCGTCGTTGTTAGGCTTGATGGCTCCTGTTATCATCGATAGCGATGCGGTCCAGGGTGAGACTTTTCTCCCCGGACAGATCTTCGTATTCGGCGGCTTTGCACTGCGGGCTAATTCTCTTGGCCGTCTGGAGCAGATTGAAAGCTACGCCCCTGGCCATCACGTCAGATTTGGAAGTTTGAACTACACGGCTGACATCCGCGAAGACTTGATCTTCGACAGATTCGAGCCACAGCCGGGCGCGCCCCACTATCGCGATGGGTATGACCTAGCTCTACCGCCGAACAGTACAATAGAGGTCGCGCCCGCATCTGCTCCGACCCTTAGCTCGGAGCAAACCGCGCCAATCGAGGACGGGTGGCTAGACACCACCTCAGGGGCTGCAGTCTCGACGGCGATCGAGCCAAACACCAGCATAATCATCTGCGCAGCCCGTGACTCCAAGGTGCCGGACTCTTTCCCGGACTCCGAACCGTTCGCGCCCCTGCCAATCGAATCCGATTGGGCGCCGATCATGGAATTCACCGCCGCGGATATCTTTCAGCACTCGCCCCTCGGCGACATTCTGAATTCACTAAGGACTCTCTCTTTTTCAGGAGAGCCCTGGCCGGATTATGGCCAACAGGATTGGGATGCGGAAGATGAAGAAATTCGACGCCCACCCACCACCCACTTCGTAGCCACTGTCTATGATTTAACCGACATGCTCGACTTTGACTCCGAAGACATCGACGGTATGGACGACGATGTAGGAGACGAACACGAACCAGCGCCTATAGGGCGCTGGAAAGCCACCTCGTCATATGACATATACATGGTGGATACACCCAACGAAGGCAATGGCGACGAGATAGCGGAGGATGACCCCTCCAAGAAGCAACCCAAGCGCCTACGTCAGCGGTGCCGCTCTAAGTCCCGCCAAAGCAAAAGTGGTGATACCGGCACAGGAGATAATAACACTCCGGATAGCGCCGAAGACAACAACAATCCCCTCCAGCAAGATTTAGAGCAGGAGGATGAAGGAGCCAGCTCTCCTGAGAGAGCGGCTGGCGGAGAGGAGGAAGATGACAATTACATGCCCCCTCCAAAGACGAGGCAAGCCTTGGCGACGATGAGTTCGCCGTCCCAGAGGATCCCGTCGAACAAGAGCGCTTCAAGCGCCGGCTTATGGCCACGGCAAATAGCCTGAAGAAAAAGCAGCAGCAGCTTCAAGCTGATCAAAATCTGCTAACTGACAAATGAACTGAAGTCCTCGCAGCCGAGGAATATAAACTCGAGCGCCCCTCCAAGAGTTACCCAAGGCGCAGGTTACTACCCCGATTGGAGGAAGAAGCGTATGACACGGCTGATCAGCCACCTCGTGGCCGCGATAGAGAGGCATTTCAGCCAAAAGCTCAGCATCCACCCCAACGCCATTCAAATAAAAAGGCATGGGGAGATACGCTAGACCTGCGAGACATATTGGAGGACAAGGCAAAGCATTCAAGATCGATCTACGGATCACGGGGGCACACCACTCTGCGAGACGACAAACGTCATGCCGGATACAGTAAAAGCAAATCCGGCCGGGCCGAACACAGCGGGCAAGACCCATTCGAGCTGCGTCGAGATATAGCCCAATACAGAGGCGCCGCACACCCCTTATGCTTCACAGACGAAGTAATGGAACATCAATTCCCAGAAGGTTTCAAACCTGTAAACATTGAATCATACGACGGCACAACAGATCCCGCAGTATGGATTGAGGACTTCCTCCTCCACATCCACATGGCCCGCGGTGATGACTTACACGCCATCAAATACCTCCCACTAAAGCTCAAAGGACCAGCGCGGCATTGGCTTAACAGCTTGTCAGCGGACTCCATTAGCTATTGGGAAGATCTGGAAGCCCCATTCCTCGACAACTTTCAGGGCACTTATGTGCGACCACCAGACATCGATGATTTGAGCCACATAATTCGGCAGCCAGAAGAGTCGGCCAGGCAATTCTGGACTCGGTTCCTTACAAAGAAAAATCAAATCGTCGACTGTATGGATGCGGAGGCCTTAGCGGCTTTCAAGCACAACATCCGAGACGAGTGGCTAGCCCGGCACCTTGGTCAGGAAAAGCCGAAATCTATGGCAGCTCTCACGACCCTCATGACCCGCTTTTGTGCGGGAGAAGACAGCTGGCTGGCTCGTAGTAATAACCTCTCAAAAAACCATGGTACCTTAGATACCAAGGATGGCAATAGTAGGTCATGTCGCAACAAGCATAAGCGCCGCATTAACAGCGAAAATACTGAGGATACGGCAGTCAATGCCGGATTCAAAGGCTCTAAACCCGGTCAGCGGAAAAAGCCATTCAAACAAAGTACGCCGGGTCCGTCCAGCTTGGACCGTATACTCGATCGCTCGTGTCAAATACACGGCACCCCAGACAAGCCAGCCAATCACACCAACAGGGATTATTGGGTGTTCAAGTAGGACGGCAAGTTAATTGCCGAAAACAAGGACAAGGGGCCGCATAGCGATGACGAGGAGGAACCCCGGCAGCCGCACACTAGAGGACAGAAGAGGTTTCCCCTGCAAGTGCGGACGGTGAACAGGATATACGCAACCCACATCCCCAAGAGGGAGCGGAAGCATGCGCTCAGGGACGTATATGCGTTGGAGCCAATCGCCCCAAAGTTCAACCCTTGGTCCTCCTTCCCGATCACCTTCGACCGCAAGGACCGCCCCACTAGTATCCGTCATGGTGGATTTGTCGCACTGGTCCTATACCCAATCATCGACGGATTTCACCTCACTCGAGTCCTTATGGACGGCGGCAGCAGCCTGAACCTGCTTTATTAGGACACAGTGCGCAAAATGGGTATAGACACCTCAAGGATCAAACCCACAAAAACGACCTTTAAGGGCGTTATTCCAGGCGTAGAGGCCCATTGCACAGGCTCAATTACACTGGAAGTGGTCTTCGGATCCCCGGATAACCTCCGAAGCGAAGAGTTAATCTTCGATATAGTCCCGTTCCGCAGTGGTTATCACGCGCTGCTCGGGCGAACCGCATTTGCTAGATTCAATGCGGTACCGCATTATGCATACCTCAAGCTCAAGATGCCAGGACCCCGCGGAGTTATTATAGTCATTGGAAACACAGAGCGCTCCCTCCGAATAGAGGAGCACACCGCGGCCCTCACAGCAGAAGTGCAAAGCAGCCTCTCAAGGCAATCAATGAGTTCGGCGTTTCAAATCCCGGACACCTTCAAGCGCGCTCGGGGCAATCAGCAAATAGACCGTCTGGCGCAATCTGAGCTCGCGTAGCAATACGGCGACCACCCCAATCCCAGCCCAACGGCGATATTCGTGCCGCACGTACATAATTACGCATTAAAAATACCATGGGCACAGGTGTGGAGGGGGCACAACTGCGGCACGCCCCGAAATGCGGCCTAAACCGCACTAGGGGCTTCTCGTTTGGTTATTTTTCTTTTTTCTTTCAGGACTTTAATCTCTGGAAACACCGTCCGGCAGCTCTATTGCCGAACACATGATACAACAACCAAGGAGGCAGACAGCTACGTCATACAACGGAATTCCCAGGTTGATTATAGATTTCATATCATTCCTCAGCTAGCCCCTGGAAGGGACATAGTCCTACTATTTTGCTTATCGCACTATCTGTATCACTCTGCTTTAACGCAATTTTTCAATAAACGATGCATGACATTACGACTATTATTGTATTCTTGTTATAAATATATATATATATATATGTGCCCATTAATGACGCCTTGCAACCGTACACTCTGGTACGGCCAATACACCAGGGGCTTACGTACCCCACAATGCGGTGTGAAAAGTCCGAACACTTTCACAAGTGCGGCACCCCAACTTATAGCATTATATGCATCAGCTCCGAATCATGTCTTTGGTCAAATGTTGGGTTTGCCCGGCTCCTATGTTTTGGTACCTTACGTTCCACTCTATCGGCTAAGGTAGCGCTAGGAGAACTACTGCGATTGTGCCCCGGTTCTACCGGGCTGAGCACCTCAGTAGAGAAAGCTAAAACTGACTGTCATGATAAGGCGAGAGACTGGTCGCTGTTCGACGAGGTTTTTTCGAGTCCCTAAAGACTTATGCCGCTTAGGGCGAGCGGCCGGCTCTGTCCGGCTTACAGGCGTGTATCGCGCCCTGAATTCGGCCTTCCGAATACCAGGGGCTTCGCCGAAATTTAAAATTATAGAATTATATGGCTAAGTGAGAGTGATAAAGCATTATTAGTCCGGTTGCCTTGTTCGCTGTGCTGAGCACCTCCCTCGAAGGACCCAAACATGGGAACAAGAGTGCTCAGGTTTATCCCGAACACCCCAGCACTCGTGGCATGGGGGCAGAAGCCGAGGACTAGCCATCTCTCAGATTGGATAAACAGCCAAACAGAAGGTAATATTTTAAATTCTAACAAGCGTTGCATAGCGAATATGAAACAAGTTTTCATACATACAGGACAAAACGAGCAAGTCTCATTCAAATATTACATTTTTTGAACACTCATCCGCGATAAGACGGGCACCCGGCAGAACACCCTTGTAGTATATCTCGGGGTGGCGGTGCTCCTTGCCCTCCGGTGGCCCCTCCTTGATCAGCTTCATGGCGTCTAGCTTGACCAACTGCATTTTTACACGGGCGAAAGCCCGACGTGCACCTTCAATGCAGACGGATCGCTTGACGACCTCCAGCCGTGGGGAGGCATCCACAAGCTGCCTCACCAGGCTGAAGAAGTTGTTCGGAAGGGCGTCGCCAGGCCACAACCGGACTATGAAGCCCTTCATGGCATGATCGGCCGCCTTATGTAGCTCGACCATCTGCTTCAGCTGGTCGCTCATTGGCACCGGATGTTCGGCCTCAGCATACTGAGACCAGAACAGCTTCTCCGTCAAGCTTCCGTCCTCGGCCTGGTAAAATTGTGTGGCATCGGACACACTGCGGGGCAAATCTGCGAATGCTCCTGAAGAGCTTCGGATTCGGGTAAGTAATCGGTAATTCACTTTTACATGCTTGCTTTGCATATAGAAAGCCTTACCCACCGCTATATTCTTCATCGCGTCGATCTCCTGAAGGACCTTCTGGGCCTCGGCCTTGGCACTCTTTGCGCTCTCACGGGCCGCGGCAAGCTCGGACTCCCGCGTCTTCAAGTCAAGCTCCATCGCCTCGTGCTTCGTCACGAGAGCCTAGAGCTCTTGCTGCACCTCGCCCACCGGAGCCTCGTGCCTCTCCCGCTCGGTGCGCTCCTTGGCCGCTGTATCTTCGGCCTTGGTCAGCGCTTGCTTCAGGGTCGCCACCTCAGTCGTGGCCCCTGGCAAAATATACAATGATCCGGTCATTTTGCAATCGCGTCCTTTTTTATATATACATATCTATAGACGGGGTATTACTTACCCTTGTTCTCCTCGAGCTGCCTCTTGGCAAGGCCGAGCTCTTTCTTGGACCCATCGAGGTCCTGCTTCAGTACGGCGACCTCCGCAGTTAGGGCGGCGGACACCAGCAGAGAAGCCTGCATATGCATATTGACATACTTATATTAGACTCCTGCGATACTATTTGATCCTCTGTTCGGCTTTTCTTTGTGAACACCGAACAAAGCATCAGGGGCTACTGTCTATGCGGTAATACTTCTATTACATTTTAAAACACTTACCTCGAAGCCTGTTAGAAGGCTTGCACAGGCTTTAGTCAATCCGCTCTTGGCGGACTGAACCTTCTGGATCACCGCGCTCATGATGGTGCAGTGCTCCTCGTTGATGGACGCGCTGCAAAGCGCTTCCAGCAGGTTGTCCGGTGCCTCTGGATGGACAGAGGTCACCGGCACAGGCGTTTTGCCCCTCTTAGAAGGGGACCGCCTGCCTGAGCCCGGAACCGCTGGAGGGTCCAGCGCGGTGTTCGGCTGAGGGCCGAACTCGGAGCTCTCGGGGACCCCGTCCCCTCAGCTCCCGGAGTCCGGAAGGTCACCTTGAGGCGCCTCCGGGACTGTCCCCCTCGATCCGGTGCCTCTTGAGAGAACACCTCGGCATCGTCGGCAGGATGAGGGGAGGTGGCGGTTGGGACTGGATCGCTATCCATGTCTGACGAGCCGAGGGAGCCGTCTGATGATACCTCGATATTGGCTCGTGGCGGCCTGCGTAATTATGTTCGGCGATTAGGGAAAGCGGTGCGAACAAGGAATCTTATGGGTTACTTTGGTATCTGAATACTTATGATCTCCCCGGGGGCTTGTCCCTAGTCAACCACTCGTCTTCGCCTTCGTCGGTGGCGGTGGAGCTGTCCGGAAGGAGAGTCCTTCCCTTCTTGGACCCTTCGCCCCCCCCCCCCCGTTGGGGCGGCCTTCCTTTTTCTGTCTCCCCCAGTCGGTGGGGGAGCATTTCTTCTTCTTCCTCGTCTTCGGGGGAAGAGTGCGCCGCAGAGTCATCGGACGGTGAGTCCGACGATGCCTGGCGTCGGGAAATCTTTCGAGCTCCCTTGGCCTTCTTGGTCTTCTCCGGCACCTTATAAGGGGCCGGGGTCAACATCTTCGCCAGAAGAGCATCTGCGGGGCCTTCGGGCAAAGGAGCCGGACAGTCAATCTGTCCGGCCATCTTCTGCCAGTCCTGTCAAAGGTACGGGAGTTTAGATCCCGCATAGAGTCAATCTATATAAAAATGAATATCCTGTGAAAGGTTAAGCAGCTTACCGCACTGGCTTGGCGCTTCACGCTGAATCCGCGATCCTCAGTGATAGGGGGAGGGACCTCGGCACTTTTGAACAGCACCCTCCAGGCGTCTTTGTGAGTCGTGTCGAAGAGCCTGTTCAGAGTCCGGTGCTGCGCCGGATTGAACTCCCACAAGGTGAACTCCCGTTGTTGGCACGGGAGTATCCCGCGGATGAGCATAACCTGGACTATGTTGACGAGCTTGAGCTTCTTGTCCACCATGTTTTGAGTACATGTCTGGAGTCCGGTCAGCTCTTTTGAATTACCCCAGGACAGGCCCTTCTCTTTCCAGGAGGTGAGCCGCATGGGGATGCCAGATCGGAACTCGGGGGCCGCTACCCATGCGGGGTCGCGCGGCTCGGTGATATAGAACCACCCCGATTGCCATCCCTTTATGGTTTCCACAAAGGAGCCCTCGAGCCATGTTATGTTGGGCATCTTGCCCACCATGGCGCCTCCGCACTCCGCCTGGCAGCCGCCCACCACCTTCGGCTTCACATTGAAGGTCTTCAGCCATAAGCCGAAGTGGGGCTTGATGCGGAGGAAGGCCTCGCACACGACGATAAACGCCGAGATGTTGAGGATGAAGTTTGGGGCCAAATCGTGGAAATCCAGGCCGTAATAAAACATGAGCCCCGGGATGAAGGGATGGAGAGGGAATCCCAGTCCGTGGAGGAAATGGGTGAGGAATACCACCCTCTCATGGGGCCTGGGGGTGGGGATGAGCTGCCCCTCATCTGGGAGCCGATGTGCAATGTCGTCGGGCAGGTATCCGGCTCTCCTCAGTTTCTTGACGTCTCCCTCCGTGACGGAGGAGACCATCCACTTGCCTCCCACTCCGGACATGGTTGGATAAGGTTGAGGTGGAAGCAAGGGTTTGGGCGCTAGATCTCGAGTGTGCGGAAACGGATGAGCAAAGGAGGAACAAGGCATGGATGGAAAGGTGAATCCTTATCCCTTTATATGGGCGGACGAAGCTAAGCGTCCCCACTTGCCTAGTAAAACTCGCTTATCCCCCAAGCGCCACAATTGATGGCGCGGTTGGGCTACCCACGTCTGTATTGATGAGAATCCCGTAATAAGGGGACACAATCTCTGCTTTGACAAGACATGTCGAAAAACTGCCTCGCGTTATGTGCGGGGCTGGTTAAAAGAAACGGTTCGAATAATCACCGGGCCATGACGTAACGTCATGCTGCCAAAACAAGCCAGCAAATTAGATCTGCAAAAATATTATTCTCTCTATGGTGGAATGTGGAACTTATTTTGCAGGGTCGGACACTATCCTCGTATTCAAATTCTTCTATGATGTATTCGGAGAAGGAACCCGCCTTGCAATGCCGAAGACAATACTGCGCGCCGGACTCATCGTCATTGAAGCCTGGTTCAGGAGCTACTGAGGGAGTCCTGGATTAGGGGGTCTCCGGACAGCCGGACTATCTCCATTGGCCGGACTGTTAGACTATGAAGATACAAGATTGAAGACTTTGTCTCGTGTCCGGATGGGACTCTACTTGGCGTGGAAGGCAAGCTAGGCAATACGAATATGGATATCTCCTCCTTTGTAACCGACCTTGTGTAACCCTAACCCTCTCCAGTGTCTGTATAAACCGAAGGGTTTTAGTCCGTAGGACAACAATCACAACATACAATCATACCATAGGCTAGCTTCTAGGGTTTAGCCTCTCTGATCTCGTGGTAGATCTACTCTTGTACTACCCATATCATCAATATTAATCAAGCAGGACGTAGGGTTTTACCTCCATCAAGAGGGCCCGAACCTGGGTAAAACTTCGTGTCCCTTGCCTCCTGTTACCATCCGGCCTAGACGCACAGTTCGGGACCCCCTACCCGAGATCCGCCGGTTTTGACACCGACATTAAGCCTTTAGGATCTTCCTGGGCAATAGTTGTTTGATCTTGTTGAAAAACAGAAACTTTTACGCTCACGAAATTAATTTTCATTTTTTACCAGAGAGCGATAAAATATCCATTCCAATTGCATTAGATCAATATACAAATTTCTCAGGTCATCCTAATTTTTTCAGAGTTTTTGGAGTTACATAAGTATTCGGAATAGTCAGATTGCTACAGACTGTTCTGTTTTGACAGATTCTGTTTTCTTTGTGTTGTGTGCTTATATTGATGGCTCTATGGTTTTCTTTGATGAGTTATTGCCATAGAAAAGTTGGAATACAGTAGATATAATACAAAAACAAAATATGAATTGGTTTGATACAACACTTATAGTAGTGGTTTATTATTCTTATACTAGCGGATCTTACGAAGGCTTTGTTGAGTTTTGTGTGATTGAAGTTTTCAAGTTTTGGGTTATTTTACGATGGATGAAGTAAGGATGTGAGAGCCTAAGCTTGGGTATGCCCCCAGCATCCCAAGCTATTATCCAAGAATGAGCTACCAACTAAGCTTGGGGATGCCCCCCGAGTGGCATCCCCGCTTTCTTCCAACAACTATCGGTATTTTACCCGAGACTATATTTTTATTCGTCACATGATATGTGTCTTTGCTTCTTTTATTTTGTGTTTTAAGTCATCAATCCTTGCTGTACACACCTATTTGAGAGAGGCAAAATTATATCATGACTTGTTAGAATTGCTCTCTATGCTTCACTTAAATCTTTTATGAGCTAGGACTTGCTCTAGTGCTTCACTTATATCTTTTTGAGCATGGTGTGCTTTGTTATTTTTGAAGACATGCTCTCTTGCTTAACTTAGATTTATTTGAGAGTTAGTAAAATTTTGAAGAAATTCTCTCTTGCTTCACTTAAGTTATTTTCAGAGAAAGAAAATTTGTTATGCTCATGATCTTCACTTATATTTGTTTGAGCTTATGAAAAGCAACACATGAAAATTAGTGCCAAAGTGATAGATATACAAGAAGGATAAAGAAAAAAATGTCATGAAGATCATTGGACAAAATAAACTTGATTCTTAGTAATAGTTCTGAGATATGATGATGTGATATGTGAGTTATGTTGATGAGTAATTATGCTTTAGTAGGAATATTGCTGTTAAGGTTTGTGATTCCCTATGCATGCATGAAAGTCAATAATCATGCAATGAAAATTATATCGTACTTGTGGTGCATTATTCGGTGTTATGCTTAATGCTTGCTTATGAGATTATTCGTTTCTTGGTTGGTCGCTTACCAATCTTTTGCTAGCCTTCATTTTGCACTAAGTATGACCTCTACTTGTGCATCCAAAATCCTTTAAACCAGTTTTGCCACATGAGTCCACTATATCTACCTATATGTGGTATTCTTTTGCCATTCTAAGCAAATTTGCATGTGCCATCTCTAATTTTCAAAATAAGCTTCTCTTTTGTGTGTTTGTTTCGCTCACGGAGCGGTGAGGGGTGGCTAATATTTTTCATGTTAGATGTGTTATTCTCAAGATGAGTGTTTATTCACTTGTCATTGCACGAGAGTAAGGCAAAGGTATTAGGGATGCCCAGTCCCGAAATGCAATAAGAAATGAATTTACTTTATGTTGTCAAATAATAAATTCCTTGGAAAGTGTTGGTATGGAGGGCACCCGTGGATATGGTTAGCCATGGAAAGTGAAAGTTATGGTGGAAAAAGGAATAAACTTTATTTTTTGTTTGGGAACCGCCTATGATATATCTATGCATGGAAAGTATTGGGAACTCTAAGTCATTTTCGTTGGTGGGATGGATACACCTCCCAAAATGTTTTTATCTCAAATTTTTTCGATTTGAGCTCTGGCACCTCTACAAATCCCTACATCCCTCTGCGAAGGCCTTTCTTTTACTTTATGCAATTTTTATTTTGAAATTTGAGTCTCCATCTTCTCTCATAAAAGCACCAACTAGGAGGCAATATGATCGTGCTCAAGTATTGGGTGTAGTTAATATTCGAGTGTGTTTCATGAATGGATCAATGTTTGAGCATGATGGGCTAGGGATAACTTATTTTAGCATTGATATTTTGAAAGACATGGTTGCTTGTTGATATGCTTGAGTATCTAAATTATTATGTCAAAACTAGACTATTGCTTTAAATCACATAAATGTCCAAATGTCCATGCTATAAAGAAAAGAATATGATATGACTTTGTGAATAGCACTCCACATCAAAAAATCTGTTTTTATCACTTACCTACTCGAGGACGAGTAGGAGTTAAGCTTGGGGATGCTGATACGTCTCCAACGTATCTATAATTTTTTATTGTTCCATGCTGTTTTATTATCAATCTTGGATGTTCTATAATCATTTTATATCATTTTTTCGTACTAACCTATTGACATAGTGACAAGTGCCCGTTGTTGTTTTTCCATGTTTTTTACATCACAGAAAATCAATATCAAACGGAGTCCAAATGCCACGAAACTTTACGGAGATTTTTTATGGGCCAGAGGGAAGGCAATGGGCCCTGGTTGCACCTGGGGGTGCCCTAAGGTGGGCACAACCCACCAGGGCGCAACAGGAGGCCCAGGCACGCCCTGGTTGGTTGTGCCCACCACGGGTGCCCCCCGGACCGCCTCTCTGCTCTATAAATACCCCCAAAATACCATAACCTTAGGGGAGTCGACGGAATATTCATCCAGCCACCGCTGAGTCTAGAACCACCAGATCCAATCTAGACACCATCACCAAAGGGTTCACCACTTCCATTAATGCCTCTCCGATGATGCGTGAGTAGTTCTTTGTAGACCTTCGGGTCCGTAGTTAGTAGCTAGATGGCTTCATCTCTCTCTTTTGATTCTCAATACAATGGTGTCTTGGAGATCCATATGATGTAACTCTTTTGCAGTGTGTTTGTTGGGATCGATGAACTTCGAGTTTATGATCAGATCTATGTTTTTATATCCATGAAAATATTTGAGTTTCTTTGATCTCTTTTATGCATGATCTCTTATAGCCTCGTATTTCTTCTTCCATATTTGGGTTTTGTTTGGCCAACTTGATCTATTTATCTTGCAATGGGAAGAGGTGCCTGATAGTGGGTTTGATCTTACGGTGCTTGATCCCAGTGTCAGAAAGGGAACCGACACATATGTATCGTTGCTACTAAGGATAAAAATATGAGATCTATATCTACCGCCATATAGATAAACGAATCTTGTCTACATCATGTCATCGTTCTTATTGCATTACTCCGTTTTACCATGAACTTAATACACTAGATGCATGCTGCATAGCGGTCGATGTGTGGAGTAATAGTAGTAGATGTAGGCAGGAGTCGGTTTACTAATCTTGGACGTGATGCCTATGTAATGATCATTGCAAGGATATCATCATAATTATTTGAAGTTCTATCAATTGCCCAACAGTAATTTGCTTACCCGTCGTTTGCTATTTTTCTTGAGAGAAGCCACTAGTGAAACCTACGACCCCCGGGTCTTCTTTCTCATATATTTGCCTTGCGATCTACTTTTCCTTTGAATTGTTATTCAGATCCCCGGGTACCGAGCTCGAATTCGCCCTATAGTGAGTCGTATTACAATTCACTGGCCGTCGTTTTACAACGTCGTGACTGGGAAAACCCTGGCGTTACCCAACTTAATCGCCTCTGTAGTTAGAGCATTGGGTAACGTATAGCTGTCGGTGTCAAAACCGGCGGATCTCGGGTAGGGGGTCCCGAACTGTGCGTCTAGGCTGGATGGTAACAGGAGGCAGGGGACACGATGTTTTACCCAGGTTCGGGCCCTCTTGATGGAGGTAAAACCCTACGTCCTGCTTGATTAATATTGATGATATGGGTAGTACAAGAGTAGATCTACCACGAGATCAGAGAGGCTAAACCCTAGAAGCTAGCCTATGGTATGATTGTGTGTTGTTGTCCTACGGACTAAAACCCTTCGGTTTATATAGACACCGGAGAGGGTTAGGGTTACACAAGGTCGGTTACAAAGGAGGAGATATCCATATCCGTATTGCCTAGCTTGCCTTCCACGCCAAGTAGAGTCCATCCGGACACGAGACGAAGTCTTCAATCTTGTATCTTCATAGTCTAACAGTCCGGCCAATGGAGATAGTCCGGCTGTCCGGAGACCCCCTAATCCAGGACTCCCTCAGTAGCCCCTGAACCAGGCTTCAATGACGATGAGTCCGCGGCCAGTATTGTCTTCGGCATTGCAAGGCGGGTTCCTTCTCCGAATACATCACAGAAGAACTTGAAAACGAGGATAGTGTCCGACCCTGCAAAATAAGTTCCACTACCACCGTAGAGAGAATAATATTTTCGCAGATCTAATTTGCTGGCTTGTTTTGGCAGCATGACGTTATGTCATGGCCCGGTGATTATTCGAACCGTTTCTTTAACCAGCCCCGCACATAACGCGAGGCGGTTTTCGACACGTCTTGTCAAAGCAGAGATCGTGTCCCCTTATTACATGGGATTCTCATCAATGCGGTCGTGGGTAACCCAACCGTGTCTAGGACTCCTAGATTATAGGCAAGTCCTAAACGGCTACGGAGAGGACGCTTGATATTCACCCTCTTTATAAAGGGACAAGGTTTTCGCTTTTTTCCCTCTCGTGCTCAATCGAACCCTTCCCCCGCCTCGAGTTCTAACACCCAAAGCCCAGGTTAGGTGCTCCGGATCTTCAATCATGTCCGGATCCAGCCTTCAAGGCCGATGGATGCCCTCCTCTTTGACGGAAGAGGACATCAAGAAGTTGAGGGAGGCCAGATACCTGACCGCCGAGGTTTCGCATCGGCTTCCTGCTCGAGGGCAGGTCGTCCCTACTCCCGAACCCAACGAGAACGTCGTGTTCGTCTCCCACTTCCTCCGAGGCCTAGGCCTCACTCTGGATCCCTTCGTCAGGGGTTTGATGTTCTATTACGGGCTAGATTTCCACAGATCTAGCTCCGGACTCCTTTCTCCACATCTCGACATTTATTGTCGTGTGTGAGGCCTTCCTCCGCATTACCCCTCACTTCGGCCTGTGGCTCAAGACCTTTGAAGTGAAGCCGAAGATGATCGAGGGGCAACATGCAGCGTGCGGAGGTGCATCAATAGGCAAGATGGCAGGAGCTCCATGGCCGAAAGGTTCCTTTCCAGAGGTGTCCGAATTATGGCAACGGGAGTGGTTTTACGTACAGCTCCCAGAAGTGCCAAGTGGGCGGCTGCCCCCGCTTTCCGCTCGGGCCCCCCACCATGATGTCATGGATTAGCAGAGGTCTGAGCTGGGGTCCAGCCAAGGACGTGCCTATACTGCAAAGCCGCATTCGAGATCTCTTCGAGGGAGATTTTAATTTGGTAGTGGTAATACAAGTTATGCTGTGTTCGTCAAGTCCAGCCCTTGCAACATGCCGCCCCTTCGCTTGTGGGAGTTCAACCCAGAAGGTCGCGCTCAAATGCACTTCAAACACTTTCCTCGGGTGACGAGGAGACATTGCCGCGTATACTAACGAATGTACAATTCATTCTTCGACTCAAATAGAGGTCGCGATGCTATACTGTATGAGTGAAACGTAGGTAGTGCTGAGAGATGTGGAGCGCGCAAACTTTGCGGTTCAAGCCACCCTGTGAACATAGTGACAGCAATATCCTCTGGCCGAACACCTGCCTTTTACCTATCGGCATTCTCCATATGGACACGTTATATTATTCTGAGGATCCGGGTTCTTTAGATCACTTCTTTGACGCCCAGGACTAGGGCTGAAGCAAAGGCAGTATCAGAGTGGATTCAAGTGCACGGCCCTCTCGAGGGCTTTTGCAAAGGACCATCTACGCGGTATTGGCAAAGATGCATGCGGAGGTCGCCACGCTGATGCCGGAGGACCCCGAGGAAGATACATGAATAATATGGGCGTGCGGGCCCCCATCGCTGCCAGTTCCAACCGAGGGAATGAGCGCCTCCAAAGGAGGATAACCGGGGGAGGGATGCTTCCGAGGATCCGGAAGCCGAGGCCTCCAAACGAGGAGAAGAAGTCTCCAACAGAGGGTCCTGCCTCGGGGGGTGCTCTTGCCGCACAAAGTCCGCGGGGGGATCAGCCCTCCAACGAGTCGTAAGTGATCCAAAAAATACTTTAATAGTGAAGGTATACTATCTTTCTTCTGAGAAAATAACCGCCGCATATATCTTGCAGTTCGGGTCTTAGCCCTTCTCAGCTGAGCTCGTCTTCGGGGGATCTTCTTCCGGAGATGATGGAGAGCGAAACGCCTCCCCGGACTCCTCCGCTCAAGAAGCGGCGACCCCGAAGTGTCGTCACGGAGGGCCTCTCCGGATCCGGTGAGGCCAGAAGATAATCCCATAGACCCCCGAAGTCCCCAGCGCCCGGCTCTCGAAGAGAGCAAACAAAAGAGTCCGGCACCGTCTGGTATGCGGTCGGACGTTCTGAGGGAGCTGTTGGGGCGAGCGGCCATCTCAGAAGAACACCGTACGCTGATGGGTACGGTGATGGAAAGAATTTCGTCCGCCGAAAGTGGATTACATGAAGCCTTTATGAGTCTACTAACTGACAGGCTTTGAGGTACGTGAAAATATGATGATATAGTACCGCACATGTTAGGTGTGCCCTGTGTAGATAGTAGCCCCTGAGACTCTGGTTGTCGTCGAGAAGCGGCGAACAGAGGATCATAGTCCCAGGCAATAACCAGACTGCCTTTATGTGCAGGTGGTGGAAGCTCCGGTGGCTAGCCGGACTAGTGAGTTTGCCGAATTAAAACGGCAACTGGATATGGCAGACACCGACATCGAGATTGTTAACAAGCGGCTTGACGAATCACAGGGTAAGTAATGTTTTCTGGTGAATGTCACACAATAAGAGCAGCATGATGCGAGTATCTTTAATATGTTGTGACTATAGACGGAGCTGCCACCGTGGAGACCCTTCGGGCGGAACTCGCCCGAGCCAAGGAACAAGCGAGGGTTAGTAATGCGGCTGCTTTGAAGGCGGCCGAAGAGTTAAGAGCCGAGAAGGCCGCCCATTGCGAAAGCAAAGAAAAGATGGCCAAGATGGCCGTAGAATTAAAAAGCACTGCCGACCGTTGCCAGTTCCTTGAAGAAGAAAACCAAGTGAAGGCAGCGGACCTTGAGAAGGCCACTATGGCGACCAAAGATAGTCGCTCTGCTATGAGGGCGAAGAAGGAGGAGCTGCGCGAAGCCGGGGATATTGCGGCTGGGAAGCCCTTTCTGCTGCGGAGGAAGTTCGGAGATCCGCAGTATGCCCCTCTGGATCGGCTGTGGAGTTCGGCAGACACATATATGGACTTGGCGGCGAGCGCTGTCGATGCGGGCGAATACTTCCCAGATCAATCAGATCATGAAGTGGACAAGCTATTCTGGTCGCAATTCAACTTCCAGAGCGTCCGCTTCCCTTGATTGATCAGCTAGCCGAATGGGCCAAACTTAATAGGTTGTCCGGACTCGCCATGAGGTCTGTTGTAGATCAGTTGTGGCCGGAGAAGCCGAAGCCGAACAGCTATTTCAGCTTAGTGCAACAGTTCCTTGGCGCGGTGCCGCGCATCAACGCAATGAAGAGGTCGGCATGCATAGAAGGCTCGCGGATGGCCTTTGCCCGTGTCAAGGCATACTGGGCGGAGATGGATGCTACCACTATTGCGGCGCAAGGTTCGGCCATAGGCCGAGTAGCTGTCGAGCACTATTTTGAAGAGGTTCTTGAGGGTGCTCGTTTGATAGAGTCCCAGTGCTCGAAGAATATTATGTTTGAATGACATGTATTCCCATTGTAAACACAATGTTTTTATGAAATATAGTAAGGATGTATTTATACTTTTGCCGGAAAGTAATGTGATGCCTCATGTGCGGCCGTTTGTGTATATATGTATATAACCTGAAAGATTGCAGTCGTCGGCTTCAACCCCCACGCATATAATGCGGAGGTGCTCGCAAAAAACGCGTGTTCACACTTAACCCAACGTCTTGGTCCTATTAAGGAGGTGATAGCGTAGCGAACGAGGCAACCGTACTATAATGCTTTAACACTTTCACTTAGCCATTGGAGTTTGACAGTGGGGCTACTAGATAGCCCCTGGTGGCTCTGCACTCTCTCGATCTCGGGGTGCGTACATGCCTGGCCGGAAAACGGCCCTTCGTTACGGCGGAGGAATTCTTATACTCTCTCGATTAAAGCGGATCCGAATCGAGTGCGTTGAGCACAGTCATCTTGGAACGCTATAGACTAGCAAGACAGATCTAGTTTCAGTATAGTTCTCGGAGACGTTTTATCCTTACTGGAATGGAGTGGGCGTTCCGTACAGAACCAGGGCACAAATCGCTCAGAGTAGGAGCATAGGTGCTGCACTCTCTTTCTTACGCCGATAAAGCAGAACGTAAGCACGCAAACGCTGGAGCCGGCACAAGCCCCAAGCCTTTTGAACCCTCATATGAGGCCAAATGCATTACGCGCGCGCTGCTGCAATCATAAGGCAGACCCCGTCTCTGAGGCGTGGCATAAGGATTTTTGTCTTTTCACCGGATGCTAGGTCCGGCGCCATCTGGCAATTTATTGTCAGATTAGCACCAATATGGCCCGACAGCAACCACATACCCTTAAGGTATTCGGTTATCTTTCTTTTATGAGTGCATATATAAACCGGCCCTAAATAGTGCCAGTTGTACAGCAAGCCCTGGTTGTCCAGCGTACGTGCATTATTCCTGACGTGGCCACATGGGTTCCGTTGGGTCCACTGTCGGGTAGGTGCGGCCTCAGTAGGGTTGCCTCTTCAGCTCCTGCCGAGAGAACATGGCTTGGTATCCTTGCTTACATTGTACTTTGAACGACATTTTCGGGTATGTCGTATCAACAAGAGACAGTAAGAAAAGAGAGTTTCTGCGCAATGGGTTCTTAAATCCTAAAAAGAATTGGACTTGGCAGCGGGCTTTCAGATTCTAAACTGTTATGATTAACTGCCTGCTCAAGGCTCGGAGGGCATGTACTGCGCCTGTGTCTCCATTGTGCATGTATCCTGGACGGTGTAGCACGATGATCATATAAAAGAGAGGAACTTAGGTGAAAAAGTTGTCGTGCAAAAAGATAGTTTTTAAAGAAACCATGTATAACTAAAAATGAAGTAGAAATTGCCACTTGTCTGCGCGCGTTGAGCCCCTTGTATTTGTAATAGGGGTGTGGCCATCAATCCGGTACAAATTACATATAGCAGCGCCGGACTCGTCTAACCGCGTCCGTGGTCTTGACGACCTATCAAATGCTTTAGTTGGTGAGGCCGTTTTTAGTGTGCGGCTGCCAAGGCAGTCGCATTCTCTTCGGCGCGCAAAGATCGCTTAATACTTCCGTTCACTGTAATGATGCGCGTGGACCGGGCATCTTGAGCGTCAGGGAAGCGTAATGTGGTATTGCATTAAAGCGAGCAAAAGCTTCGCGTCCAAGTAGTGCTTGATAGCCACTTTGGAACGGAGCGATGTGGAAGGTTAAATGTTCGCTACGGAAGTTATCGGGGAAGCCGAATATAACCTTTAGTAGCAGGGAGCCCGTGCAATGAGCCGGCCTGGCGTTACCTCGCGTTCTAATTGACTCCTTTAAGCAGGTAGTATTGCTGTGTCTATGGCAGAGTTGTTCTTGTTAGGGTCTTAATCCCATTCGTGCCTGGATTGTATCCTTGGTAGAGCGAACGCTCATGGTGTTTGAGAGGTTTCCATGCTGCGGCACTCTCTCCCTCGGGAATACTGTTGGCAGACGTCCTATCCGCATCCATCGGACTCGTTGTTGATATGGGTAGTACCGTCGTCCGGTGGTCGACGTCTATTGGGTCTAGTACCAGGGCAGCCCACTTCCGTGTGATTCGCCGCCGGATACTTGCTTCGAGTATCCTCACGACTCGGGCTCCCGGACACAATGTGATCGGTTGAGATCGACCAGTGTGCGAGAGGCTCCTCGCGGCTGTAGGTAGAGAAGCGCGCTTGGCGGGCATAATTTGTTGTCTGCGGAGAGCCTCGTTTTGTTTTCTCCCTTGATCACAGTTACACTTTAATGTTTGTGACTTGTGCGTGAATATCTTCTTCTTGTTCACCTCAGTATGTCTTGGTGAGCAGGGCCAGCCTCGTCTCTGTACCTGGTGTGCATCCCTCTCCCTTGTGTCACCTGGGGTTGGAGGAAGAGCCTATGCCGGACAGTGCGGAAGGACCTGCATATCATTCCTGATTGAGTACTCGATAGTGCCCGGGTTTTATGCACCAAGGATGCTAATGGCAATCTGACAATACTTTGAGTCAGATTTGGTTAGGGCATGTGAGCAGTAGTCGTATCTGTGGCGCGTTGCTTTAGAGGGCGGCTTGTGGACCTGCGCCCGATGGAGCTTTTGAAGTCTTGGCGTTACTGCCGTGCTCTTCGTGGCTTGTCTTCTTTATTCGGCGTATGTTATTGTTTTGTGCGCTCGTGATTTCCCGTTTCCATCTCTAACTTCAGATGTACTGGTGGTCGGTCTGGTGCTGCATCTGGCTAGCCAGCTGTCCTCACCCGCGCAAAAGCGGGTCATGAGGCTTGTTAATGCTGCCATTGTTCTCGGCTTTTCTTGGCCGAGGTGTCTGGAAAGCCATTCGTCGCAGACGCTATGCTTAAAAGCTGCCAAGGCTTCGGCGTCCGGACAGTCGACAATTTGGTTCTTTTTAGTAAGAAACATGTTCCAAAGTTTTCGGGCTGACTCTCCGGGCTGTTGAGTTATATGACTCAAATCGTCCGCGTCCGGAGGTCGGACATAAGTCCCTTGAAAATTTGCCCGAAAAGCGTCTTCGAGCTCTTCCCAGCTTCCAATGGAGTTTTCGGGGAGGCTTTTAAGCCAGTGCCGAGCTGGCCCTTTGAGCTTGAGGGGTAAGTACTTGATGGCATGGAGATCATCTCCTCGAGCCATATGGATATGGAGGATATAAGTCCTCAATCCAGACCCCAGGGTCTGTTGTTCCGTCGTATGCCTCTATGTTTACGGGTTTGAATCCCTTCTGGAAATTCATGGTCCAGCACCACTCGGGTGAAACATAGGGGGTGTGCGGCACCCCTGTATCTGGGTGTACCGCGTTGTTCGGATGTTTGTTGTGTTACATCGTATGCTGGGGCGCGCTTGCGTGGTCCATAGATGGATCTGGTTGCGCCGTCCTTTTGGTGCGAGCCCTCGCGTGGATCGCGTATTGGCTTGTGAGTGGCGTTGTTTGCTCTATGTTGGCCGTGAGGTCGTCTATCCGGCCAGGTGGCTCGTTTTTATTTTTGGTTGTGGGGGGTCTGAGGCCTCCTCATCGAATTCAGGTAGCAACTTCCGCTTTGGGTAGCTCTTGGTGGGGCGATTGCCGCCGTACTTCGCTGCTGTGTTGAGTACTTTATGCTCCATCTGATTTGGAGTAGTGTCTGCGCAGCCTTGAGCGCTTCTACTTTTTCAGACTCCTTGCGGTGGCAACAGGTCGCTTTTGACGGACATGTCTCTGCTCGCTTACGGGTTGCTTGTCCGTACGTTACGAGTCGTCTGCCGCGCCTATTGATCTTGACTAGATACTCTGCGTGGTGTTGGATTAGGTTTGACTGCTTCCGTATATGCCAATGGTTCGGCAGTGGTCTAGCCTCTACCTGCTCTCAAGCTTTGGGGATTGTATATCTATTATTGTCTGGCAAGAGCAGCGGGAATTACGAAGAAGTGGGGCCTCTAAAGCGGCCATCCTGAAGTGTCCAACTTACGCTTCTGACATGCTGCTTTGGATGAGTATGGAAACTTAAGCCTTACGCGCATGCTGGTTCCTTAATCGCCGACTCTCTCGCTGGCGTCGTTCTTCTGTTTTGGTGTGTCACACCATGTATCAGTTGAATAGTGAAGTGAGTGGTCTATCTCCCTCCTTTCTCCCAGCGCTTGCTGTTGGGACGGTGTCATCCTTTATGCGCCGGCAATCACAATCGCGTACCATACGCGTCTGTAGTTCTTGTCGCGAGTACGAAAGGCGAGCATGTCGGTTGAGAGCTCTCGTCAGCAGACTCGGCGGCTACTTCATAGTGTTGGCTGGGGTGGGAATGGCGACAAATTGTCGTTCGACGTGTCCCACTCCGCCATCGTCCCTATGCGCTAGATGAGCTCATAACTCCGCGCCAGGGCTACTCCCTGACTCGAGAGAGAGATGACGCCGTTAGTGGATCATTCTAGAATGTCACCTGAAAACGCGCGCGAAGGGCGAGTGCTGAAAGCATCACTCCGCCCGGGCGGTGACAAGTTTCGAGAGAGTGCGGTACGCGCTATCCGAGCTCAACCAGATTTCGATTTGGGAATCACAGTGAGCACTGGGATGGCTTCGGAGTCAAGAAAAAGAGTCGCTGCAAGCCCTTTGAGTCACGGGCTGACGATAGAGTGAACTTTATGTCTGGTGTTTTGGCTCAATGCCGTTGATAACTACTTGTCAGCCCCTCCGAGGTCCAAGTTGTCTAAGCCATCACACGTCGCTAGATCTGGCGCCGCTCTGGTCTCCGCAATAACGGGTCGGTACGCTGATTGCGGTAGGCGGGCTCCGAGCTAAGTGGACTGCGGAGGGTCGGCAGCGAGAGCTGCGGTACTGCTCGTCAGCGCGCGCAGGTCATACCCATCGTCGACAGTGCGGCGCGCCCGGCTGTGGCTCGAATCCGTCGAAGATCAAGTCTCCGCGGATGTCGGCCGTGTAGTTCAAACTTCCAAATCTGACCTGACCAGGGGCGTAGCTTTCAATCTGCTCCAGATGGCCAAGCGAATTAGCCCGCAGTGCAAAGCCGCCGAATACGAAGATCTGTCCGGGGAGAAAAGTCTCACCCTGGACTGCATCGCTATCGATGATAGTAGGAGCCATCAAGCCTAACGCGATCGACACAGAGGAACTCTCAATGAAAGCACCAATGTCGGTGTCAAAACCGGCGGATCTCGGGTAGGGGGTCCCGAACTGTGCGTCTAGGCGGATGGTAACAGGAGGCAGGGGACACGATGTTTTACCCAGGTTCGGGCCCTCTTGATGGAGGTAAAACCCTATGTCCTGCTTGATTAATATTGATGATATGGGTAGTACAAGAGTAGATCTACCACGAGATCAGAGAGGCTAAACCCTAGAAGCTAGCCTATGGTATGATTGTATGTTATGTATGTGTTACGGACTAAAACCCTTCGGTTTATATAGACACCGGAGAGGGTTAGGGTTACACAAGGTCGGTTACAAAGGAGGAGATATCCATATCCGTATTGCCTAGCTTGCCTTCCACGCCAAGTAGAGTCCCATCCGGACAGAGACGAAGTCTTCAATCTTGTATCTTCATAGTCTAACAGTCCGGCCAATGGAGATAGTCCGGCTGTCCGGAGACCCCCTAATCCAGGACTCCCTCACGGTAGTAACTTCATAAAAGCAATCTACGCACACGTAGAGATTCTACGCTGAAGCGCCAGTAAGCAAGGAGGAGAGTGTGCGTACAACGTACTCTAAGTGATGCAGCTCAAACCCTACAGAAGCGCAAAAAAAGCGCTAAGTAGAACCGTGGCTTGTGTAGAGTGCGGGCTAGGTAACGACGTTCCACGCAGCCGAGCATGTGAGTCCACAGTACGGTGTACAAGTGAGTAGGCACCTCCGCGTAGAGGTTGAGCAGCAAGGTTGTGTCAGAGCACGTTTAAGTCTTCGGCTGGAGACCTGACGTCCACTAATGTATGACCAGGCAACGTAGCTTTCGAGGCCGAGGAGGTAGACGGCCAGCAGACTGGCGTGATGACGGTGAATGAGCATAAATACAGCGCATGAATGGATCGACCGCCGAATGGGCTTCGCCTAAGCACGCGCTACGGATATGAATGAGGTGGAATAGCGGTGGTGTCGGGAGGGGCTACCACAGCGACGAGGCACAAAAGGACACGAGACAACTCGATCAACCCTTGTTGTTGTCTCTACTTTGGAGGGCGGGGGGTGCCGCTCCCCATTATCACTTACAAGGAGTGGAGGAGCGCGGGCGATGAGGTTCCGGCCCTTCCTAGCGTCGCTGCCGCTCCCGCACAGGGTGTGAGGTCACTAATTCCTCGGGATGTGAGGATCTCCGTAACCCTTCAAGAGTGAGGTGTAGAGAGAGTAGTGCGCGGCAGAGAGAGGGAGGGGCGTCGCCGCCAAATCCGAATCCTTGTACAATAATTAGTGCGACTACCGACGGAGAGGGGGCATGCGGCGGCTGCGCGCAGGTCCTGGCTCGTCCTCCTCTGGTCCACTTGAAGGCCCACGACAGCAATGCTGCACTTAAAGCAAGCTCCCGAGGGGTTCTCGCCGGTTAATGACTTGGATCCCGCGCACCGGTAACCTCCGGTATCTTGGTCCGAACTTTGCGCCGGAACCCTTCCACGAAGGTTCCCAGAACATAGTCATCAGGCCTCTCTAGATGTGTACTCGATTCTTTAGTCTGGACAGACGATTTCGAGACTCTCATGCCAGAGTGATTCGGTGAGGAGTTCGATCAGATATCCGGAGCAGGCTGGCCAATGGTGGCACTGAACTACCTTCGGATTGACAGAACTTTCAAAGTACAATAGAACGTCATAATAGGCACGATTTGTCGCACCGAACATCGCTCTTAAGAGGGACGTAAGCCGGGTCGTACGGGTTCGAGACTTTATGGGTTGAGCCGTAGGCGGAGAAGACTACATATCTGCTGGCTCATATATGAACCAGGTGAGCGACCTGGGATGACTACATTCATTCTGGAACTCTACATATTCTACGCAAGCAGATTATTAATTTCGGATCCATCGACCGCAGTAACAACATACATTTGTCCATTGTCACCTGGTATGGTTACCGTGCCCGAGAGGTTCGACTTCGTGGGGTGTCGCGGTATCATGCTTACACAATACTAAGTTACATCTCGTTACACCCGTCAGACGGCGTATAGTCTCTTCTCTTCGTTGATTAATATGCTATCAAGGTATTGATGTCACCGTAACAACTCATCTAGCTGTAAAGATTGCTTGCAAGGCGTTAGTTGTTATGTGCCAATTACCTTTCGAGAGGGGCAGAGATACGTTCTAACCGAAGTCGAGTGAGCAAATCACGAGAACTCGCGATCTATAGCAAACTCAACAGTACATTCACAGAATCAGGTAGTGAGGAGAACTCGTAGAGAGCTCTTTAGAATCACCAGCTTATGATTGTGAAGTTTTGGCTCAGGGACTACAAACGTGATTCCTTCCCGGTACTGGAGTTTACATACTCATAATCATAGAACATGTATAAAGTCCTGAAGGAAAAGCTCAATAGCAACAACTAAACCGATCATCGTGGCTTAAGTGCGAATGGATGGAGGAGTTTCCAAAGTCCAATCATCTCATCGTCTAATGAATGTGATCCCGTTTTGCCAAATTGGAACCTCATGTCTATAAGTTAGGCACGACATAAACCGATCACATAGATTTGGTTAATCGAGCTAGTCAACGTGAGGAGGCAAAACTAGTGTACACTATCGTCATTCTGTTTGTCTATGCACACAATGGTCTCAATGTGGTTCTGGTTAATATACAATTCTAGCATGAATAGATAAACATTTACAGCTATAGAGGAAATGTAAGTCATAACTGAGACAAACTTTGTGATATAGTGCCTCTAGCGGCTAGATGATTTAATTTCGGTCTCGCGCGCTTGTCACTAGAGTAATAATGAACTATGAATTGACACAATACATCGATCTCGGTAAGAACCATACATGACGCTCTGGTGTTTTGACTACATGGTTTTGCTCTCGTGGCTGTAGTACCCATTGCGGTCCTGGGACATATGAAAGAATCATAGAGATCTGTAGTGTAACTTAATTGCGAACTCTCTACTGCGTCTCTCCTCCCTCCTGACTGTTGTGACTCGGCCGGATATGTAATAATGGGAGACGCTCTTTGTGTGCTTGTGCTTGTCTTGTTGGGTGAACAAATGCTCCGTGATTTCCTGTTGGCCAGAAGTGCAAATCTGACAGCAGACGTATTGATTATGAAAAGACTTTTCCATTGGCACCTCACGAATGCAACTAGGTTGATAGACCCATAAAACACATAGATTCGGACATATGCAACTTCCTTCTGGTGTTTATTTGAGCTGGCATCCGTGCCGAGAAGCGAGCGATGTACTTTATGTCCGGAGAACGGCTTTCACACATAGATCACCACAACAGGCTCACTCGATGCTACATCATTGCTTTAGAACTGGCACCAGACTGAGCAGCCAGCTTCCTCAGGGTTTCCCGTTATTCAAGTATTAAACCAGTATTCCGGATTTGCTGATCCTCTGAGTCTGTGCATAGAGTACATCCGGATCATGTCTGTTCACTAGAAGCTTGCATCGATGTAACCATTTATGAGCTCTTTGTCACCTCATACGAGAAACATATCCTTAGTCCTTTTCAGGTATTTCAGGATGTTCTTGACCGCTGTCCAGTGATCCACTCCTGGATTACTTTGGTACCTCCCTGCTAAACTATAGCAAGGCACACATCAGGTCTGGTACACAGCATTGCATACATGATAGAGCCTATGGCTGAAGCATAGGGAACAATGACTTTCATTTTCTCTCTATCTTCTGCAGTGGTCGGGCATTGAGTCTGACTCAACTTCACAACCTTGTAACACAGGCAAGAACCCTTTCTTTGCTTGATCCATTTTGAACTTCTTCAAAACTTTATCAAGGTATGTGCTTTGTGAAAGTCCAATTAAGCGTCTTGCTATCTCTATAGACATTATGCCCACGATCCGCGTTGCACCGACAGTTGTACTGACACATCTTCCTTGTATGGACTTGCCCCCATTATCTATCTTAGGGGTGCGTGGGTGCGTGTGGGGGGAAACAGAATAACCGCACTGCGCCTGTCAAACGAGCGCACTGCCGCGTTAGCGCGAGGCCGAGCCGGGGGGGGGGGGGTCGGGCCCCTCCCCCATCCCGGCGAGGCCGAGCCAGGAACGAGCCGTAGCAGGCGACGACGCGGCGTGCCGCGGCGTCATGCGGAGGCGAGTCCGTAACATGACTTGCCCCCGCACCGCACCGAGGGGCATAGTTGTACTGACACATCTTCCTTGTATGGACTTGCCCCCATTATCTATCTTTAGGGGTGTGTGGGTGCGTGTGGGGGGGCAGAATAACCGCACTGCGCCTGTCAAACGAGCGCACTGCGCGTTAGCGCGAGGCCGAGCCGGGGGGAGGGGGGGACCCCCCCTCCCCCATCCCGGCGAGGCCGAGCCAGGAATGAGCAGCAGGCGTAGAGCGTGCCGCGGCGTCTCATGCGGAGGCGAGTCCGTACATGACTTGGTGCCGCGGTTCGCATGCGGAGGCGAGTCCGTAACATGACTTGCCCCCATTATCTATCTTTAGGGTGTGTGGGTGCGTGTGGGGGGGGGAAACAGAATAACCGCACTGCCCCTCGGTGCATAGTTGTACTGACACATCTTCCTTGTATGGACTTGCCCCCATTATCTATTTAGGGGTGTGTGGGTGCGTGTGGGGGGAAACAGAATAACCGCACTGCGCCTGTCAAACGAGCGCACTGCCGCGTTAGCGCGAGGCCGAGCCGGGGGGGGGGTCGGGACCCCCCTCCCCCATCCCGGCGAGGCCGAGCCAGGAACGAGCCGTAGCAGGCGACGATGCGGCGTGCCGCGGCGTCGCATGCGAGGCGAGTCCGTAACATGACTTGCCCGCACCCATCCTTGTATACGTAGTCGCTGTATGAGTTCTGATGCTCAATATATATACAGGAGCACAAGCTTCCACTGAGGTCTTTGATGAAAACTCTATTCAAGTATCCTTTATTGCTTATCCAGAATTCTATACTTCCTCATTTTTCTATATACACATAGTGATGTTTCTCTATCCACATACACAATTATTTATCAAATTGACTAACACTTTGAGATGTCCCAGAGCTCAGCTTTGTTTGTTGGTAAACACAGTGGCTAGTTCTCGCTCGTAGGAGTCTGTATAGTGAATGGAACCGGATAGTGCTTTGATGACACTATCATTTATTCCAACTACGAGATGGCTTGACACCAGTCCATAGATGGATCGCATGGAGCTTTTGCACACTTTGTTAGCACCCTTTGGATCGATAAAACCTTCAGGTTGCATCATATACAACTCTTCTTCCAGAAATACATTCAGGAATGAAGTCTTTACATCCATTTGCCAAATTTCATAATAATAAAATGCGGCAATTGCTAACATGATTCGAACGGACTTAAGCATCGCTATGGGTGAGAAGGTCTCATCGTAGTCAACTCCTTGAACTTGTTGAAAACCTTTTGCAACAAGTTGAGCTTTGTAGATAGTAGCATTACCGTCAACGTCAGTCTTCTTCTTGAAGATCCATTTATTCTTGATGGCTTGCCGATCATCGTGCAAGTCAACCAAAGTCCACACTTTGTTCTCATACATGGATCCCATCTCAGATTTCATGGCCTCAAGCCATTTTGCGGAATCTGGGCTCATCATCGCTTCCTCAATGTTTGCAGGTTCGTCATGGTCAAGTAACATGACTTCCAAAATAGGATTACCATACCACTCTGATGCGGATCTTACTTTGGTTGACCTACGAGGTTCGGTAGTAACTTGATCTGGAAGTTACATGATCATCATCATTAGCTTCCTCACTAATTGGTGTAGGAGTCACAGGAACAGATTTCTGTGATGAACTACTTTCCAATAAGGGAGCAGGTACAGTTACCTCATCAAGTTCTACTTTCCTCCCACTCACTTCTTTCGAGAGAAACTCCTTCTCTAGAAAGGATCCATTCTTAGCAACGAATATCTTGCCTTTGGATCTGTGATAGAAGGTGTACCCAACAGTCTCCTTTGGGTATCCTATGAAGACACATTTCTCCAATTTGGGTTCGAGCTTATCAGGTTGAAGCTTTTTCACATAAGATCATAGCCCCAAACTTTAAGAAATGACAACTTTGGTTTCTTGCCAAACTACAGTTCATAAGGCGTCGTCTCAACGGATTTAGATGGTGCCCTATTTAACGTGAATGCAGCCGTCTCTAAAGCATAACCCCAAAATGATAGTGGTAAATCGGTAAGAGACATCATAGATCGCACCATATCTAGTAAAGTACAATTATGATGTTCGGACACACCATTACGCTGTGGTGTTCCGGGTGGCGTGAGTTGTGAAGCTATCCGCATTGTTTCAAATGAAGACCAAACTCGTAACTCAAATATTCTCCTCCACGATCAGATCGTAGAAACTTTCTTTTCTTGTTACGATGATTTTCCACTTCACTCTGAAATTCTTTGAACTTTTCAAATGTTTTAGACTTATGTTTCATTAAGTAGATATACCCATATCTGCTCAAATCATTTGTGAAGGTGAGAAAATAACGATACCCGCTGTGAGCCTCAACATTCATCAGACCACATACATCAGTATGTATGATTTCTAAGAAATCTGTTGCTCACTCCATAGTTGTGGAGAATGGTGTTTTAGTCATCTTGCCCATGAGGCATGGTTCGCAAGTAGCAAGTGATCCATAATCAAGTGATTCCAAAAGTCCATCAGAATGGAGTTTCTTCATGCGCTTTACACCAATATGACCTAAATGGCAGTGCCACAAATAAGTTGCACTATCATTATCAACTCTGCATCTTTTGGCTTCAATATTATGGATATGTGTATCACTACTATCGAGATTCATCAAAAATAGAGCACTCTTCAAGGGTGCATGACCATAAAAGATATTACTCATATAAATAGAACAACCATTATTCTCATATTTAAATGAATAACCGTCTCGCATTAAACAAGATCCAGATATAATGTTCATGATCAACGCTGGCACCAAATAACAATTATTCATGTCTAAAATTAATCGCGAAGGTAGATGTAGAGGTAGCGTGCCGACTGCGATCACATCGACTTTGGAACCATTTCCCACGTGCGCTTGCTACCTCTTGAGCACTACGTTGGATTTCCCCGAAGATGAGAGGATGATGCAGCAAAGTAGCGTAAGTATTTCCCTCAGTTTTTGAGAACCAAGGTATCAATCCAGTAGGAGGCTACGCGTGAGTCCCTCGTACCTACACAAAAACAATAGCTCAATGCAACCAACGCGCTTAGGGGTTGTCAATCCCTTCACGGTCACTTACGAAAGTGAGATCAGATAGAGATGATAAATAATATTTTTGGTATTTTTGGTATAGAGATGTAAAGTAAAAACTAAAAGGCAAAGTAAAATCAAAGCAATAATAAAGTGACAGAGATTGATATGATGGGAAAGAGACCCGGGGGCCATATGTTTCACTAGTGGCTTCTCTCAAGAGCATAAGTATTCTATGGTGGGTGAACAAATTACTGTTGAGCAATTGACAGAATTGAGCATAGTTATGAGAATATCTAGGTATGATCATGTATATAGGCATCACGTCCGAGACAAGTAGACCAACTCCTGCCTGCATCTACTACTATTACTCCACTCATCGACCGCTATCTAACATGCATCTAGAGTATTAATTTAAAAAACAGAGTAACGCCTTAAGCAAGATGACATGATGTAGAGGGATAGTTTCATGCAATATGATAAAAAAAACCATCTTGTTATCCTCGATGGCAGCAATACAATACGTGCCTTGCTGCCCCTTATGTCACTGGGAAAGGACATCGCAAGATCGAACCCAAAGCTAAGCACTTCTCCCATGGCAAGAACAACCAATCTAGTAGGCCAAACCAAACTGATAATTCGAAGAGACTTGCAAAGATAACCAATCATACATAAAAGAATTCAGAGAAGATTCAAATATTATTCATAGATAGACTGGATCATAAATCCATAATTCATCGGTCTCAGCAAACACACCATAAAAAGAAGATTACATCAAATATATCTCCACGAGAGAGGGGGAGAACATTGTATTGAGATCCAAAAAGAGAGAAGAAGCCATATAGCTACTAACTATGGACCCGTAGGTCTGAAGTAAACTACTCACACTTCATCGGAGGGTCT
Organism: Triticum urartu; assembly: GCF_003073215.2. NCBI lineage: Eukaryota > Viridiplantae > Streptophyta > Magnoliopsida > Poales > Poaceae > Triticum > Triticum urartu. The sequence goes on from NC_053025.1 coordinate 116,169,305, forward strand.
TGGATGATGAAGTAGAAGCCCTCCGTGATCGATGCCCCATCCGGTGGGGCTTTGGAACAGGCCCCAAGATGGGATCTCGTGGATAGAGAAAGTTGCCGTGGTGGAATTAGGTTTTTGGCTCCGTCCCCTATCGTTTGGGGGTACGTAGGTATATATAGGAGGAAGGAGTACGTTGGTGGAGCTTCGAGGGGCCCACGAGGCAGGGGGCGCGCCCTAGGTGGGCGCGCCCTCCACCCTCGTGACCGCCTCGTGGCTTTCTTGACGGAGGGTCCAAGTCTCCTAGGTCTTATCTGATGAGAAAATCACGTTTCCGAAGGTTTCTTTCCGTTTGGACTCCGTTTGATATTCTATTTCTCCGAAACACTGAAATAGGCAAAAAACAGCAATTCTGGGTTGGGCCTCCGGTTAATAGGTTAGTCCCAAAAATAATATAGAAGTGGGAAATAAAGCCCAGTATAGTCCAAAACAGTATATAATATAGCATGGAGCAATAAAAAATTATAGATACATTGGAGACGTATCAATGCTCTTCCGCCGGATTCTCCCGTGTCAACGACGGGTATTCAATTTGTGGGAGTTCAACCCGGCCAAGCACTAGACGCTGCGAGAGCTCTTTGACACGACGCACACGGAGATGCTGGTTCCGGCGCCTTACGAGGTGCCGGTGAAGAAGGCCAAGAAGAAGGCCACGGGGACCCGAAAGGGTCTTCGGCGCAAGGTTATATCGGACTCATCATCCGATAACTCCGAAGCGCACTCCTCCCATGAAAACGAGGAGGAGGAAGAGGAACCCCAGCCGGGGGAGACAAGAAAAGGAAGGCCACCCCAACCAGGGAGGCCGAAGGGTCTAAGAAGGGAAGGACCCTCCTTCCGGATTGCTCCACGACGGCCGCCCACAGCGACGACGAGTGGTTACCCAGGGACAAGCCCCTGGCGAAGTCGTAAGTATCCGGATACCATAGTAATTCATGGTATGTTTTATTGCACTGCTTCTCCTTACGCCGAATATGGTAATGCAGTCCGTCCCGAGCCTGTATCGAGGTATCTTCGTCGGACGGTTCTTTGGACTCGTCGGATATGAATGACGATTCAATTCTGACCGCCTCCACCCCTTGTCCTACGGACAACGTCGAGGTGTTGTCTCAAAAGGCACTGAGCCGAGGGGAGGTAGTCCTGGGGGCGCCTCCAGGCGACCTTCCGGACCTTGGGCGCAAAGGGAGCAAGACTCCCACGGGCTCCAAGTTCGGCCCCCAGCCGAACACTGCGCCAGAACCGTCGGTGGTTCCGGACTCTGGCAGGCGACCTCCCGTTGAGGGGGGCAAGTCACCCGTGTCGGTGGCCTCTGTCCATCCAGAGGCACCGGACAACTTGCTGGAAGCACTTCGCGGTGCTTCCATCGACGAAGAGCAGCGCACTATCATGAGCGCGGTGATCGAGAAAGTTCAGTCCGTCAAAAAAAGACTAACCGAAGCTTGTGCCAGCCTCCTAACAGGCTTTCAGGTAAGCAATCAAAATATAGGAAAATATTACCGCATAGACAGTAGACCCTGATGCTCTGTTTGGCGTTCGCGAAGAAAGGCCGAATAGAGGATCAAATAATGACTCAGGAGTCTAATCAGAATATGTCTATGTGCATATGCAAGCTTCACTGCTGGCTGCTGCCGCACGTACTGCGGAGGTCACTGCACTAAAGCAGGACCCTGAGCGGTCCGAGGACGAGCTCGGCCTTACCAAGAGGCAGCTCGAGGAGAGCAAAGGTAAGCAATACCTTGTCTATATATTAAAAATAAATTTGGTGGTAAAATAATAGGATCATCATGAATTTGCCAGGGGCCACGACCGAGGTGGCAACCCTGAAGAAGGCACTCTCCGAGGCCGAAGACAAAGCGGCCAAGGAGCGCATTGAGAGGGAAAAGCAAGAAGCCCGAGTAGGCGAGGTGCAGCAAGAGCTCGAGGCTCTCACCAGAAAACACGAGTCCTTGGAGCTTGACTCTAAGACGCGAGAGTCCGAGCTTGCGAAGGCACTCAAAAGCGCACAGAACGCCAGGGCTGAAGCCGACAAGGCCCTCCAGGAGATTGATGCGGTGAAGAAGATAGCGGTGGGTAAGGCATTCATTATGCAAAGCAAGCATGTGAAGGAAACTTTCCTTTTACTTACTCGAGTTCGGAGCTCTCCAGGAGCGTTCGCAGATCTTCCCCGCAGTGTGCTGGATGCCACGGAGTTTTACTGCTGAGGAGGGGAGCTCAACGGAAAAGTTGTTCTGGTCTCAGTATACTGGGACCGAACACCCAATGCCCTTGAGCGACCAGCTGAAGCAACTGGTCGAGCTTCACAAGGCGGCCGAACAGGCCATGAAGGGTCTTATAGTCCGGATGTCGCCTGGCGATCCCCTGCCTAGCAGCTACTTCGGTCTGGTGAGGCGGCTTGTGGATGCCTGCCCACGGCTTGAAGTCATAAAGCGGTCCGTCTGCATCGAGGGTGCACGCAGGGCTTTTTCCCGGGCGAAGGTGCACTGGGCGAAGCTGGACGCCGTAAAGCTGGTGAAGGAGGGGCCGGCGGAGGGCAAGGAGCATTGTGATGACCCACAAGTATAGGGGATCTATCATAGTCCTTTCGATAAGTAAGAGTGTCGAACCCAACAAGAAGCAGAAGGAAATGATAAGCGGTTTCCAGCAAGGTATTCTCTGCAAGTACTGAAATAAGTGGTAACAGATAGTTTTTTGATAGGATAATTTGTAACGAGCAACAAGTAACAAAAGTAAATAAAGTGCAGCAAGGTGGCCCAATCCTTTTGTAGCAAAGGACAAGCCTAGACAAACTCTTATATGATATAAAGTGCTCCCGAGGACACATGGGAATATCGTCAAGCTAGTTTTCATCACGTTCATATGATTCGCGTTCGGTACTTTGATAATTTGGTATGTGGGTGGACCGGTGCTTGGGTACTGTCCTTACTTGGACAAGCATCCCACTTATGATTAACCTCTATTGCAAGCATCCGCAACTACAACAAAAGTATTAAGGTAAACCTAACCATAGCATGAAACATATGGATCCAAATCAGCCCCTTATGAAGCAACGCATAAACTAGGGTTTAAGCTTCTGTCACTCTAGCAACCCCTCATCTACTTATTACTTCCCAATGCCTTCCTCTAGGCCCAAATAATGGTGAAGTGTCATGTAGTCGACGTTCACATAACACCACTAGAGGAGAGACAACATACATCTCATCAAAATATCGAACGAATACCAAATTCACATGACTACTAATAGCAAGACTTCTTCCATGTCCTCAGGAACAAAAGTAACTACTCACAAAGCATAAACATGTTCATAATCAGAGGGGTATTAATATGCATATAGGATCTGAACTTATGATCTTCCACCAATTAAACCAACTAACATCAACTACAAGGAGTAATTAACACTACTAGCAACCTACTAGCACCAATCCTGGACTTAGAGACAAGAATTGGATACAAGAGATGAACTAGAGTTTTGAGCTGAGATGGTGCTGATGAAGATGTTGATGGAGATTGCCCTCTCCCGATGAGAGGAGCGTTGGTGATGATGATGGCGATGATTTCCCCCTTCGGGGGGGAAGTTTCCCCGGCAGAACAGCTTTGCCAGAGCCCTAGATTGGTTCCGCCTCGTGGCGGCGGAGTTTCGTCCGAGAAGATGGCTTATGATTTTTTTCCCATCGAAATACTCCATATAGAAGAAGATGGCCACCGGAGGGCCACCAGGGGGGGCCACGAGGTAGGGGGCGCGCCCCCCACCCTCGTGGGCAGGGTGTGGCCCCCTGGCGAGTTTCTTCCGCTGAGTATTTTTTATATATTTGGAAAACATCTTCCCTGAAGTTTCGGGACTTTTGGAGGTGTGCAGAATAGGTCTCTAATATTTGCTCCTTTTCCAGCCCAGAATGCCAGCTGCCGGCATTCTCCCTCTTTATGTAAACCTCGTAAAATAAGAGAGAATAGGCATAAGTATTGTGACATAATGTGTAATAACAGCCCATAATGCAATAAATATCGATATAAAAGCATGATGCAAAATGGACGTATCAACTCCCCCAAGCTTAGACCTCGCTTGTCCTCAAGCGAAAAGCCGAAATCGGAAAATATGTCCACATGTTTAGAGATAGAGGTGTAGATAAAAATAAAATACGGACATGAGGGCATCATGATCATTCTTAGAACAGCAACTCACATAATTCTTTGTCATATAATCTCTAAAGCTAGAGTAATAATTCAATCACAATATCAAGTATGAATCGTAAATTTCATTGAAAACTAACAAACTACAATCTCAGTCATTGAAGCAATTGCAATTTATCATAACATAGGAAAGAGTCAATGTATAAGAGCTTTTTAGCAAGTCCACATACTCAACTATCATATAGTCTTTCACAATTGCTGACGCTCATGCGATACTTATGGGTATGGAGTTTTAATCGGACACAGAGAAAGATAGGGGCTTATAGTTTTGCCTCCCAACGTTTTACCTCAAGGGTAATGTCAACAGTAATAGTTCATGAAAACTCACATCCAATTAGCCATATATACCAGGATCTTTCTATGACGCCCCCGATTTGACCGTACACTAATCATACACGCAAATGTGTACGATCAAGATCAAGGACTCACGGGAAGATATCACAACACAACTCTAGACACAAATTAAAATAATACAAGCTTATATTACAAGCCAGGGGCCTCGAGGGCTCGAATACATAAGCTCGAAAACACAAGAGTCAACGGAAGCAACAATATTTGAGTACATACATGAGTCAAACAAGTTTGCCTTAAGAAGGCTAGCACGAAAGCATCATCGATCAAAAAGGCAAGGCCTCCTGCCTGGGAGCCTCCTAACTACTCCTAGTCGTCTGCGGTCTTCACGCAGTAGTAGGCACCCTCGGGGTAGTAGCAGTTATCAGTGGTGTCGTCTGGCTCCTGGGATTCGTCATCTGGTCGCAACAATCGGGTATGGGAGAAAAAGAGGTAGCAAAGCAACCGTGAGTACTCATCCAAAGTACTCGCAAGACTTACGTCAGATCTAAACTAAGTATGCATCTGTATCAAAGGAAATGGGTTGTATCTATGGACTAAACTACAAAATGCCAGAAGAGAAGGGGAAAGCCTAGCCTATCGAAGACAAGCATCTTCTGGAACCCACCATCTTGCAGCAATAGGAGGGAGTAGAGTAGCATAAAGTAAAGTAGTAGAAGTGTTATCAACCTCGGCCAGAGATCCTTTCTCGACTCCCTGCGAGAAAGCAATCCCAGAGCCATACTATCCATTTCTCATATCCATTTCTCATCACAAACCATTTCTCATCCCAAGTATCCAGTTCTAGTTGTATCGATCGGAATACAACTCCAAGTGTCCGTTACCGTAGGACAGGCTATCGATAGATGTTTTCTTCCCTGCAGGGGTGCACCAACTTACCCACCACGCTCGATTAACTCCGGCCCGACACAATTTCTTGGGTCATGCCTGACCTCAGCCAAACAATACGCCGCAACCCGACCTATGCTTAATAGAGAGGCCAACACGCCGGACTAAACCTATGCCCCCAAGGGTCATGGGCCATCTCCCCGGGAACTCATGCACGTTGCGTGGGCGGCCGGTGAGCAGACCTAGCTACCTCCTTAAACAAGGCAGGTGCTTACGCAGTCCAACCCGGCACGCGCCGCTCAGTCGCTGACATCTATTAAGCTTCGGCTGATGTACACGACGCAGAACACCCATACTATGCCCATGTGATGGTTAGTGTTATCAGGCCAGAGGCCCCTCGAATCAAATATCCAAATCGTAGTGGATTAGTAACGCGCGGTAACAAGGAGAGACTCACGAAAGATGTGACCCCGTCGCCCTGTCTCGAGTACTTGGGGCAAGGGTTAAGAATGCCCGACCACGCCTCGCAAGTATCTCACGGGCACCTTCCAGGTCAACCCGACTCCACATCACTCGCTATTAAGCTCGCGCGAGTACCCCTCAGGGCCGACCCGTCTTTAGTAACAGGGTTCAGTGCAAAGTCATAGTAACCATAGTAACTGTGTGTCTAACACCAAGGGGAAAACCCGAGGAATCACCCCCGGTGAATTCCACTCGATGTTGTCATCAAGGTGAACGTAAGAGGATCCACCCTCGAGGTTCACATTTGATGGGTTGCACGACAGAGCCGTATCGAAAGTGGTTAAGGAGGAAATCACCCTCGATGACCACGACCGAATAGCTACACTACAGAGGTCTCATCAGGAGTGATGTAAGAGGTTCCACCCTCGGCACTCGATGGTAACTCTGCAGAGTCGTACAACTAGGGGGGTGATGTGCGATGTCGGGGCCTGGACGTCGATCACCTTGATCAAGTCATCGAACATAAAAGCGAGGCAACTGGGACAAGGTGGGGTCACTGATGGATCACTAACCAACCTATACTAAGCAGTTTAGGATAAGCAGGTAAGGTATGAAAGCAGGTGACAACAACAGGCTATGCATCAGAGTAGGATCATACAGAAAGCAGTAGCAGTTCTAATGCAAGCATGAGAGGGAAAGAAATGGGCGATATCGGAATGCTCAAGGGGGGGGTTGCTTGCCTGGTTGCTCTGGCAAGGAGGGGTCGTCGTCGACATAGTCGATCACAGGGGCAACATCGGTCTCGGGGTCTACCAGAGAGAAGAGGGGAAAGAAACAGTAAATACATGGCAAGCAAGTGCATAATAGGACAACGGGCAGAGCTAGACGTGTTCTAACGCGGTGCTACACGATACCGGGGAAAGCGGAAAATCAACCGGGAATGTTTTCCCGGTTCCGGACCTGTGTTAGACAGAGGACCGGAGGGGGAATGTTCCATGTTCAGCATTCTAGGGGCATGTGACAGATGAACGGACCACATATTCGGATTCGTCTCGTCATTCTGAGCAACTTTCATATATAAAGTTTTTCGATCCGAGCTATGGTTTATTTTCTACTAATTTTCAAAGATATAAACATTTTCTGGAATTATTTAAATTAACAGAAATTCATTATGACGTCAGCATTGCACGGGGATTACGTGAGCAATCAACAGACTTGCTGACCAGGGTCAAACCTGACCTGTGGGTCTAGTGGGACCCACATGTCAGCCTCTGTTAGTCTAATAGTAATTTAAACTAAACTAACAGGCTAATTAGAGGGGTGGGCCCCTAGTGTCAGAGACTAACTAATTACTAATTAAGTAACAGATTTTAATTAGCAGATTTATTTATTTTTGAAACATTTTAAACAAGTGGGGCCCCCAAGTCAGTCTCACTGGGAGCCTAGTCAGCACAGTTAACCAGGTCAACTGGGGGGCAAGGGCCCCACTGGCAGCGACCCAGGGGCGGGCCCCAGGGGTGCCACATCGGCGGCGGCGGGGTTTCGCCACCGGCGACCATTCCAACGGCGGTGCGGCTCGGGAGGTGGTCGGAATTCGTCCTCCGGCCACCAAATCGAGCGCGGAAGGGCGGGATCGAGCGAGCGCGGAGCGGCGCATCGCGTGATAGTACTGGCCCGGCCGGAAGCGCACTAAAACGACAGCGGCGCGCACCGCGGTGGTTGCCGGAATTCGGTCAAACGTGGGCTCGGGTCTGCCGGGCTTGGGGAGGCAAGCGGGCAGCGGCGTTCGGACGCGGGCGAGCGGTGCAAGTGGCTGGAGCAGGGGAGGTCCCGAGCATCGTCGGCGATGAGCAGAAGCGATGGCAGCTTTGGGCAAACGCGGGCGCGGGGTTGCGGTGCACGACGGGGCGGTCAGCGATCGTGGGTGGCTCCGTGGCGATGCACCAAGCACGACTACGTTCTCAGTGGCCGGCCATGGCGGTTGTGGCCGTGACGGCGAGGCGGGCGACGACGACGAGCTCGCGGGTGCAGCGACAGCTATCTAGAGAGGGAGGCTGCCTGCTTGAGAGAGGGGGAAGGGGGAGGAGCTCACCGGGTGGGCGCACGAAGGCCCGGCGAGCAACGAGAGCGCAGTGGCGATGAATCACGACGACGGCGTCGCGATGGCCAAAGAAGGGGATCGGTTCGCCGGCGTTGCTGTGCTGCTCCCCGACTTGATCCAACAGCGCTGGACGAAGGGGTCGACGGTGCTGGATCTTCCGGACAGATCAGCGGGGTCAGAGGAACCCGATGGCCGCGGGCTCGACCGGCGCACGGCGATGGTGGCGCTCGAGATGAACGAGCGTGTGAGGGAGAGGGGAACGAGCAAGGGGGAGGAGGCGGATCTGGGTCTGGCTAGGGTTTGGCAGGGGCGGGCGGCCTTATCCGCCGGGGGAGATGATGGGGAGGCGCACGATGGCCGGCGCGTGGACATCACGGCCATGGGCGGCTAGCCGTCGTCCACCTCTCCTCTGTGAACAGAGGAGGAAGGAGAGGGGGTAGGTGGGCTGGGCCTCACTGTAGTTAGCAGGCCTAAGTGCACAGTGCACTTCGGCCTTTTTTTCTTTCTGATCCTATTTTTCTTTTTATTTAATAAACAGAGATGGGTAAGAAAATGTTGGGCATGCTATTTACTTGGGAAAAATATGGGAAGTGCCCCTTTTATTCCCTGGTGGTCTTAGACTATGCCACAAATATTTTGGAGACTAGAAGAATTCATTTGGTATTTTTCATAATTAGGATAGCATTTAAAAATGTTGAATTGGTGCTGTTATAATTGCTAATGCTCATGTTTGCACAAAAGTGATGTTGTGTTCCTTAACAAATAATTGTTATGGAATTTTTGGAAAATGATGAACATTTTTCTAGCAACTTTTGAGCAACTTCAAACTTCACTTGAATTTGAATTGACTGGAATTTCAAATGGGATATTGAACAAAGGTGATTAAGAACTGTTTGGAAAAATGATTAGCTTAAACATAGAGGTTAGTGTAGCATGATACTGGGGGTGTTACAAGTCTCCTCCACTAGAATAAATCTCGTCCCGAGATTTAAGTGGGGAAGTAAAGAGTAACTTTGGGAGAACTGGCCCTTATAGGGTTAATTATCTGGTGAACAATTCAGGGAATGAGGCAGAAGTATCTCTCGAGTTTAAACTTAATAAAACATCAAGAGCAAAGTATGAAGGTACAATAGGAGGATTCGACTGAATGAACAATGATTGATACTTGAACAGAGTGTGAGAAAGGGGGGTTCAGATCATCGGGAATAGATCATCTCTCGGAAGGTGGCTCGTGACATGATATGAAGCCAAGTGTAAAGAATATTTCGGCATCAAGGTTGTACAGGAGAGTCAGGTTTCGATCCTGTGGAACTGTGGGTTATGGGCCCACCATGTGGGTTAGAAGCAGGAAGGCATTAATATTTGCACGGTCATGATAGCAAGGCAGGTCAGAGGATAGCATGTCAGTTATGTTGGCAACAATGTTGGTACCAAGGGCGAGGGACGAAGATAATCATTTTCATGCTCGCAAGGCGAGGTGGACCAATGGGCAAAGTTCTCGTCCATCGGTGGTTACCGAAAAGTCACCAACAATAGTAACAATGTTATACTGATGATGTTGTACATCGAGGTGTTTACATAAGCAGGAGAATATTACTGGTTAGATCATAAAGATCACAAGAAAGGTTAACCCAAACAACGTAAAGGAAAAAATTAGCAGATTAAGCAGAACAATGGAAAGGAAAATGTGTTTAAACACAAATATCAGTAGTATATACTTTCAAGGGCAAGCCGATGATGATATCCATAACAAGATAGTAAGTAGATTACCATTTGGGTAAAGAGGAGAGGAATGTTCATGACATTACCCATACCACAGTGTTTGGATAAGTGATTAAGAAACAATTAGCATTTCTCCTCAATGTTCTTGTTGATGTTTGAGTACCACAGTCATGCTTCGGGATAGCATCGACAAGGTCTTCAGGGAAAGGTCGGACTTCGGATACACAAAGGATCCATCAAGAATTTATAGGGCATCTCATGCAATTTTATCAAAAAAAAGATGAGGATGTGGCCGATGGGTTCAGCGGCAATCCATCGACATGTCAAAAAAAGAAAAGGATGTGTTCCAAAATTGTATGAACAAGTTTGTGTTTGGGGGGGCAAGAATGTTTTCGATGATAACACAAATCATCGAGGGGCAATATGGTATTTCTCATCATGAATTTGATTGATATTCTGGAAGAGCTCAGAATATTGATAATTTTGTCGAGAGGTTTCATGAAGATGTTATCGATCGGCGATGACATCAAGTCAAAGGACTTTTGAAGCAAAAAGGTTATAGGAACCATGGGTACGACACAAACTCTAAATTAAGCTTGCTGTTCAAGGCGAAATGATAAGATGAGGAAGATCGACGTAATCTTAGCTCATCATCGGAAGTTGCTCCGGGCATAAGGACCAGGTAGCCAAGTTAAAAAGTTGACATGATAAAAATATAGCCGATCAGGCTAGGAATGATGTGATGAGGTATAAAGCTTCCCAGTATCAAGTACTAGGTGTAATGCCAGAAGGTAAATCGGAGTAGAGGTTGGACGGGGGAAATGATTTGCAGAGGATAAGTATTTTAACTTATCCAGTAAATGGAATCAAGGAGGAAATATGGTCGGAATCACGATAGCAAGGATCAATTCATGGATACAAGATGAGCTTGTACCAAAGAAATAATTATTTTTACGAGCAGCTTCCATGATAAGTTCTACATCGGGTCCATGGGCATGAACACAAAGGTTCAAGGACGACTCCCACTTCTTCAATGCATAACCTTTCATTCACTCCTCGTTCTCGAAGAAATTGTAGTGCAGAAGAATTATCTGGCGAAGTACCAGAAGAGTAAGACTCACATCTCTTTTGAGTTCACACGGATTAGGGAAGGAATATGATCAACCCGTAGGGGTATCTTAAGAACACCTACCACTAACTTCCAGAGCATATAACATCAACTCAATAGCAGAGCATGGTTGACAATAAGCAGAGGATACAATTTACCGAAGGCAATATGTATCAGGGGAAGAGTGCGTGAGATTTTGAATATGAAAGACATTGCTGGATAACAATCCAACAAAGGATTCAGCGGACCTCAATGGATCTGATGTGAGTATCAGTACTCAATCAGAAGAGGGAAAGAATGCGAAGGCAACATATTATACAAACAGCTGAATAATTTGACGTTCAAGTTGAAGGGAACTAGGTGGACAATCATTACAACATGATTGGCTGAGATCCAACTCATGTCTAGAACGACCCATGAGCAGGAAGGTCAAATTTCAGGGTTCGGCTGATGATTGCGAGCAATCGCAACATAAAGAATCAATAGGCTCGGGATGACAAGGACAAAGGATGTTAATGAATATTGCTAGACATATGGATTTAACCATAATGCAGGAAGACAAGACTTTCGGGAGCACTAGGGTGCAGAGGATCTTTGGCAGATCGAATTGCATTCGAAGAATTTTGTGAGACATAATATCAACTGGGGATGAACGAATCTCCGATAAGTGTGAGGAATTTTTCGTAGGGTTATTCAGGCGGAAAAGAGCTGCAAGGCAGTCAGAAAAAGGATTCTAGAAAGTCGAAGAATACTTTCGGGTATCTTGTAACAACAAGAATGACTAGGGATGGAAGTAAGAACGGCGAGGGTACATGTTTATCCATAAGGATTCAACGGTGTTAAGGGATTGCAAAAGAAATGAACACAAGTTGTCGGGAGTAGATCAGAGAATATCTTCGAATTCTTCTGGTGAAGCAGGCAACCATCAGGAATGAAGGGGCTCTTCGGGGAAAGTCGTTACAAGAACCTAATGTAGTTTAGTAAATTCATTTAAGCCTGAATAGAAGAGAGAACAGAGTCCCAGAGTATAGACGAGGAGTAAAAGATCCTAATACCACCCATATGGCGACGTGGGCCCGTAAGCCACACAGCCATGTTAGTAAAAGTTTTGTAGTGACTAGACTCAACTTCGGCCAAGGAGTTGGAAAGGGGGCTACCTACAGGCAATCGGCTCTGATACCAACTTGTGACGCCCCCGATTTGACCGTACACTAATCATACACGCAAATGTGTACGATTAAGATCAAGGACTCATGGGAAGATATCACAACACAACTCTAGACACAAATTAAAATAATACAAGCTTTATATTACAAGCCAGGGGCCTCGAGGGCTCGAATACATAAGCTCAAAAACACAAGAGTCAGCGGAAGCAACAATATTTGAGTATAGACATGAGTTAAATAAGTTTGCCTTAAGAAGGCTAGCACGAAAGCATCATCGATTGAAAAGGCAAGGCCTCCTGCCTGGGAGCCTCCTAACTACTCCTAGTCGTCTGCGGTCTTCACGTAGTAGTAGGCACCCTCGGGGTAGTAGCAGTCATCAGTGGTGTCGTCTGGCTCCCGGGATTCGTCATCTGGTCGCAACAATCGTTTATGGGAGAAAAATAGGTAGTAAAGCAACCGTGAGTACTCATCCAAAGTACTCGCAAGACTTACATCAGATCTAAACTAAGTATGCATCTGTATCAAAGGAAATGAGTTGTATCTATGGACTAAACTGCAGAATGCTAGAAGAGAAGGGGAAAGCCTAGCCTAACGAAGACAAGCATCTTCTGGAGCCCACCATCTTGCAGCAACATGAGGGAGTAGAGTAGCATAAAGTAAAGTAGTAGAAGTGTTATCAACCTCGGCCAGAGATCCTTTCTCGACTCCCTGCGAGAAAGCAATCCCAGAGCCATACTATCCATTTCTCATATCCATTTCTCATCACAAACCATTTCTCATCTCAAGTATCCAGTTCTAGTTGTATCGATCGGGATACAACTCCAAGTGTCCATTACCGTAGGACAGGCTATCGATAGATGTTCTCTTCCCTGCAGGGGTGCACCAACTTACCCACCACGCTCGATTAACTCCGGCCGGACACACTTTCCTGGGTCATGCCCGGCCTCGGCCAAACAATACGCCGCAACCCGACCTAGGCTTAATAGAGAGGCCAACACGCCGGACTAAACCTATGCCCCCAGGGGTCATGGACCATCTCCCCAGGAACTCCTGCATGTTGCGTGGGCGGCCGGTGAGCAGACCTAGCTACCTCCTTAAACAAGGCAGGTGCTTACGCAGTCCAACCCGGCGCACGCCGCTCAGTCGCTGACGTCTATTAAGCTTCGGTTGATGTATACGACGCAGAACGCCCATACTATGCCCACGTGATGGTTAGTGCTATCAGGCCAGAGGCCCCTCGAATCAAATATCCAAATCGTAGTGGATTAGTAACGCGCGGTAACAAGCAGAGACTCACGAAAGATGTGACCCCGTCGCCCCGTCTCGAGTACTTGCGGCAAGGGCTAAGAATGCCCTGCCACGCCTCGTAAGTATCTCGCGGGCACCTTCCAGGTCAACCCGACTCCACATCACTCGATATTCAGCTCGCGCAAGTACCCCTCAGGGCCGACCCGTCTTTAGTAACAGGGTTCAGTGCAAAGTCATAGTAACCATAGTAATTGTGTGTCTAACACCAAGGGGAAAACCCGAGGAATCACCCCCGGCGAATTCCACTCGATGTTTTCATCAAGGTGAACGTAAGAGGATTCTTCCCTGCAGGGGTGCACCAACTTACCCACCACGCTCGATTAACTCCGGCCGGACACACTTTCCTGGGTCATGCCCGGCCTCGGCCAAACAATACGCCGCAACCCGACCTAGGCTTAATAGAGAGGTCAGCACGACTAAACCTATGCCCCCAGGGGTCATGGGCCATCTCCCCGGGAACTCCTGCATTGCGTGGCGGCCGGTGAGCAGACCTAGCTACCCTCCTTCAAAAAGGCAGGTGCTTACCAGTCCAACCCGGCGCGCGCCGCTCAGTCGCTGACATCTATTAAGCTTCGGCTGATGCATACGACGCAAAACACCCATACTATGCCCACGTGATGGTTAGTTCTATCAGGACAGAGGCCCCTCGGATCAAATATCCAAATCGTAGTGGATTAGGAGCACGCGGTAACGAGCAGAGACTCACGATCGATGTGACCCCGTCGCCCTATCTCGAGTACTTGCGGCAAGGGCTAAGAATGCCCGGCCACGCCTCATAAGTATCTTGTGGGCACCTTCCAGGTCAACCCGACTCCACATCACTCGTTATTAAGCTCGCGCGGGTACCCCTCAGGGCCGACCCGTCTTTAGTAACATGGTTCAGTGTAAAGTCGTAGTAAAAATAGTAACTGTGTGACTAACACCAAGGGGAAAACCCGAGGAATCACCCTCGGTGAATTCCACTCGATGTGATCATCAAGGTGAAAGTAAGAGGATCCACCCTTGAGGTTCACACTTGAGGGGTTGCACGACAGAGCCGTAACGGAAGTGGTTAAGGAGGAAATCACCCTCGATGACCATGACCAGTTAGCTATACTACAGAGATCTCATCAGGAGTGATGTATGAGGTTCCACCCTCGGCACTCGATGGTAACTCTGCAGAGTCGAGCAACAAAAGGGGGAAAGTGATGTGCGGTGTCGGGGCCTGGACATCGATCACGTTGATCGAGTCATCGAACATAAAGCGAGGCAACTGGGACAAGGTGGGGGTCACTGATGGATCTCTAACCAACCTATACTAAGCAGTTTAGGATAAGCAGGTAAGGTATGAAAGCAGATAACAAAAACAGGCTATGCATCAGAGTAGGATCATACATAAAGCAGTAGCAGTTCTAATGCAAGCATGAGAGGGAAAGAAATGGGCGATATCGGAATGCTCAAGGGGGGTTTGCTTGCCTGGTTGCTCTGGCAAGGAGGGGTCGTTTGTTGACGTAGTCGATCACAGGGGCAACATCAGTCTCGAGGTCTACCAGAGAGAAGAGGGGGAAGAAACAGTAAGTACATAGCAAGCAAGTGCATAACAGGACAACAGGCAGAGCTAGACGTGTTCTAACGCGGTGCTACACGATACCGGTGAAAGGGGAAAATCAACCGGGAACGTTTTCCCGGTTCCGGACCTGTGTCAGGTAGAGGACCGGAGGGGGAATGTTCCATGTTCAGCATGCTAGGGTCATGTGACATATGAACGGACCATGTATTCGGATTCGTCTCGTCGTTCTGAGCAACTTTCATATATAAAGTAGTTCGATCCGAGCTATGGTTTATTTTCTATTAATTTTCAAAGATTTAAACATTTTCTGGAATTATTTAAATTAACAGAAATTCATTATGACGTCAGCATTGCACGGGGATTACGTCAGCAGTCAACAGACTCGTTGACCAGGGTCAAATCTGACCTGTGGGTCTAGTGGGACCCACATGTCAGCCTCTGTTAGTCTAACAGTAATTTAAACTAAACTAATAGGCTAATTAGAGGGGTGGGCCCCTGGTGTCAGAGACTAACTAATTACTAATTAAGTAACAAATTTTAATTAGCAGATTTATTTATTTTTGAAACATTTTAAACAAGTGGGGCCCACAAGTCAGTCTCACTGGCAGCCCAGTCAGCATAGTTGACCAGGTCAACTGGGGGGCAAGGGCCCCATTGGCAGCGACCCAGGGGCAGGCCCCAGGGGTGCCACGTCGGCGGCGTCGGGGTTTTGCCTCCGGCGACCATTCCAACGGCGGCACGGCTCGGGAGGTGGTCGGAATTCGTCCTCCGGCCACCAAATCGAGCGCGGAAGGGCGGGATCGAGCGAGCGTGGAGCGGTGCATCACGTGATGGTACTGGCCCGGTTGGAAGCGCACTAAAACGATAGCGGCGCGCACCGCAGTGGTCGCCGGAGTTCGGTCAAACATGGGCTCAAGGCTGCCGGGCTTGGGGAGGCAAGCAGGCAGCGTCGTTCGGACGCGGGCGAGGCACCGCATCGAGCGGTGCAAGTGGCTGGAGCAGGGGAGGTCCCGAACATCGTCGGCGGTGAGCAGAAGCGACAGCGGCTTCGGGCAAACGCGGGCGCTGGGCTGCGGTGCACGACGGGGCGGTCAGCGATCGTGGGTGGCTCCGTGGCGATGCACCAAGCATGACTACATTCTCAGTGGCAGACCATAGCGGCTGTGGCCGTGACGGCGACGCGGGTGACGACGACGAGCTCGCGGGTGCGGCGACAACTATCTAGAGAGGGAGGCGGCCTGCTTGAGAGAGGGGAAAGGGGGAGGAGCTCACCGGGTGGGCGTACGAAGGCCCAGCGAGCAACGGGAGTGCAGTGGCGATGAATCACGACGACGGCCTCGCGATGGCCGGAGAAGTGGATCGGGTCGCCGACATTGCTGTGCTGCTCCCCGACTTGATCCAACAGCGCTGGACGAAGGGGTCGACGGTGTTGGATCTTCCGGACAGATCGGCGGGGTCGGAGGGACCCGGTGGCCGCGGGCTCGACCGGCGCATGGCGACGGTGGCGCTCGGGATGAACGAGCGTGTGAGGGAGAGGGGAACGAGCGAGGGGGAGGAGGCGGATCTGGGTCTGGCTAGGGTTTGGCAGGGGCGGGTGGCCTTATCCGCCGGGGAGACGATGGGGAGGCGCGTGATGGTCGGCGCGTGGCCATCGCGGCCACGGGCGGCTGGCCGTCGTCCACCTCCCCTCTGTGAACAGATGAGGAAGGAGAGGGGGTAGGTGGGTTGGGCCTCACTGTAGTTAGCACGCCTAAGTGCACAGTGCACTTCGGCCTTTTTTTTCTTTCTGATCCTATTTTTCTTTTTATTTAATAAACAGAGATGGGTAAGAAAATGTTGGGCATGCTATTTACTTGGGAAAAATATGGGAAGTGCCCCTTTTATTCCCTGGTGGTCTTAGACTATGCCACAAATATTTTGGAGACTAGAAGAATTCATTTGGTATTTTTCATAATTAGGATAGCATTTAAAAATGTTGAATTGGTGCTGTTATAATTGCTAATGCTCATGTTTGCACAAAAGTGATGTTGTGTTCCTTAACAAATAATTGTTATGGAATTTTTGGAAAATGATGAACATTTTTCCAGCAACTTTTGAGCAACTTCAAACTTCACTTGAATTTGAATTGACTGGAATTTCAAATGGGATATTGAACAAAGGTGATTAAGCACTGTTTGAAAAAATGATTAGCTTAAACACAGAGGTTACTGTAGCATGATACAGGGGGTGTTACACTTTCCAACATATTGTGCTTGCCAAAGGATAAAGTGTAAAAAGGAAGGGTGAAAATCACCATGACTCTTATGCAATGTAGGTGATAAAAGTAAAAGATAGGCCCTTCGCAGAGGGAAGCAGAGGTTGTCATGCGCTTTTATGGTTGGATGCACAAAATCTTAATGCGAAAGAACATCACTTTATATTGCCCCTTGTGATATGGACCTTTATTATGCAGTCTGTCGCTTTTATTACTTCCATATCACACGATCGTATAAAGCTTATTTCCTCCACACCAATCAATCATACATATTTAAAGAGCAATTTTTATTGCTTTGCACCGATGACAACTTACTTGAAGGATCTTATTCAATCCATAGGTAGATATGGTGGACTCTTATGGCAAGACTGGTTTAAGGTTATTTGGAAGCACAAGTAGTATCTCTACTTGGTGCAATGAATTTGGCTAGCATGAGGGGGAAAGGCAAGCTCATCATGTTGGAAGATCCAAGACAATATAATTCATCTCAGATGTAAGAAAACATAACCCATTATGTTGTCTTCCTTGTCCAATGTCAACACTTTAGCATGTCATATTTTAAGAGTGCTCACAATCATAAAAGATGTCCAAGATAGTATATTTATATGTGAAGACCTCTCTTTCTTTATTACTTCCTATTAATTGCAACGATGACCAAAACTGTGTTTGTGAACCCTAACAACTTTTATTCATCATACTCTTTCTATGTGAGCTCATTACTCTCCATAAGATTCATATGATCTCTTTGTTTCTTTTTATTTCTTTCTCTTTTCTTTTATTCACTTAGGATCATGGAAAAATAATCAAGCCCTTGACTCAACACTTATCTTTATTATATAGCTCATGGACTTGATTACATAGAAGGATAATAAAGCAAAACTCACGACTAGATCATACTAAGAACTTCTATTCTACTAGATCAAGATATTACCAAAAGGATCGAACTAAGAAAACGGTAAAGATAAAGTGATGGTGATACGATACCGAGGCACTCCCCCAAGCTTGGCAGTTGCCAAGTGGAGTGCCCATACCCATGTGATTATGTCTCTCTTTTCGGGGATGGTGATGTGATATTCTTGGCGATGATGCCCCTCAAGATACGGTTCTCCTCCTCAAGCTTGTTGACTTGCTGCTTGAGGTCCATTATTTCCTTTCGGAGTTTTCCTGTAACAGCCAAAGCTCCCTGCACCCAAGGGTGCTGCATAGCTGCGGGAGAACCAGTGAAACTCTTTTTCATATTCTCATAAGAAAGAAATCTAACATTGGAAGGGATAACCGAGTTTGGAATAGCTGAGCATTGCAGTTCTCCCATTGTGAATCCATCTTGGAGGCAGGAAGTGACTTCTTGATCCTTTTCCATGGCATCTATCCTCTTCAAATAAGCCTCCATATCTTCCTCCGTTGCTGGCCCAAAGGGGTCAACATGATTGTTTGTCGTTGATCTCAGTGCCAGATGAGACACCCGGCTCTCCCCGACTGACTCTTGCGAAGACATCCTGCTCTAATCTGCAGGAGCAACAGCTCGAAACACAAACATGAGATAATTTTGTGATACGGGAGTAAAAACCCCCGGGAGATTATATAATGAATTTTTACCGACCAAATTATGTGTCATGTACGAAAACGGAATCCGGAGAGCACACGAGGTGCCCACGAGGTAGGGGCGCCCAGTAGGGTAGGGCGCACCCTCCACCCTCATGGAGCCCTCGTGTCCTTCCCAGACTGCTGCTTATTTTTCTATTTTTCTAAATATTCCAAAACGGAGAAATATTGCCTTAAGAACTGTTTTGGAGTCGGTTTACTTACCGTACCACATACCTATTCCTTTTCAGAGTCTGAAACGTTCCGGAAAGTGTCCCTTATGTATTCCTCCAGGGTTACGGTTTCGATAACACTGGTTTCAACATTTATGGGATTACCTGAGATATAGTGTTTGATTCTTTGACCGTTCACCACCTTCGGATTTGTGCCTTCGAAGTTGTTGATTTTTATGGCATCGGAACGGTAGACCTCCTCGATAACGTAAGGACCTTCCCATTTAGAGAGAAGCTTTCCTGCAAAAAATCTTAAACTAGAGTTTTATAGCAATACATAATCACCTACATTAAACTCATGCTTTTGTATCCCTTTTGTCATGCCATCTTTTAACTTTTTCTTAAACAACTTGGCATTTTCGTAGGCTTGGGTTCTCCATTCATCAAGTGAGCTAATATCAAATAACCTCTTCTCACCGGCAAGTTTAAAATCATAATTAAAGTTCTTTAATAGCCCAATAAGCCTTGTGTTCTAGTTCGAGAGGTAAGTGACATGCTTTTCCATAGACATTTTATACGGAGACATACCCATAGGATTTTTATATGCAGTTCTATAGGCCCATAATGCATCATCAAGTTTCTTGGACCAATTCTTTCTAGACCTATTAACAGTCTTTTGCAAAATTAATTTGAGTTCTCTATTACTCAATTCTACTTGACCACTAGACTGAGGGTGATAAGGAGATGCAATTCTATGATTAACATCATATTTAGCAAGCATTTTACGGAAAGCACCATGAATAAAATGTGAACCACCATCAGTCATTAAATATCTAGGGACTCCAAATCTTGGAAAATAACTTCTTTAAGCATTTTAATAGAAGTGTTATGATCAGCACTACTAGTTGGAATAGCTTCTACCCACTTAGTAACGTAATCAACAGCAACTAAAATATGTGTATAACCATTAGAGGAAGGGAAAGGTCCCATATAGTCAAAGCCCCAAACATCAAATGGCCCAATAACAAGTGAATAATTCATAGGCATTTCTTGACGTCTACTAATATTACCAATTCTTTGACATTCATCACAAGATAAGACAAACTTATGTGCATCCTTGAAGAGAGTAGGCCAATAAAAACCAGATTGCAGTACCTTATGTGCAGTTCTTTCTCCAGCATGCTGTCCTCCATAAGCTTCAGAGTGACACTTGCGTAGGATCTCTTCCTGTTCATGCTCAGGTACACAATGTCTAATAACACCATCTACTCCTTCTTTATAAAGATGTGGGTCATCCCAAAAGTAATGCCTCAAATCATAGAAGAACTTTTTATTTTGCTGGTATGTGAAACTAGGTGGTATAAACTTAGCAACAATGTAATTAGCATAATCAGCATACCATGGAGCAGTATGAGAAGCATTTATGACATTTAATTGCTCATCAAGAAAGCTATCATCAATAGGTAGTGGGTCATCAAGCACATTTTCTAACCTAGACAAGTTGTCTACAACGGGGTTCTCAGCTCCTTTTCTATCAACAATATGCAAATCAAATTCTTGTAGCAAGAGAACCCATCTAATAAGTCTAGGTTTAGCATCTTTCTTTTCCATAAGATATTTAATAGCAGCATGATTAGTGTGAATAGTTACTTTAGAATCAACAATATAAGGTCTAAACTTATCACAAGCAAATACAAGTTCTAAGAATTCTTTTTCAATAGTAGCATAATTTCTTTGAGCATTGTCTAGAGTTTTACTAGCATATTGAATAACATTTAATTTCTTATCAACTCTTTGTCCTAGAACAGCACCTACAGCATAATCACTAGCATCACACATAATTTCAAAGGGTAAATTCCAATCAAGTGGCTAAACAATAGGTGCAGAGATCAATGCTTTCTTAAGTATTTCAAATGCTTCTACACAATCATCATGAAACACAAATGGTATATCTTTTTGTAATAAATTAGTCAAAGGCCAAGAGATTTTTGAGAAGTCCTTAATGAACCTCCTATAAAAACCGGCATGACCAAGGAAACTTCTTATACCTTTAATGTCCTTGGGACATGGCATCTTTTCAATAGCATCAACCTTGGCTTTATCAACTTCAATACCTCTTTCAGAAACTTTATGACCCAAGACAATACCTTCATTAACCATAAAGTGGCACTTTTCCCAATTCAAGACAAGATTAGTTTTTTCACATCTCTGCAAAACTCGATCAAGGTTGCTTAAGAAATCATCAAAAGAAGATCCATAGATGGAAAAGTCGTCCATGAAAACCTCAAAAATCTTTTCACAAAAGTCAGAGAATATAGCCATCATGCATCTTTGAAAGGTAGCAGGTGCATTACATAAACCAAAAGGCATACGTCTATAAGCAAAAGTACCAAAAGGGCATGTAAAAGTAGTCTTTGATTGATCTTTGGCTGACATGGGTATTTGAGATTAACCAGAATAACCATCTAGAAAGCAAAAATGTGTATGTTTGGAAAATCTTTCTAGCATTTGATCGATAAAAGGTAAGGGATAATGATCTTTTTTAGTAGCTTTATTTAATTCGCAGAAATCAATTACCATCCTATAACCTGTAATAATTCTTTGAGGAATCAATTCATCTTTATCATTAGGAACAACAGTAATGCCTCCCTTCTTAGGATCACAATGGACAGGGCGTACCCACTGACTATCAGCAACGGGATAAATTATACCTGCCTCAAGGAGCTTTAGTATCTCCTTTCTTACCACTTCTTTCATTTTAGGATTCAGCCAGTGTTGATGATCACGAACTGGTTTAGCATCTTCTTCCAAATTAATTTTATGTTGACATAGAGTGGGACTAATGCCCTTAAGATCATCAAGAGTATACCCAATAGCAGCGCGGTGCTTCTTCAGAGTTTTCAATAATCTCTCTTCCTCATGCTCTGAAAGGTTAGCACTAATAATAACAGGATATATCTTTTTCTCATCAAGATAAGCATATTTAAGAGTATCAGGTAACGGTTTAAGCTCAAACACGGGATCACCCTTGGGTGGAGGAGGATCCCCTAGGATTTCAACAGGTAGATTGTTTTTCAGAATAGGTTCCTGTTTAAAGAATACTTCATCTAATTCCATTCTTTTATTCATAAACATATCATTTTCATGGTCTAGCAAATACTGTTCTAAAGGATCACTAGGAGGTACGGCAATAGAAGCAAGACCAATAATTTCATCCTTACTAGGTAATTATTCTTTGCGGTGTTGTCTACTAAATTTAGAAAAATTAAATTCATGAGTCATATCATCTCAACCGATAGTAACAACATCTCTTTTGCAATCTATGGTAGCATTAATAGTGTTCAAGAAGGGTCTACCAAATATAATGGGACAAAAGCTATCTTGTGGGGAACCAAGAACAAGAAAATCAGTAGGATATTCAGTTTTCCCATACAAGACTTCAACATCTCTATCAATTCCCATCAGTGAAATAGTATCTCTATTGGCAAGTTTAATTGTGACATCAATATCTTCCATCTCAGCAGGTGCAATATCATGCATAACTTCTTGGTATAAGGAAAAAGGTATTGCACTAGCACTAGCACCCATATCACATAAGCATGATAACAATGATCTCCTATTTTAACAGAAATAACAGGAATTCCTACCACAGGTCTAGGTTTATCTTTATCACGGAGTTTAGCAATTCTAGCAATTTCATTACAGAAATAAATAACATGCCCATCAATATTATCAGACAAGAGATCTTTAACGATAGCAATATTAGGTTCAACTTTAACATGTTCAGGAGGTGTGTATGTTTTAATATTGCTTTTACGAACCACAGTTGAAGCTTTAGCATGATCCTTTATCCTAATAGGGAAAGGTGGTTTCGCAACATAAGAAGTAGGAACAATAGGATCATTATAAGTAATAGTATTTTCTTCAACTTTAATAGGTGCAGCTACTTTTACTTCTATGGGAGGATGATATTTAAACCACTTCTCCTTGGGGAGATCAACATAGGTAGCAAAAGATTCACAGAAAGAATCTACTATCTTACAGTCAAGTCCAAATTTAGTGCTAAATTTACGAAAAATATCGGTATCCATAAAAGATTTAACACAATCAAAACTAGGTGTCATACCTGACTCCTTACCATTGTCGAGGTCCCAATCTTCAGAGTTGCATTTAATTCTTTCCAATAAATCCCATTTGAATTCAATAGTCTTCATCATAAAAGAGCCAGCACAAGAAGTATCAAGCATGGTGCAATTGTTACCAGAAAGTCGGGCATAAAATTTTTGAATAATCATTTCTCTTGAGAGCTCATGATTGGGGCATGAATATAACATTGAATTAAGCCTCCCCCAAGCTTGAGCGATGCTTTCTCCTTTGCGAGGCCAAAAATTATATATGTAATTGCGATCATGATGAACAAGATGCATAGGATAAAACTTCTAATGAAATTCCAATTTCAATCGTTTGTAATTCCAAGACCTCATATCATCACATAGCCTACACCATGTCGATGCATCTCCCCTCAAAGATAAGGGGAAGACCTTCTTCTTAACAACATCTCCGGGTACACCTGCAAGCTTAAATAATCCACAAATTTCATCCACATATATCAGATGTTCATCAGGATGTTTTGTTCCATCTCCTAAAAAAGGATTAGCTAGCGGTTTTTCTATCATACCCATGGGAACATCAAAGCAAGCATTTTCATTTTCATTTTCATTTTCAGTGGGTTGAGGAGAAACTCTTTGCTCTACTGGTCGGGGTGAAGATACCCCGAACAAGCCCCTCAGAGGATTACTTTCCATAGTAACAAGTGACGGTAAATTTCAGCACACTAAATAAATTTTTCCTTACAAAATTCCACCTACCAAAGGCGCTTCACTCCCCGGCAACGGCGCCAGAAAAGAGTCTTGATGACCCACAAGTATAGGGGATCTATCATAGTCCTTTCGATAAGTAAGAGTGTCGAACCCAACGAGGAGCAGAAGGAAATGATAAGCAGTTTTCAGCAAGGTATTCTCTGCAAGTACTGAAATAAGTGGTAACAGATAGTTTTGTGATAGGATAATTTGTAACGAGCAACAAGTAACAAAAGTAAATAAAGTGCAGCAAGGTGGCCCAATCCTTTTGTAGCAAAGGACAAGCCTAGACAAACTCTTATATGATGTAAAGCGCTCCCGAGGACACATGGGAATGTCGTCAAGCTAGTTTTCATCATGTTCATATGATTCGCGTTCGGTACTTTGATAATTTGGTATGTGGGTGGACCGGTGCTTGGGTACTTGATAACCCACAAGTATAGGGGATCGCAACAGCTTTCGAGGGTAGAGTATTCAACCCAAATTTATTGATTCGACACAAGGGGAGCCAAAGAATATTCTCAAGTATTAGCAGCTGAGTTGTCAATTCAACCACACCTAGAAACTTAGTATCAGCAGCAAAGTGTTTAGTAGCAAAGTAATATGATAGTGGTGGTAGCAGCAACAAAAGTAAAGACAGGAAAAGTAATGTTTTTGGTATTTTGTAGTGATTGTAACAGTAGCAGCGGGAAAGTAAATAAGCGAGAACCAGTATATGGAAAACTCGTAGGCACCGGATCAGTGATGGATAATTATGCCGGATGCGGTTCATCATGTAATAGTCATAACATAGGGTGACACCGAACTAGCTCCAATTCGTCAATGTAATGTAGGCATGCATTCCGTATATAGTCATACGTGCTTATGGAAAAGAACTTGCATGACATCTTTTGTCCTACACTCCCGTGGCAGCGGGGTCCTATTGGAAACTAAGGGATATTAAGGCCTCCTTTTAATAGAGAACCGGAACAAAGCATTAGCACATAGTGAATACATGAACTCCTCAAACTATGGTCATCACCGGGAGTGGTCCCGATTATTGTCACTTCGGGGTTGCCGGATCATAACACATAGTAGGTGACTATATACTTGCAAGATAGGATCAAGAACTCACATATATTCATGAAAACATAATAGGTTCAGATCTGAAATCATGGCACTTGGGCCCTAGTGATAAGCATTAAGCATAGCAAAGTCATAGCAACATCAATCTCGGAACATAATGGATACTAGGGATCAAACCCTAACAAAACTAACTCGATTACATGATAAATCGCATCCAACCCATCACCTCAAGCAAGCCTACGATGGAATTACTCACACACGGCGATGAGCATCATGAAATTGGTGATGGACGATGGTTGATGATGACGACGGCGACGAATCCCCCTCTCCGGAGCCCCGAACGGACTCCGGATCAGCCCTCCCGAGAGGTTTTAGGGCTTGGCGGCGGCTCCATATCGTAAAACGCGATGATTTCTTCTCCCTGATTTTTTTCTCATCGAAACTCAATATATGGAAGTGGAGTTGCAGTCGGAGACGCAACAGGGGGCCCGTGAGGTAGGGGGCGCGCCCTAGGGGGGGGCGCCCCCCACCCTCGTGAGAAGGGTGTGGGCCCCCTGGTCTTCATCTTTGGCGAGGATTTTTTATTGTTTTTTCTAAGATGTTCCGTGGAGTTTCCGGTCATTCCGAGAATATTTGTTTTCTGCACATAAAACAACACCATGGCAATTCTGCTGAAAACAGCGTCAGTCCGGGTTAGTTCCATTCAAATCATACAAGTTAGAGTCCAAAACAAGGGCAAAAGTGTTTGGAAAAGTAGATACGACAGAGACGTATCAACTCCCCCAAGCTTAAACCCTTGCTTGTCCTCAAGAAATTCAGTTGACAAACTGAAAGAAAGAAAGAAAAACTTTTACAAACTCTGTTTGCTCTTGTTGTTGTAACTATGTCAAGCCAGCATTCAAGTTTTCAGCATAGATCATAACTAACCACATTTGCAATAATTCTCAGGTCTCACAATTACTCATATCAATAGCATAATCAATTAGCAAGTCATAATAATAAATCTCAGATGACAACACTTTCTCAAAACAATCATAATATGATATAACAAGATGGTATCTCGCTAGCCCTTTCTGAGACCACAAAACATAAATGCAGAGCATCGTTAAAGCTCAATGACTGACTAGACATTGTAATTCATGGTAAAAGAGATCCAATCATAGTCATACCCAATATAAATTAACAGTGATGAATGCAAATGACGGATGTGCTCTCCAGCTAGTGCTTTCTAATAAGAGGGTGATGACTCAACATAAAAGTAAATGGATAGGCCCTTCGCAGAGGGAAGCAGGGATTTGTAGAGGTGCCAGAGCTCGGTTTTGAAATAGAGATAAATTGTATTTTGAGCGGTATACTTTCATTGTCAACGTAACAACTAAGAGATGGCGATATCTTCCATGCTAAACACATTATAGGCGGTTCCCAAATAGAATGGTAAAGTTTATACTCCCTGTCGGATTTCGGGTTCCGGCAGACCCTTGAGGTTCGAACACTGGGGTGCGCGCGGAGATTTTGCCTCCTACCTACCTGCACCCCTCCGCCATGCTAGGATCTAAGCTAAGGAAAGAACAACACAAGAGACACAGGGTTTATACTGGTTCGGGCCACCGTTGTGGTGTAATACCCTACTCCAGTGTGTGGTGTGGTGGATTGCCTCTTGGGCTGATGATGATGAACAATACAAGAAAGAACAGCCTCGCGAGGGTCTGTTCTTGGCTAGGGCGATGAACTGCTCAGTGGAGTTCAGTCACCTTTCTCTCTCTCTCTTTCTCTCTCTAGCCAACCGACCGAACGACCGAACCCCCACCCCCTTGCTATGTGGGTGGCTGGTCCTATTTATGGAGGCCCTGGTCCTCTTCCCAAATATCGAGCGGGAAGAGAGCCAACATTGGCGGGCTAATTTGAAGGGGGACAGCAAGTATCAGCTATCCTGACAAAAGTGGTCTTCGCCTGCGCAAAGCTCTGGTGATGACGCTGTCTTGGGCTCCACGGTGACCTCCGTCTCGTAGTCCTCCTAGTCTTGGTCTCGTTGCACCGAAATGGCAACCTTTGCTTGATGCCTCGGTACTCCGCGGCTGCGCTTGCCCCTTTTGCACCAAAGAGGAAAGGAGGACGCTGCGCGGCTGGCACCCGCCTGGCGCCCTGAGTCGTCATGGCTTGCGTCACGGGCACCTCACGAGGTACCCCGCCTTGATCTCTCCGCCTCCTCGTGAGCCGGCCTGATGAGGCCGTGCCTGAGGAAGCTCCGCGTCGTCCGTCCCGTGAGGCTTGGCCCCTCGCGAGGGTCTTGGGTTTGTGTTGGTGAAGATGGGCCGTGCTGGGCCCCCCTTTGAGCCACGCCGCAGGCCGCAGGCAGGCAAGTCTGGGGACCCCCGTTCCCAGAACACCGACAATAGCCCCCGGGCCCAAGGCGCGCCCGGACATGGCCGTGCAGGGAGGCGGAAGGGCAAGAGCAAAGCGCCGCGGGCCCTAACAGCCTGCGGCCTTGGGCGCCGCGTGGCGGTTGATTGGACGTGGGCGGCACTGTTCCCCCACACCCTCCTTACTTTGCGCCATGCTAGGCGGACCCGTAGTCGTACACAGCCGTTCCCTTTTCTGTTGCTCGAGTGCCCTCTGTCCTTACTCCACTCGAACTCCGGCTTCTATTTTCAACCTGATCTCGAACCTTCCTCCCCCCTTCCCATCGCCATGGCTCCGACGAAGAAGGGGAGAGGGAAAAAACCTGTGTCTCCGCCTTGCCCGCCGCCGTCGGCGGCCCCCGCCGAGGGCTTGGGCAAGGTCAGCTTGGCTCTGGCCACCATCTTCAATGAATGCGGGAAGACGACGGCCTGGCCCGCGTCCCACTTCTCCATCGACAGGACAGCCACCGAGGTCCCGTATCTTGCCGACGCCCTGTGGGCGGGTCTGGTTCCTCCCTTTTCTGATTTCTTCAACGCCGTGCTTTCCCACTATCAGATCCACATGATGCATCTGGGTCCTGAATCCATCACCCTCCTTTCGGTCTTCGCCTTTGTTTGCGAAGCTATGGTGGGCATCCCTCCTTCGGTTGCCTTGCTGCGCCACTTCTTCTCGTTGCATCTTGTCGACCCTACCCAATGCTGGGCTTGCGTGAGCTTCGTTTCCGCGCCTGAGACGGCGGCCTCTGGGATTGACTTCAAGCTCCCCCTGCCCGCGGTTGGGTTCCGCGAGCGGTGGCTGTATGTGGACGCAGGGGTGCCCAGCCCCCTGCTATTGGAGCCGGCCTCATCTGCTGTCCCCAATTCGGGCTGGGGCCAGGAGACGCTTGTGAGCCCCCGGCTCGTCTTCGTCTGGCGCCGCTTTGCGCTCTTGAGGTCGCTTGGCGTGACAACGCCCAAGGTGGTGAAGGAGTTCCTGCTATGCCGCGTTGCTCCTCTTCAATGCCAGTCTCGCCGGGTGTGGTCCTTCCGTGGGCGCGAGGATCGTATGAGGCTCCAGGAAGAGGACCTGACTCCTGAGGTGCTAAGGACGGCGCTCTTGACCCTGGCTGGGGACCCCAACCCCAGCAACGTCCGGTAGGGAGGGGCCTTGTTGTACCTCTGCCAGAGCAGGGGCGACTTTGTGAAGCAGATGCCTGTCTTTGATGAGTGGGGGACGCGCCCTGCCGGCCTTCAGGGGCCTCGCGAGAACCCAGTGGTGGTGACTGCCCTTCCAGTCGGCCAAGGCGACTCATCCTCGAGCGGTGGAGCAGGGAGGCATGAGGCGCCAGAGGCCGAGGGGGCTCCTGGCGTGGTGACAGCGCCGGGCGAGGCTCGTGAGGAAGCAGCTCTTGGGGCCCGTGCCGCTGAGGCTAAGGGTGACGAGCAGCTGCCCTCAGTGCCTGCGACTGGTGCCCCTGAGGCTCCAGCTGCTTCTCTCGGGGAGGTGATTGGCAGCGCACATCAGACAGGCGCCCCTGCCCCAGATCGCCTTGATGCTCCGTCTTTGTCGCAGGTTGATCCATGCGCCCAACTCTTGGGCTGCTTCCGCGTGAACTTTGAGGCTCTCTGGAAGAGAAGGGAGGCCCTGGGCGACGATTACCCTTGTCGCCTGCTGAAGCGTAGGAAGTACTTCACCACTGATGAGTAAGCCTTCTCCTTTCCCAGCCCCTGATCCTTCTGTTGCTCTTACTGACTCTTGCTTCGCAGGCCCCTTCCAGCCGAGCTTGCGGAGACAGCTGAGGAGCCGTCCCTCTTGACCTCGCCCCCTCCACCGTCCTCAAGCGCTCCGAGCAGCGGAGCCCTTGTGGTGAGGGCGATTGAAGAGGCGAACCATCCCGAGGCATATCGTGGCCCCGTGCACCTCGCGATCCTCCTTCGCGGGCCTTCTCGTGGCATAGCCAGCCTGCCATGGGCTTCTCGCCTGGTCGTGGACTGCGATTGGTTGAGGTGCTTCCTGTGCTCTTCTCCTGAGGACGGGCTGGCCCCAGGCCGGGTTTCTGATGCGGCGTGCCCGGCCGTCACGAGGGTGCCAGCCCCCAGCCCCCAGCCCGGAGGGGGAGTGCTGACTCGCGGCCCCCGGCGCTTGCTTGGGGCAGATGATGGTGTGGAAGACGTGCTCGAGCGCGCTCGGGAGCGTCGCGCTCTTCGCCAAGGATTCCTTCGAAGGGCGACTAATGCAGTGAGCCTGCTTGGTGAGGAGCTTGCTGATGAAGACGCGTGCCTTGAGGCCGAGGGCCTGCGCCTGGCTGTAGAGAGGCGCGAGCTGGAGGGCACCATCGCCCTTGCGCGCCGTCAGCGTGATCTTGATGAAGCAGAGGCCAAGGCGTCGTTGGTGGCCTCTCGGGAGGCCCGGTCTCGGGCCGCTGAGGAGGCTCAGGAAGCTGACTGGCGGCGAACGGTTGCGGTGGAGCGGGCTCGAGAGCTTCAGGCCTGGTGCCACTTGCTGGAGGAGCAAGTGGAGCTGCGCGAGGCAGCCCTCGCGTCGATGAAGGTGGCCTCTGGCGACTCAGCAGAGCTCCAGAAGCGTGAGGAGGCGCTGACGCTGGAAGCCGCTGAACGTACCCGCGAGTACGAGTGTCTGGAGACGAGGGAGCGCTTGGTGACGCAGGCGGAGGATGATGTTGCTGCACAGGAAGCCCGCGTCCTGGAGGAGGTCGGACGTTGAGTGGCGATGGCGCATTTGAACCTCGAGCACGAGTTCGAAGAGAAGCTGGGGTTGATCCGGGCCGAAGCTGAAGGCAGGACTGCCACCTTGAGGGCCAAGCTGGAGGAGGTGACGCGGTGGGACGATGCTTCCCGGGCCGCCCTTGAGGTGGCGCAAGGTGAGTTAACCGCTTCCCAGGCCGAGGTGCTCCTTCTTCGCCAGTGGGTGGACGAGGCTGAGGCCGTCGCGCGCCAGAATGCGAACGAGATACGTCAGCGGCGGATCCTGGAGCACGAGCACGGCCCCATGCTCACCACGCTCCGGGAGAGAGCCAATGCGGCCTTAGGCAACATCTGTGAGGAGGCCGTCGGCGAGCCGCACGCAGTCAACTATGCTAGCAATCTTCAGTTCTTCACTGACGTGGTGACGCAACTGGAGGCGCGGTCGACCAGGGCTGACAGGTTGGTGGAGGAGAGGAGCCGCGCCCTGCTCAGGCGCGCCTTTTCTCGCGTCTTCAGCCACCTCCAGAACATGGATCCCCACTTTGATTTTGACGCCATCATCGCCCCAGTCCCCCAGGTCGTCCGAGGCGAGCTGGCGCACTGGGTGGAAGACAATGTGGACGCTCTTGTCAGGGCCTTTGCCTCGGACAACGACGACGTGATCGTGGCGGCTGACGAGGGCGGCGTGATGGACGGCTCTGACGCCGTTGGCGGCAACGCGGACGGCGATGGCGAGTTCAGCGACGCCAGCAACGGCTCTGGTGGTGCTCCTGAGGACGCATTGGGGGATTCATCCGACTGATTGTGCATCGTTCCTGCTTCCTTACCCTGCATGAATAGAACTCAGGTTTTGGCCTGATAGCTGTGAGAGCATTTTGGAGGGGGAGCCCCTCATGTAAAACTTGTGTTTATCGTATCAGTAGAAGCTACATCGCCCATGCGCCCGCGCCAAGTGGCTGGCTTAAGCGACACGCTGGTCGGCTAGTTTACCTTTGTTCCGTGCTGGCCCTGAGGCAGCCCGCGGGGGGTTGTGGTGTCCTGAGTGTCCCCTGATTGAATCCGTAGGATCTGCAGTAAAACACCCTCCTGAGAGGACGCGGCGGCGGCAGTCTGGGTTGCGCGCAAGCTAGGCCTGACCCGGCTCGCGAGGGGCTCGCGAGGGGAGGCGGCTGAGGCGAAGTGGTAACCAAAACGCGAGAAATTGCTCGAACGAGACTAAGCATCCCTTCCCCGAACACACGCAAATCTCAAATTCGAATCCAACTTGAATCCAGCGGGGGAAAGCGACAACCAAAGGGAAGAGCAGCGAAAGCAAACAAAAGGCCGCGTCCGGCACCTAGTCTAGTCTTGGACGTCTTCTCACCAGCGCGAAGCTAAGTGCTGCCACTGGGCGTGGGAGGGAGCCCCAGGGCCTGAGGCCGGCACCCCTGAGACTCCGGGGCGTGTACAGCCCCACTCATTATTACGTGAGAGTGTCACGGGGCGGCGAGCTTCACAGGCACTGGGCCTTCTTCACACGTACTGGCCTTGCTTCATATCGCCAGATGAGGGCCCCGCCTTGCGCCACACTCTAGTGCCATCAACGAGACCGGAAACCAGGACGCCGCCGATGGGGTAGAGCGGTCGCCAACGGTTCCCCCGACGACCACGGGTCCTCCGTCGGAGGCATGCCTAGGGGCACCTCCCCAGCGAAGGGCCTACCTCCTGAGAACACCTTGCTCCGAACGCCGCGGTGGTGATGTCGAATCCCTGCCCCTCTCCTGCAGCCCCCTGCGCCCTCCTCCCGAGGGGTAGGAGACTGTGGGAGCGGGGCAGCTGCCCGCTGTGGCAACCTGCACCTCCTGCGATCCATGGTTAGTGTATGTCTGCTGAAGAATTAGCGGTACCCGATAATCGTTGCCTCCAGCGTGCCAAGTGGGACCGTCCCGAGACTCCTGGAAGGGCTCAGCTTCTGGCGCCTTGTCCCCCCAGCTTGGGCTGAGGAGCGAGCCTTGTTCGCCCTCGTGTGGGTGTCCTTGGTCCATCATGTGGGGCAGGTACTCCTCAGGCGCCGTCATCCCGAAGGCCACGCCGTAGTGCTCTGCGTGCCATGCGGTCCTGCCTGACGCGCCTACCGTGGGTTGGCAGCGCGGCTGTCCACTGGGGCCGCGGGTCGCGTCAAGCCCTTCTTCTTCGCGGACCAGGAGCGGGGGAAGCGCCGTTGCCGGTCCGGCGCTGACAGCCTCGCTGGTGTTGGAGTAGCCTTGGAGCCCACGGGCGCGCGCGGGGCCCCCGCGCGGGCCGCCCTGGGTTGGAGATGGGAGCTGGGTGCAGAAGGGGTGAGCCCCCAAGGTGGCGAAGCCCAGGAGCTCTGCCACCCGCTCTAGCAGCACGTCGCGGCCGCCCTCCAGCAGTCTGCACTGCAGCAGCTCTCGGGCCACTGTGAGCGCGGCCCTCGAGTACGCTTGCTCCCGGCGGGTGTACGGTGTCGTGGTCGTGGCGTGATTGGAGGCCCTTGCTGCCGACTGCGCCTGCCGCGGTGTGAGAGCTGTCGAAGCCTGTCCGCGTCGCCCGCGGCCCGCAGCGCCCTGCGGACCGCGAGCTGCCTGGGGCACGGGGTCGCCCGAGGTGAGCGGCTTTGCGCTGGCGGGCCATGCCACCCATGGGTCTGGGTTGCCCTCCTGGTCGCCGGGCATGGTGATGACGATGCGATGGGGCACGGAGTGGTGGAAGACGAATTCCGGCGCACCCCTACCTGGCGCACCAAATGTCGGATTTCGGGTTCCAACACACCCTTGAGGTTCAAACAGTGGGGTGCACGCGGAGATTTCGCCTCCTACCTACCTGCACCCCTCCGCCATGCTAGGATCTAAGCTAAGGAAAGAACAACACAAGAGACACAGGGTTTATACTGGTTCGGGCCACCGTTGTGGTGTAATACCCTACTCTAGTGTGTGGTGTGGTAGATTGCCTCTTGGGCTGATGATGATGAACAATACAAGGAAGAACAGCCTCGCGAGGGTCTGTTCTTGGCTAGGGCGATGAACTGCTCAGTGGAGTTCAGTCATCTTTCTCTCTCTCTCTCTTTCTCTCTCTAGCCAACCGACCGAATGACCGAACCCCCACCCCCTTGCTATGTGGGTGGCTGGTCCTATTTATAGAAGCCCTGGTCCTCTTCCCAAATATCGAGCGGGAAGGGAGCCAACATTGGTGGGCTAATTTGAAGGGGGACAGCAAGTATCAGCTATCCTGACAAAAGTGGTCTTCTCCTGCGCAAAGCTCTGGTGATGACGCTGTCTTGGGCTCCAAGGTGACCTCCGTCTCGTAGTCCTCCTGGTCTTAGTCTCGTTGCACCGAAATGGTAACCTTTGCCTGATGCCTCGGTACTCCGCGGCTGCGCTTGCCCCCTTTGCACCAAAGAGGAAAGGAGGACGCTGCGGGGCTCGCACCCGCCTGGCGCCCTGAGTCGTCATGGCTTGCGTCATGGGCACCTCACGAGGTACCCCGCCTTGATCTCTCCGCCTCCTCATGAGCCATCCTGGCGAGGCCGTGCTTGAGGAAGCTCCGCGTCGTCCGCCCCACGAGGCTTGGCCCCTCGCAAGGGTCTTGGGTTTGTGTTGGTGAAGATGGGCCGTGCTGGGCCCCCCCCTTTGAGCCACACCGCAGGCTGCAGGCAAGCAAGTCTGGGGACCCCCGTTCCCAGAACGCCGACACTCCCCGTCCACCAACAAGCATCAATCCATGGCTTGCTCGAAACAACGAGTGCCTCCAACATACATCAGGTCCCAGGGGGAGTTTTGTTTGCAATTAATTTTGATTTAGTTTGCATAAAGCATGGGGCTGGGCATCCCGGTGACCAGCCATTTTCTCGTGAGTGAGGAGCGGAGTCCACTCCTCTTGAGAATAACCCGCCTAACACGGAAGATAAGGACAACCTTTGTTGATACATGAGCTACTCGAGCATACAAAACAGAATGTTTATTTGAAGGTTTAGAGTTTGGCACATACAAATTTACTTCGAACGGCAGGTAGATACCGCATATAGGAAGGTATGGTGGACTCATTTGGAATAAATTTGGGGTTTAAGGGATTGGATGCACAAGCAGTATTCCCGCTTAGTACAAGTGAAGGCTAGCAAAAGATTGGGAAGCGACCAACTAGAGAGCGACAACAGCCATGTACATGCATTAAAATTAATAAACATTGGATGCAAGCGTGAGTAGGATATAATCCACCATGAACATAAATATCGTGAAGGCTATGTTGATTTGTTTCAACTACATGCGTGAACATGTGCCAAGTCAAGTCACTTAAATCATTCAAAAGAGGATACCACCCTATCATACCACATCATAATCATCTCAATAGCATGTCGTCATACGAGGTAAAGCATTATAACTCATAGCTAATCAAGCATGGCACAAGCAACTCTGATCTCTAATTGTCATTGCAAACATGTTTATTCATAATAAGCTGAATCAAGAACGCGGGACTCATCATATTTACAAAAACAAAAGAGGTCGAGTTCATACCAGCTTTTCTCATCTCAGTCAGTCCATCATATATCATCATAATTTCCTTTCACTTGCACGACCGAACGGTGTGAATAATAATAAGAGTGCACGTGCATTGGACTAAGCTGGAATCTGCGAGCATTCAATAAACAAGAGAAGACAAGGCAATATGGGCTCTTGGTTAAATCAACAATAATGCATATAAGAGCCACTTCAACAATTTAATTATGGTCTTATCCTACTGATCCCCAAAGAAGAAAAGAAATAAAACTATTTACACGGGAAAGCTCCCAACAAGCAAAAGAAGAACGGGAAATATTTTTGCGTTTTCTTTTTAATTATTACTACTACAGCAGAAAAATAAACTACTACTAATTTTTTTGGTTTTTCTTAAGGTTTAACAAACACACAAGAAGAAAGCAGGAAAAAGGAAAATAAACTAGCATGGATATTACAGTGAAAAAGTATGAGCACCGACATCTAGCAATGAGTGTGTGTGAACATAAATGTAATGTCAGTGACAAATACGTACTCCCCCAAGCTTAGGCTTTTGGCCTAAGTTGGTCTATGGCCACGGCTGGCCTAGCGGATATCCATAATAATAGTTGTTGGGGTCGTACTTTGATGAGGAAGAAGAAGGCTCCGATTGCCACTGGCTGGCAATCATCTCTGGATCCCAAGAATAAACAGATTGTCGTAGAGGTTCATCTTGTGGTTCCTGTTCTGGCTCCTCGACTGGTGCAGGGTTCCGGTAGGCGTGAATAGTCGTCAACGGAACAAGGTACGTACCTGCAGTCAAATCAAACAAAGAAGGAGCAGGCAAGGTAATAGTCTCAGGATGATGTTTATTAAAGAACAATTGATATTTAAGCTCCCCTGCCCTATTTTTAACAATAAAATCATGTGCCACCATACTTTTATGATCTAGATAAACACGGGGCAGCACCTTTTCTTCCTTCTCAGCATGCCTAATAGGTATGTTAAAATGTGCGGCTAGGCGTGTGGCATAGATGCCTCCAAAGATGGGGCCCTTAGTATGGTTCATATTTAACCGTCTAGCAATAATACCACCCAAACTAAAAGTGTTATCACTGTATAAACCTTGGAGCAGAATAATTAAATCAGGGATGCTAAGGTTTCCAGAATTTCCGGGTCCAATTAAACAACGACTAGCAAATAATGCAAAGTAACGCAAAACAGGAAAATGTATGCTAGTGATTCGTGCATCGTAAACCTTCCTGGTTTCTCCTACAGTGATATTATCAATAAACCCAGCCACATCAACATGATGTGGTTCTTCTGTCTTGCCCTCAAAAGGGACTAAACAAATCCGACAGAAATCGTAAAGTGACATTTCCTTATGCTCATCATATAAATGAAACTCCACCGTTGGTGGTGAGTCCCTAGAATGAAAATGAAAGTTTTGCACAAAGGTATTTGTGAGTAAGAGATACTGATCGCATTGGTCGTGGAGGAAAGCGGTGAGGCCTGCATTGTGAGCCAATTCATGAAAATCTTCATAGATACCGGCTGCTCTCAGGAAATCATCAGAAGGCCATTCACACGCCCGAATCTCCGCGGTGCGTGGCAAATTATACTTAGGCTTCGGTGCCTTTTCCTTCGAGCTTTGGCTCGATGAGCCCCTCAATAATCTCCTGATCATTTTCTGAAAAATTCTGAAATTTTTAGTAACTTCAAAATAAAAGTGAACCAAACTCAATAAAACTGATAGCAACTACTCCTACAAGTGCCTAGAGCCTATATCAAGCATTACAACTACTTGGAACCATATAAATTTGACATGCAAGCTCAAGAACATGGTCACCTATGAAGCAAAAATTTGCAAAGAATAAAGCACTAGAACAAAAACTAATTGGACCAATGGAGGAGTCACATACCAAGGAACAATCTCCCCAAGCAGTTTTGCGAGAGGTGCTTTGAGCAAGGAGATCGAAAATCGCAGCAAAAGTGGCTGGAACTCGTGCTTGAGTTGGTTTTTCGGGTTTGTGTGAGATAGAGGAAGAAGATGGGTGCTGGGATAAGTGGAGGAGGGCCACCATGGGCCCACGAGGTAGGGGGCGCGCCCTATAGGGGGAGGGCCCACCACCCTCGTGGCCAAGTGGCAGCTCCTCCCATGGTAATTTTTGCACAGCAAATCCTAAAATGTTCCCGAAAAATCATATTAAATTGGCATGGCATTCTGAGGACTTTTATTTTCGGGATATTTTTATATTACACAGATAAGTCAGGAAACAGACAGAAAAATACTATTTTTACTTTATTTAATATAAATAACAAAAAATATAGAGAGGGTACAGAAGTTTGTGCTTCTAGTTTCATCCATCTCATGCTCATCAAAAAGAATCCACTAACAAGGTTGATCAAGTCTTGTTAACAAACTCATTCCGATAATCATGAAACCGGAGAAATTTTGAATAACACTAAGTTACCTCAACGGGGATATGCACATCCCCAATAATAAGAATATCATATTTCTTCTTGACAGTAGGAAGAGGAAATTCAAAACCTCCAAATATAATCGATGGAATTTTTCCAATAGAGTTGATACTATGAACTTGAGGTTGTTTCCTCGGAAAGTGTACCGTATGCTCATTACCATTAACATGAAAAGTGACATTGCCTTTGTTGCAATCAATAACAGCCCCTGCAGTATTAAGAAAAGGTCTTCCAAGAATAATAGACATACTATCATCCTCGGGAATATCAAGTATAACAAAGTCCGTTAAAATAGTAACTTTTGCAACCACAACAGGCACATCCTCACAGATACCGATAGGTATGGCAGTTGATTTATCAGCCATTTGCAAAGATATTTCAGTAGGTGTCAACTTATTCAAGTCAAGTCTACGATATAAAGAGAGAGGCATGACACTAACACCGGCTCCAAGATCACATAAAGCAGTTTTAATATAATTTCGTTTAATGGAGCAAGGTATAGTAGGTACTCCGGGGTCTCCAAGTTTCTTTGGTATTCCACCCTTAAAAGTATAATTAGTAAGCATGGTGGAAATTTCAGCTTTCGGTATCTTTCTTTTATTAGTAATGATATCCTTCATATATTTCGCATAAGGATTTGTTTTGAGCACATCAGTTAATCGCATACGCAAAAAGATAGGCCTAATCATTTCAGCCAAGCGCTCAAAATCCTCATCATCCTTTTTCTTCGATGGTTTCGGAGGAAAAGGCATGGGTTTCTAGACCCAAGGTTCCCTTTCTTTATCATGTTTCCTAGCAACAAAGTCTCTTTTATCATAATGTTGATTCTTTGATTGTGGGTTATCAAGATCAACAGCAGGTTCAATTTCTACATCATTACCATTACTAGGTTGAGCATCATCATGAACATCATCATTAATATTTTTACTAGGTTCATGTTCATTACCAGATTGTGTTTCAGCATCAGACATAGAAATATCATTTGGATTATCAGGTGGTTCAGCAATAGGTTCACTAGAAGTTTGCACAGTTCTATCATTTTTCTTCTTCTTCTTTTTAGAAGAACTAGGAACATCAATATTATTTCTTTGAGAATCTTGCTCGATTCTCTTAGGGTGGCCTTCAGGATACAAAGGTTCCTGAGTCATTCTACCAGTTCTAGTAGCCACTCTAACAGCATAATCATTTTTCTTTCTATTCATTTCATCAAGCACTTCTTTTGAGCTTTAAGTACTTGTTCTACTTGAGTGGTAACCATAGAAGCATGTTTGCTAACAAGTTTAAGTTCAACTTTAATATTAACCATATAATCACCCAAGCGTCTAATCATATAAGCATTTTGTCGGTGTCAAAACCGGCGGATCTCGGGTAGGGGGTCCCAAACTGTGCGTCTAGGCCGGATGGTAACAGGAGGCAGGGGACACAATGTTTTACCCAGGTTCGCCGGTTTTGAATCCAACATTGGTGCTTTCATTGAGAGTTCCTCCGTGTCATCACTTTTAGGCCCGATGGCTCCTCCGATCATCAACGACGATGCGATCCAGGGTGAGACTTTTCTCCCCGGACAGATCTTCGTATTTGGCGGCTTTACACTGCGGGCCAATTCGCTTGGCCATCTGGAGCAGATCGAAAGCTACGCCCCTGGCCATCAGGTCAGATTTGGAAGTTTGAGCTACACGGCCGACCTCCACGGAGACTTGATCTTCGACAGATTCGAGCCGCAGCCGAGCGCGCCGCACTGTCACGATGGGCATGATCTAGCTCTGCCGCTGAACAGTGCCCTGGAGGCCGCACCCGCATCAGCTCCGACCCTTAATTCGGAGCCAACTGCGCCAATCAAGGATGGGTGGTTGGACACCACCTCGGGGGCTGCAATCTCTACGGCGATCGAGCCGAACACCAGCCCTCTTCTCGGTGAAGCCCGTGACTCCAAGGAGACGGACTCCTCTCCTGACTTCGAGCCCTCCGCGCCCCTACCGATCGATTGGGCGCCGATCATGGAGTTCACCACCGCGGACATCTTTCAGCACTCGCCCTTCGGCGATATTCTGAATTCACTAAAGTCTCTCTCTTTATCAGGAGAGCCCTGGTCGGTCTATGGTCAGCAAGGTTGGGATGCGGATGATGAAGAAATTCAAAGCCCTCCCACCACCCACTTCGTAGACATTGTCGATGATTTAACCGACATGCTCGACTTCGACTCCGAAGACATCGACGGTATGGACGCCGATGCAGGAGACGATCAAGAACCAGCGCCTATAGGGCACTGGAAAGCCACCTCGTCATATGATATATATATGGTGGACACCCCAAAAGAAGGCAATGGCGATGAAACAGCGGAGGATGACCCCTCCAAGAAGCAGCCTAAGCGCCGGCGTCAGCGGCGCCGCTCTAAATCCCGCCAAAGCAAAAACGGTGATTCCGGCACGAGATAATAACACCCCGGACAGTGCCGAAGACAACCACCTCTAGCAAGATTCAGCACAGGAGGATGGAGAAGCCAGCCCTCATGAGAGAGCGGCAAATAGAGAGGTCGAGGACGATAATTATATGCCTCCCTCCGAAGACGAGGCAAGCCTCGACGACGACGAATTTGTCGTGCCGGAGGATCCCATCTAACAAGAGCGTTTCAAACGCAGGCTTATGGCCACGGCGAGCAGCCTCAAGAAAAAACAGCAACAGCTTAGAGCTGATCAAGATTTGCTAGCTGACAGATGGACTGAAGTCCTTGCGGCTGAAGAGTATGAACTCGAATGCCCCTCCAAGAGCTACCCAAAGCGCAGGTTGCTACCCCAATTAGAGGAGGAAGCACCTAAACCTACAACACCAGCGCATGATGTGGCTGACCGGCCACCCCATAGCTGCGACAGAGAGGCCTCTCGGCCCTCCACTCAAGCCGCACCCTGGCGCCGCTTAAAAAATACCAAGGAACGGGAAAACGCGCCAGACCTGCGAGATATATTGGAAGACAAGGCAAGGCAAACAAGATCAATCTACGGATCGCGTGCGCCCCACGGCACGAGACGGTACTCGTCACGCCGGATACAGTAAATCCGGCCGGGCCGAACACAGTAGACAAAGCTCGTTTGAGCTGCGTCGTGATATAGCCCAATACAGAGGCGCCGCACACCCACTATGCTTCACAGATGAAGTAATGGATCATCAAATCCCCAAGGGTTTCAAACCCGTGAACATCGAATCATACGATGGCACAACAGATCCTGCGGTATGGATCAAGGACTATCTCCTTAATATCCACATGGCCCGCGGTGATGACCTACACGCCATCAAATACCTCCCACTCAAGCTTAAAGGACCAGCTCGGCATTGGCTTAACAGCTTGCCAGCAGAATCAATTGGTTGTAGGGAGGACCTGGAAGCCGCATTCCTCGACAATTTCCACGGCACTTATGTGCGACCACCAGACGCCGATGACCTAAGCCACATAATTCAGCAGCCGGAGGAATCGGCCAGACAATTCTGGACACGGTTCCTAACCAAGAAAAATCAAATCGTCGACTGTCCGGACGTAGAGGCCCTAGCAGCCTTCAAGCATAACATCCGCGACGAGTGGCTTGCATGGCACCTAGGACAGGAAAAGCCGAAATCTATGGCAGCCCTCACGACACTTATGACCCGCTTTTGCGCGGGAGAAGACAGCTGGCTAGCTCGCAGCAATAACATGACCAAGAGCCCTGGTAATTCGGATACCAAGGACAACAGTGGCAGGTCGCGTCACAACAAGCAAAAGCGCCGCATTAACGGCGATAATGCTGAGGATACGGCAGTTAATGCCGGATTCAAAGGCTCTAAACCCGGTCAGCGGAAAAAGCCATTCAAAAGAAATACTCCGGGCCCGTCCAGTTTGGACCGAATACTCGACCGCTCATGCCAGATACATGGCACCCCCGAAAAACCAGCCAATCACACCAACAGGGATTGTTGGGTGTTCAAGCAGGCAGGCAAGTTAAATGCCGAAAGCAGGGACAAGGGGCTGCATAGCGATGACGAGGAGGAGCCCCGGCCGCCGAACAACAGTGGACAGAAAGGTTTTCCCCCACAAGTGCGGACGGTGAACATGATATACGCAACCCACGTCCCCAAGAGAGAGCGGAAGCGTGCGCTAAGGGACATATACGCGATGGAGCCAGTCGCCCCAAAGTACAACCCATGGTCTTCCTGCCCGATCACTTTTGATCAAAGGGACCACCCCACTAGCATCCGTCATGGCGGATTCGCCGCATTGGTTCTAGACCCAATTATTGACGGATTTCACCTCACTACAGTCCTTGTGGACGGCGGCAGCAGCCTAAACCTGCTTTACCAGGATACAGTGCGGAAAATGGGCATCGATCCCTCAAGGATTAAACCCACTAAAACAACATTTAAAGGCGTCATACCAGATGTAGAGGCCAACTGTACAGGCTCAGTTACACTTGAAGTGGTCTTCGGATCTCTGGGTAATTTCCGTAGCAAGGAGTTAATCTTCGACATAGTCCCGTTCCACAGTGGCTATCACGCACTGCTCGGGCGAACCGCATTTGCTAAGTTCAATGCGGTGTCGCACTACGCATACCTCAAGCTCAAGATGCCAGGCCCTCGAGGAGTCATCACGGTCAATGGAAACACCGAACGCTCTCTCTGAACGGAGGAGCATACGGCGGCTATCGCAGCGGAAGTACAAAGCAGCCTCTCAAGGCAATTCTCCAGTCCGGCCATTAAACGCCTGGACACCGTCAAGCGCACCCGGAGTAACCTACAACAAGACCGCCTGGCACGTTCCGAGCAAGCGTAGCAATGCGGCCCCAACCCCAGCCCTCACGAACTTGCGAAACCAATGATGCACGTACATAACTACGCTCTGGAAATACCATGGGCACAGGGGGAGGGTCACCATCACGGCACGCCCGAAACGCGGCTTAAACCGCAGTAGGGGCTGCCGATTTCTTAATTTTCTCTTATTTTTAGGACTCCATTCTTCGGAAGGCTTGTCCGGCAGTACAATTGCCGCACAAACGATACAACCAGGGAAGCAGAAAGCTACACCGCACTATGGAACTCTAAGGTGGTCTCTATAACGAGCAGTATACCTGTTTCAAATACCATTCCGCAGCTCGCCCCTGGAAAGGACATGTTAAATAGTCCCATCTTTTGCTTATTGCACTATTTGTATCGTTCTACTTTGATCGCAGCTTTTTTAAATAAACAATGCATAGCTTCCGTGTATTATTGCATTACTCTTTTTTACGAATATATGTTCATTAATGACATGTTGCACCCGTACACTTTGGTACGGCCAACACGCCAGGGGCTTAAGTACCCCACAATACGGGGTGAGAAGTCCGAACACTTTCACAAGTGCGGCAACCCGAACTTATAGCATTATATGCATCGGCTCCGAATCATGTCTTGGGTCAATAGTTGGGTTTGCCCGGCTCCTATGTTTTGGTACCTTACGTTCCGTTATATCGGCTAAGGTAGCACTAGGAGAACTACTGCGATTGTGCCCCAGTTGAGCTGGGCTAAGCACCTCAGTAGAGAAAGCTAAAACTGACCGTCATGATGAGCCGAGAGCTAGTCGCTGTTCGAGAGGTTTTCGAGTCCCTAAAGACTTATGCCGCTTAGAGCGAGGAGTCGGCTTTGTCCGGCCTAGGCGTGGATAGCGCCCCGAACTCGGTCTTCCGAACACTAGGGGCTTCGCCGAAATTTAAAATTATAGAATTCTATGGCTAAGTGAGAGTGTTCACGCATTATAGTCCGATTGCCTTGTTCGTTGTGTTGAGCGCCTCCCTCGAAGGACCCAAGAATGGGAAAAAGAGCGCTCATGTTTATCCCAAACACCCCAGCACTCGCGGCATGGGGGCAGAAGCCGACGACTCGCCATCTCTCAAATTTGATAAACGGCCGCACAGAAGGTAATATTTTAAATTCAAAAGCATTGCTTAGCGCATATGAACAAGTTTTCAGCGTACAGGATCACAAATGCGAGTTTACTCAAAAATTACATCTTTGGAGCATTCATCCGCTATAAGGAGGGCACCCTTCAGGACGCCCTCATAATACGCTTCCGGGACGCGATGCTCCTTGCCCGGCGGCGGCCCGTCCTTCACCAGCTTCTCCGCATCCATCTTGCCCCAGTGCACTTTAGCATGGGCAAGCGCCCTACGGGCACCTTCGATGCAGACGGAGCGCTTGATTACTTCAAGCCGTGGATAGGCATCCACCAGCCGTCTCACCAGCCCAAAGTAGCTCCCAGGCAGAGCCTCCCCAGGCCAAAGCCGAACTATGAAGCCCTTTATGGCCTGTTCGGCCACCTTGTGGAGCTCGACCATTTGCTTCAGCTGGTCGCTCAAAGGCACCAGGTGTCCGGCCTCAGCATACTGAGACCAGAACACCTTCTCCGTCGAGCTCCCCTCCTCGGATTGGTAGTAGGCGGCGGCATCAGACGCAATGCGGGGCAAATCCGCGAATGCCCCTGGAGAGCTCCGGACTCTGGTAAGTAACAAGTAATTCACTTTCACGTGCTTGCTTTGCATAATGAATGCCTTACCCGCCGCTATCTTCTTCATCGCTTCAATTTCTTGGAGGGCTTTCTGGGCTTCGGCCTTGGCAGACTTCGCGCTTTCGAGGGCTGCCACAAGCTCGGACGCTTGCATCTTTGAGTCAAGCTCCAAACTCTCGTGTTTTTTCACAAGAGCCTGGAGCTCTTTCTGCACCTCCTCCACCCGTGCCTCCTGCTTCCCTCTCTCTGTGCGCTCCGCGGCCGCTCCGTTTTCGGCCTTGGACAGCGCTTTCTTAAGGGTTGCCACCTCGGTCGTGGCCCCTATAATAGCACGTTGATCCTGTCATTTTTTGCAACCATATTTTCTCTATATACTTGCGCAAGGTATTACTTACCTTCCCTCTCCTTGAGTTGCCTCTTGGCATGGCCGAGCTCGTTCTCGGACCGCGTGAGGTTTTGCTTCAACATATCCACCTCCGCAGTCAATGCGGCGGAGGCCAGCGGCAAAGCCTGCATACGCATATTGACTTGATTATGTTAGACTCCTGTGAACGTTATTAGATCCTCTATTCGGCTTTTCTTTCCGAACGCCGAACAGAGCATCAGGGGCTACTGTCTATGCGGTAATATTTTTACATATTCTTTACTTACCTCAAAGCCTATTAGAAGGCTGGCACAGGCTTCAGTCAATCCGCTCTTGGCGGACTGAACCTTCTGGATCACCGCACTCATAATAGTGTGGTGCTCCTCGTCGATGGAGGCGCCGTTAAGCACCTCCAGCAAATTGTCCGGTGTCTCCGGTTGGACGGAGGTCACCGGCTCGGTAGGATTGCTCCTCTTGGAAGGAGGCTGCCTACCGGAGTCCAGAACCATTGAAGGTTCCGGCGCGGTGTCCGGCTCAAGGCCGGACTTGGAGCCCTTGGGGGTTCTATCCCCTTTACGCCTGGAGTCCGGGAGGTCGCCTTGCGGCGCCTCCAGGACAACCTCCTCCTGGCTTGGAACCTGTTGGGACGCGACCTCGGCGTCGTCCGTAGGGTGGGGGGGGTAGCCGTCGGAAGAGAATTCACATCCGACGAATCCAGGGAGCCGCTCGACGACTCGTCGAGCCCGGCCTTGGGCGGACTGCACAGTCATATTCGGCGTAAGGAGGAGCTGTGCAAGAAAGGAACACTATGAATTTCTCTGGTGTCCGAATACTTACGATCTTGCCAGGGGCTTGGCCCTGTGCGGCCACTCCTCTTCGCTGTCGTCGGCGTTGGTGGAGCAGTCCAGAGGAAGGGTCTTCCCCTTCTTGGACCCTTCGGCCTCCCCAGTTGGGGCGGCCTTCCTTTTCTTCTCTCCCCCCGCTGGAGGGGGAGAGGTCTCTTCTTCCTCCTCCTCGCCTTCACGGAAGGAGTGCATCTTGGAGTCGTCGGATGATGAATCCGACACCGCCAGGCGCCGGGCACTCTTTCGAGTCCCCGTGGCCTTCTTCTTGGCCTTCTTCTCCGGCACCACATAGGGTGCCGGAACCAGCAGCTTCGCCAAGCGAGCGTCCGCTGGGCCTTCG
The DNA here is from genome assembly GCF_003073215.2 of Triticum urartu. Lineage (NCBI taxonomy): Eukaryota > Viridiplantae > Streptophyta > Magnoliopsida > Poales > Poaceae > Triticum > Triticum urartu. Next base: position 116,214,135 of record NC_053025.1, read on the forward strand.
GGCAAAGGAGCCGGACAGTTGATCTGTCCGGACGTCTCCTGCCAATCCTGTCAAAGGTAAGGGAGCTTAGATCCCGCATGGAGTCAAACTATGAAAAACTAATACCCTGTAAAAGGTAAAAACGGCTTACCGCACTAGCGTGACGCTGCGTGTTGAATCCGCGATCCTCGATAGTGGATGCGGGGGCCTCGGCGCCCTTGAAAAACACCTTCCAGCCATATTCATACGTTGTGTCGAAGAGCCTGCTCAGAGTTTGGTGCTGCGCCGGGTCAGACTTCCATAGGTTGAAAGCCCGTCGTTGACACGGGAGGATCCAGTGGATGAGCATAACCTGGACTACGTTGACAAGTTTGAGCTTCTTGTCCACCAGGGTTTGGACGCATGTTTGGAGTCCGGTCAACTCTCCTTTTTTACCCCACGACAGGCCCGTCTCTTTCCAGGAGGTGAGCCGCGTAGGGGGTCCGGATCGGAACTCGGGGGCTGCGACCCATTCAGGGTCGCGCGGCTCGGCGATGTAAAACCACCCCGATTGCCACCCCTTTAGGGTCTCCACGAAGGAGCCCTCGAGCCATAGGACGTTGGGCATCTTGCCCACCATGGCGCCTCCGCACTCCGCCTGGGTGCCGCGCACCACCTTCGGCTTGACATTGAAAGTCTTGAGCCATAGGCCGAAATGGGGGCGGATGCAGAGGAAAGCCTCGCACATGACGATAAACGCCGAGATGTTGAGGACAAAGTTCGGGGCTAGATCGTGGAAATCCAGGCCATAGTAGAACATGATCCCTCGGATAAATGGGTGGAGAGGGAAGCCCAGTCCGCGGAGGAAATGGGGGAGGAACACCACCCTCTCATGGGGCCTAGGGGTGGGGACGAGCTGCCCCTCTTCGGGAAGCCGGTGCGCGATGTCGTTAGACAAGTATCCAGCCTTCCTCAGTTTTTTGATGTGTCCCTCCGTGACGGAGAAGACCATCCACTTGCCTCCCACTCCGGACATGGCTGGAGAAGGTTGAGGTGAGGTGTGCGGACTTGGGTGCTGGAGCTCGAGTGCACGGAAATGGATAGGCAAAGGAGGAAGAAGGCATGGATGAAAAGGTGGATCCTTGTCCCCTTATATGGGCGGACGCGACTATGTGTCCCCACCAGCCTGGTAAAACTCGCTTATCTCCCAAGCGCCATAATCAATGGCGCGGTTGGGTTACCCATGCCTGTATTGATGAGAATCCCGGAATAAGGGGACACGATCTCTGCTTTGACAAGACGTCCCAAGGGAATCGCCTCGCTAAACGCGCTAAGGTGGGACAGTAAAACGATTCGAATAAAGACTTGGCCGTGGTGTGATGTCATGCTACGGAATACGTCAGTAGATTAGATTTGTGTAAATATTATTCTCTCTATGGCAATATGTGGAAACTTATTTTGTAGAGCCGGACACTACCTTTGTGTTCAAAATCTTCTATGAAGTACTTGGAGGAGGAACCCGCCTTGCAATGCCAAAGACAATCTGCGCGCCGGACTCGTCGTCAGTGAAGCCTGGTTCAGGGGTTACTGAGGGAGTCCTGGATTAGGGGGTGTCCGGATAGCCGGACTATACCTTCGGCCGGACTCCTGGACTATGAAGATACAAGATTGAAGACTTCGTCCCGTGTCTGGAAGGGACTTTCCTTGGCGTGGAAGGCAAGCTTGGCGATACGGATATGTAGATCTCCTACCATTCTAACCGACTCTGTGTAACCCTAGTCCTCTCCGGTGTCTATATAAACCGGAGGGTTTTAGTCTGTAGGACGAACAACAATCATACCATAGGCTAGCTTCTAGGGTTTAGCCTCTTTGATCTCGTGGTAGATCTACTCTTGTACTACCCATATCATCAATATCAATCAAGCAGGACGTAGGGTTTTACCTCCATCAAGAGGGACCGAACTGTAACACCCCGGATATGACTTTCCCAATATGTACTCCAACTCTTGCCGTTTCCGGCGTTAAGTTATTTTATTTTCTCGGTTCGGGTTTTTGTCTCCGTGTGTTGTTGTCGTTGTCATGCATCTCATATCATGTCATCATGTGCATTGCATTTGCATACATGTTCATCTCATAGATTCGACCATTTTCCCCGTTGTCCGTTTTGCATTCCGGCGCTTCGTTCTCCTCCGGTGGTAATTTCTACCTTTCTTTCATGTGTGGGGATTAAACATTTCCGGATTGGACCGAGACTTGCCAAGCATCCTTGGTTTACTACCGGTAGACCGCCTGTCAAGTTTCATACCATTTGGACTTCGTTTGATGCTCCAACGGTTAACCGAGGGACCGAAAAGGCCTCGTGTGTGTTGCAGCCCAACACCCCGCCAATTTGGCCCAAAACCCACCAAAAACCCATGGCCGAAAACCGCACCTCATTTGGACTCTCCTAGCTCCCTCCACCTCTATATAAAGACCCCTCCTCGAAAATCCGGATCTTCCCCGTCCAAACCCTAAAAAAAAGGATCCCCTCGTCGCCGGACGTGTCCGAATTGGGCCGGACACGTCCGCCCGATCCGCCGCCGCCAACCCGCGCCTGCCACGTGTCGCCGCCGCCGCCCCCGCGCCACCGGCCCGGCGAGCCCGCGGGAGGCCCTCTCGGCCCGCGTCTTCGCCCCGCGCCGCCTCCTTTCGCCCAACCGCCGTCGCCTCCATCTCCGGCGGGAAGCCCCGCGCCGGCCGCCACGCTCCATCGCCGGTCGGGCCGCCCCGCCACGGATTTCCTCGTCGCCCGACGCCGGCGAGTGTCCGGCGAGCTCCGGTCGCTTCTCCTCCTTCCCCCGCCCACGGATCCGCCGGCCGCCGTCTACTCCGTCAACTCCGGCGAGCTCGGGCCGGTGATCCTCGAAGAACGCGCTGCTACAGTACCGGGCCAGATCCAGATCCAGATCCGGATCGGGTTGACTTTTTGCCCGAAACCCTAACTTTTTGTCTATGTTCATCGCATCGTAACTCCTCATCCGTAGCTCCGTTTTGGGCATATAGCATATCAAATTGTTTGTCTCAGAGAGTACATCATTTCATATCATTGCATCATTTTTATTTGAGTTCATCTTGATGCCCGAAATGCTGTTAGAAGAGTGCTACTTGAGATAATTGTCAGATCTGCTGCTCCATTTAGATATTTGTCATTTTTGCCATGATTATAGTGTGCATGATATGCCCATGAGTTCTACATATGTTTTGTTAAGGGTTTTGCCATCTTTCTAGAGGCGCAATCCATGTATTTTTGTGATGTGTGTGGTGACTAGCACAAGCTTGCAAAGTGAGGCACTTGGTAATGCGGATTTCAGGGACTAAGCATTTCCACCAAGTCCTTGACCTGTTTATCTCATATGGCCATATGTTCATGTTGTTTCCTAGTGATCCGTGCCTCTTTTGAGGATGATCAGTAAGGATGTTTTGTTAATCTTGTAGTGCTCTATCCATCCATGTCTTTGTTTGTAATTATGGAGCACCCTAGCTTGAGTCAATCGAGCTCTACTTTTGCTATTTCGTGAATCTGGGCAGATTGTCTACTTGTTAGCAATTTTGCCGAGGATGTTGTAGTTGATCCGTGCATGCTATGCTATTGTTCTTGCCATGTCTAGCTTGCATTTTTGTGTATTCTTGATGGGTGTATGCTTATATTATCATGACTTGCTCCGTAGTGAGTGCATCGAGCTCGTAAACATGCCTACTTGATATCTGTTTCAGCATGTTCCATTTTTCACTAAGTCTGAGAACTGAGTATGTTTTTGCCATGTTCACATGCTTGCAATTGTATTTTCTGATCCCTTTTGGCTCAAGGTCACTAAGGGACTTCTGTTAATCTCTTTGAGTAGCTCCATGCCATGCTTTACTTTGCCATGTTCAGGTCCTGTAGCATATAGTTTTCATCCTCCGAAGAGTGCTACCTGATCTGAAATTCCAGACAAGTGTTAATTTCACTAAGTCTGAGATCTATTTACCATATGCATTTTTGCCATGCTTGTTTGAACCTGTTAATGGATGAATTGGCCGTAGCTCAATGCTAGACTTTTGTTAAGCATCATGAATTCATCCCTGCCATGTATTTTTGTTGTCATGTTTGGGTGCTGTAGCATGTTCATCTTGTTGCATTTAGATGACTACTTGCTGTAAATCACAGAACGTGGTCATATTTGAATTGCTTGCCATTTCCAAACCGTAACTCCGATTCCGGCGTTCTTTATATCGTTTTCAAGCGATTTCATCTCATCTTTCCAGTGGCACACTTGGATTTCCAAGTTGAGGCCAGGTTCATTCATTCCTTGTCAAATCTTGCATATGCATCACATATTGCATCCCGCATAGCATACCATCCTTGCATCATGTTGTTTGAGTTTGCATGTGGTTCATTGGTCCTTGTTGCTTGTTTGTCTTGTTTGGGTAGAGCCGGGAGACGAGTTCGCTAACGAGGAGCCCGTTGAGTTTGCTTTTGAGGATCCAGTCAACTCTGACAACTTTGCAGGCAAGATGATCATACCCTCGAAATCACTACTATCTTTGCTTTGCTAGATGCTCGCTCTTTTGCTATGACAATGCTACGATGCCTACCACTTGCTTTCAAGCCTCCCAAATTTCCATGTCAAACCTCTAACTCACCATGTCCTAGCAAACCGTTGATTGGCTATGTTACCGCTTTGCTCAGCCCCTCTTATAGCGTTGCTAGTTGCAGGTGAAGATTGGAGACCGTTCCTTGTTGGGAACATTATTTACTAGTTGGGATATCATTATATTGTCATGCTATCTTAATGCATCTATATACTTGGTAAAGGGTGGAAGGCTCGGCCTCTCGCCTAGTGTTTTGTTCCACTCTTGCCTCCCTAGTTTCCGTCATATCGGTGTTATGTTCCCGGATTTTGCGTTCCTTACGCGGTTGGGTTATAATGGGAACCCCTTGACAGTCCGCCTTGAATAAAACTCCTCCAGCAATGCCCAACCTTGGTTTTACAATTTGCCACCTAGCCTTTTCCCTTGGGTTTCGCGGACTCAAGGGTTATCTTATTTTAACCCCCCCCCCCCCCCCCCGGGGCCAGTGCTCCTCTGAGCGTTGGTCCAACCTAGAGTACCGTGCGGGGCCGTCCCTTGGCAACTTGGGTTATGTTGGCTCCCGTACGCTTAGCTTATCCGGTGTGCCCTGAGAACGAGATATGTGCAGCTCCTATCGGGATTTGTCGGCACAGCGGGTGGTGTTGCTGGACTTGTTTTACCATTGTCCGAGTTGTCTTGAAGAACCGGGATACCGAGTCTGATCGGAACGTCTCGGGAGGAGGTCTATTCCTTCGTTGACCGTGAGAGCTTGTCATGGGCTAAGTTGGGACTCCCCTGCAGGGATTTGAACTTTCGAAAGCCGTGCCCGCAGTTATGGGCAGATGGGAATTTGTTAATGTCTGGTTGTAGATAACTTGAACCTTAACTTAATTAAAATGAATCAACAGTGTGAGTTACCGTGATGGCCTCTTCTCGGCGGAGTCCGGGAAGTGGACACGGTGTTGGAGTAATATTTGCGCAGGTTGTCCTCTAGTTTCTCGTTCGCGCGTTGCCTCCTCTTCTCGCTCTCTTTTGTGAACAGGATAGCCACCATATATGCTAGTCGCTTGCTGCAGCTCCACATATATTTACCCTGCCTTACCTATTAAGCTTAAATAGTCTTGATCACGAGGGTGTGATATTGCTGAGTCCCTGTGGCTCACAGATTACTTCCAAACCAGATGCAGGGCCTGATGATTCCGCTCCAGGTGACGCGCTCGAGCTCAAGTGGGAGTTCGACGAGGACTCTCAACGATACTACGTGTCTTTTCTTGATGATCAGTAGTGGTGCCCAGTTGGGGTGATCGGGATCGTGTCGCATGTTGGGTTATCTTTTATTTTGGCATCGTAGTCGGGCCATGAGTGTTTGAATGATGTAATGTTATTTATGTACTTTGATTAACGTGGCAAGTGTAAGACAACTATGTTATCTCCCCTTTTATTATCTTTATTACATGGGATGTTGTGAAGATTGCCTAACTTGCGACATATGCCTTCAATGCGATTATGTCTCTAAGTCGTGCCTCGACACGTGGGAGCTATAGTCGCATCGAGGGTGTTACACGAACCTGGGTAAAACATTGTGTCCCCTGCCTCCTGTTACCATACGGCCTAGACGCACAGTTTGGGACCCCCTACCCGAGATCCGCCGTTTTTGACACCGACACATTTTCTTTTAATTGTCTACCCAAATAAGCATTGAAGTCATCTTGCTTATTCATAAAGTTATCAAACTCATCCAAGCATTGACTAGCAATTTTAGTAGGAGGGACTTCAGCTTTATCATATCTATAGAGAGAATTTACCTTTACTACCTGTGTCGGGATATCGGGATCAGGAGGTTCTTCAGTAAATAAATAATTGAGATCATAGGTTTCTTCAACAGGCGATGAATTAAGACCATGTATTTCTTCAATAGGAGGTAAACTCTTAATGTCTTCAGCTTTAATACCTTTCTCTTTCATAGATTTCTTTGCCTCTTGCATATCTTCGGGACTGAGAAATAGAACACCTCTCTTCTTCGGAGTTGGTTTAGGAATAGGTTCAGTAATTGGAGCAGGAGTTGGCTAAGGAGCTGGTTCAGGAGGTGCCCAATTATTTTCATTTGTCAACGTATTATTTGATATAATTTCATCTTCATTCGGTGTTCTTTCCCTGAAAAGAGAACCAGCACAACTATCCAGGTAATCTCTGGAAGCATCGGTTAGTCCATTATAAAAGATATCAAGTATTTCAGGTTTCTTAAGAGGATGATCAGGCAAAGCATTAAGTAACTTGAGAAGCCTCCCCCAAGCTTGTGGGAGACTCTCTTCTTCAATTTGCACAAAGTTGTATATTTCCCTCAAAGCAGCTTGTTTCTTATGAGCAGGGAAATATTTAGCAGAGAAGTAATAAATCATATCCTGGGGACTACACACACAACCAAGATCAAGAGAATTAAACCATATCTTAGCATCACCCTTTAATGAGAACAGAAATATTTTGAGTATATAAAGGTAACGCGATCTCTCATCATTAGTGAACAGGGCAGCTATATCATTTAACTTAGTAAGATGTGCCACAACAGTTTCAGATTCATAGCCATAAAACGGATCAGATTCAACCAAAGTAATTATATCAGGATCAACAGAGAATTCATAATCTTTATTAGGAACACATATAGGTGAAGTAGCAAAAGCAGGGTCGGGTTTCATTCTATCTCTAAGTGATTCTTTGTTCCATTTAATTAATAACCTCTTAAGCTCATATCCATCTTTGCAAGCAGAAATAGCAGCAGAAGATTCCATATCAAAAAGATAACCTTCAGGAATAACAGGCATATTTTCATCATCACTATCATCATCGTATTCAGATTCAATAATTTCTTTTTCTCTAGCCCTAGCAATTTGTTCATCAAGAAATTCACTAAGGGGCACAATAGTATCAGGCATAGAAGCAATTTCATCATAAGTATCATGCATAGCAGAAGTGGCATCATCAATAACATGCGACATATCAGAACGAATAGCAGAAGCAGATGTAGGTGTCGCAAATTTACTCATAACAGAAGGTGAATCAAGTGCAGAGCTAGATGACAGTTCCTTACCTCCCCTCGTAGTTGAGGGATAGATCTTGGTTTTTGGATCTCTCAAGTTCTTCATAGTGTCCAGCAGATATAAATCCCAAGTGACTCAAAGAATAGAGCTATGCTCCCCGGCAACGGCGCCAGAAAAAGGTCTTGATAACCCACAAGTATAGGGGATCGCAACAGCTTTCGAGGGTAGAGTATTCAGCCCAAATTTATTGATTCGACACAAGGGGAGCCAAAGACTATTCTCAAGTATTAGCAGCTGAGTTGTCAATTCAACCACACCTGGAAACTTAGTATCTGCAGCAAAGTGTTTAGTAGCAAAGTAATATGATAGTGGTGGTAGCGGCAACAAAAGTAAAGACAGCAAAAGTAATGTTTTGGTACTTTGTAGTGATTGTAACAGTAGCAGCGGGAAAGTAAATAAGCGAGAACCAGTATATGGAAAACTCGTAGGCACCGGATCAGTGATGGATAATTATGCCAGATGCGGTTCATCATGTAACAGTCATAACATAGGGTGACACAGAACTAGCTCCAATTCATCAATGTAATGTAGGCATGTATTTCGTATAGTCATACGTGCTTATGGAAAAGAACTTGCATGACATCTTTTGTCCTACCCTCCCATGGCAGCGGGATCCTATTGGAAACTAAGGGATATTAAGGCCTCCTTTTAATAGAGAACCGGAACAAAGCATTAGCACATAGTGAATACATGAACTCCTCAAACTATGGTCATCACCGGGAGTGGTCCCGATTATTGTCACTTCGGGGTTGCCGGATCATAACACATAGTAGGTGACTATATACTTGCAAGATAGGATCAAGAACTCACATATATTCATGAAAACATAATAGGTTCAGATCTGAAATCATGGCACTCGGGCCCTAGTGACAAGCATTAAGCATAGCAAAGTCATAGCAACATCAATCTCAAAACATAATGGATACTAGGGATCAAACCCTAACAAAACTAACTCGATTACATGATAAATCTCATCCAACCCATCACCGTCCAGCAAGCCTATGATGGAATTACTCACGCACGGCGGTGAGCATCATGAAATTGGTGATGGAGGATGGTTTATGATGACGACGGCGACGAATCCCCCTCTCCGGAGCCCTGAACGGACTCTAGATCAGCCCTCCCGAGAGGTTTTAGGGCTTGGCGGCGGCTCTGTATCGTAAAACGCGATGATTTCTTCTCCCTGATTTTTTTTCTCATCGAAACTCAATATATGAAGGTGGAGTTGGAGTCGGAGACGCAACAGGGGGCCCACGAGGTAGGGGGCGCGCCCTAGGGGGGGCGCCCCCCACCCTCGTGAGAAGGGTGTGGGCCCCCTAGTCTTCGTCTTTGGCGAGGATTTTTTATTGTTTTTTCTAAGATGTTCCGTGGAGTTTTAGGTCATTCCGAGAATATTTGTTTTCTGCACATAAAACAACACCATGGCAATTCTGCTGAAAACAACGTCAGTCCTGGTTAGTTCCATTCAAATCATACAAGTTAGAGTCCAAAACAAGGGCAAAAGTGTTTGGAAAAGTAGATACGACGGAGACGTATCAACTCCCCTAAGCTTAAACCCTTGCTTGTCCTCAAGCAATTCAGTTGACAAACTGAAAGAAAGAAAGAAAAACTTTTATAAACTCTGTTTGCTCTTGTTGTTGTAACTATGTCAAGCCAGCATTCAAGTTTTCAGCATAGATCATAACTAACCACATTTGCAAAAATTCTCAGGTCTCACAATTACTCATATCAATAGCATAATCAACTAGCAAGTCATAATAATAAATCTCGGATGACAACACTTTCTCAAAACAATCATAATATGATATAACAAGATGGTATCTCGCTAGCCCTTTCTGAGACCGCAAAACATAAATGCAGAGCACCTTTAAAGATCAAGGACTGACTAGACATTGTAATTCATGGTAAAAGAGATCCAATCATAGTCATACCCAATATAAATTAACAGTGATGAATGCAAATGACGTCTGTGCTCTCTAGCTAGTGCTTTTTAATAAGAGGGTGATGACTCAACATAAAAGTAAATGGATAGGCCCTTCGCAGAGGGAAGCAGGGATTTGTAGATGTGCTAGAGCTCGGTTTTGAAATAGAGATAAATTGTATTTTGAGCGGTATACTTTCATTGTCAACGTAACAACTAAGAGATGGCGATATCTTCCATGCTAAACACATTATAGGGGGTTCCCAAATAGAATGGTAAAGTTTATACTCCCCCTCCACCAACAAGCATCAATCCATGGCTTGCTCGAAACAACGAGTGCCTCCAACATACATCAGGTCCCAGGGGGAGTTTTGTTTGCAATTAATTTTGATTTAATTTGCATAAAGCATGGGACTGGGCATCCCGGTGACCAGCCATTTTCTCGTGAGTGAGGAGCGGAGTCCACTCCTCTTGAGAATAACCCGCCTAACACGAAAGATAAGGACAGCCTTTGTTGATACATGAGCTATTCGAGCATACAAAACAGAATGTTTATTTGAAGGTTTAGAGTTTGGCACATACAAATTTACTTCGAACGGCAGGTAGATACCGCATATAGGAAGGTATGGTGGACTCATCTGGGATAACTTTGGGGTTTAAGGGATTGGATGCACAAGCAGTATTCCCGCTTAGTACAAGTGAAGGCTAGCAAAAGACTGGGAAGCGACCAACTAGAGAGCGACAACAGCCATGTACATGCATTAAAATTAATAAACATTGGATGCAAGCATGAGTAGGATATAATCCACCATGAACATAAATATCGTGAAGGCTATGTTGATTTGTTTCAACTACATGCGTGAACATGTGCCAAGTCAAGTCACTTAAATCATTCAAAAGAGGATACCACCCTATCATACCACATCATAATCATCTCAATAGCATGTCGGCATACAAGGTAAAGCATTATAACTCATAGTTAATCAAGCATGGCACAAGCAACTCTGATCTCTAATTGTCATTGCAAACATGTTTATTCATAATAAGCTGAATCAAGAACGCGGGACTCATCATATTTACAAAAACAAAAGAGGTCGAGTTCATACCAGCTTTTCTCATCTCAGTCAGTCCATCATATATCATCATAATTGCCTTTCACTTGCAGGACCGAACGGTGTGAATAATAATAAGAGCGCACGTGCATTGGACTAAGCTGGAATCTGCGAGCATTCAATAAACAGGAGAAGACAAGGCAATATGGGCTCTTGGTTAAATCAACAATAATGCATATAAGAGTCACTTCAACAATTTAATTATGGTCTTCTCCTACTGACCCCCAAAGAAGAAAAGAAATAAAACTATTTACACGGGAAAGCTCACAACAAGCAAAAGAAGAACGGGAAATATTTTTGGGTTTTCTTTTTAATTATTACTACTACAGCAGAAAAATAAACTACTACTATTTTTTTTGGTTTTTCTTAAGGTTTAACAAACACACAAGAAGAAAGCAGGAAAAAGGAAAATAAACTAGCATGGATATTACAGTGAAAAAGTATGAGCACCGACATCTAGCAATGAGTGTGTGTGAACATAATTGTAATGTCAGTGAGAAATACGTACTCCCCCAAGCTTAGGCTTTTGGCCTAAGTTGGTCTATGGCCACGGCTGGCCTGGCGGATATCCATAATAATAGTTGTTGGGGTCGTACTGTGATGAGGAAGAAGGCTTGGATTGCCACTAGCTGGCAATCATCTTTGGATCCCAAGAATAAACAGATTGTCGTGGAGGTTCATCTTGTGGTTCCTGTTCTGGCTCCTCGACTGGTGCAGGGTTCCGGTAGGCGTGAATAGTCGTCAACGGAACAAGGTACGTGTCTGTAGTCAAATCAAACAAAGAAGGAGCAGGCAAGGTAATAGTCTCAGGATGATGTTTATTAAAGAACAATTGATATTTAAGCTCCCCTGCCCTATTTTTAATAATAAAATCATGTGCCACCATACTTTTACGATCTAGATAAACACGGGGCATCACCTTTTCTTCCTTCTCAGCATGCCTAATAAGTATGTTAAAATGTGCGGCTAGGTGTGTGGCATAGATGCCTCCAAAGATGGGGCCCTTAGTACGGTTCATATTTAACCGTCTAGCAATAATACCGCCCAAACTAAAAGTGTTATCACTGTATAAACCTTGGAGCAGAATAATTAAATCAGGGATGCTCAGGTTTCTAGAATTTCCGCGTCCAATTAAACAACGACTAGCAAATAATGCAAAGTAACGCAAAACAGGAAAATGTATGCTAGTGATTCGTGCATCGGAAACCTTCCTGGTTTCTCCTACAGTGATATTATCAATAAACCCAGCCACATCATCATGATGTGGTTCTTCTGTCTTGCCCTCAAAAGGGACTAAACAAATCCGACAGAAATCGTAAAGTGACATTTCGTTATGCTCATCGTATAAATGAAACTCCGCAACTACAACAAAAGTATTAAGGTAAACCTAACCATGGCATGAAACATATGGGTCCAAATCAACCCCTTACAAAGCAACGCATAAACTAGGGTTTAAGCTTCTATCACTCTAGCAACCCATCATCCACTTATTACTTCCCAATGCCTTCCTCTAGGCCCAAATAATGGTGAAGTGTCATGTAGTCAACGTTCACATAACACCAGTAGAGGAGAGACAACATACATCTCATCAAAATATCGAACGAATACCAAATTCACATGACTACTAATAGCAAGACTTCTCCCATGTCCTCAGGGACAAAAGTAACTACTCACAAAGCATAAACATGTTCATAATCGGAGGGGTATTAATATGCATATAGGATCTGAACATATGATCCTCCACCAATTAAACCAACTAGCATCAACTACAAGGAGTAATTAACACTACTAGCAACCTACTAGCACCAATCCCGGACTTAGAGACAAGAATTGGATACAAGAGATGAACTAGGGTTTTGAGATGAGATGGTGCTGATGAAGATGTTGATGGAGATTTGCCTCTCCCGATGAGAGGAGCCTTGGTGATGACGATGGCGATGATTTCCCCCTCCGGGACGGAAGTTTCCCCGGCAGAACAGCTCCGCTAGAGCCCTAGATTGGTACCGCCAACGTTCCGTCTCGTGGCGGCGGAGTTTCATCCGAGAAGATGGCTTATGGTTTTTTTTCCATCTAAAGACTCCATATAGCAGAAGATGGCCACCGAAGGGCCACCAGGGGGCCCACGAGGTAGGGGGCGCGCCTAGGGGGGTAGGGTGCACCCCCACCCTCGTGGGCAGGGTGTGGCCCCCCTGGTGAGTTTCTTCCGCTGAGTATTTTTTATATATTTGGAAAACATCTTCCGTGAAGTTTCAGGACTTTTGGAGCTGTGCAGAATAGGTCTCTAATATTTGCTCCTTTTCCATCCCAGAATCCCAGCAGCCGGCATTCTCCCTCTTTATGTAAACCTTGTAAAATAAGAGAGAATAGGCATAAGTATTGTGACATAATGTGTAATAATAGCCCATACTGCAATAAATATCGATATAAAAGCATGATGCAAAATGGACGTATCACATCGCTGCCCCGAAATGTATTATGACAGTGTCCTGAAGGGTTCCCGCCTTGTGGCGGATGAATGTGCTAGAGATGTAATTTTTGAATGAACATGCTCATGTGATCCTGTAATGTGAAACGAGTTCATTTGCGCTATGCAACGCTTTTTGAATTTAAAATATTACCTTCTGTGCGGCCGTTTATAAAATCTGAGAGTTGGCCAGTCGTCGGCTTCTGCCCCCCATGTAACTAGTACTGGGGTGTTCAGGATAAACCTGAGCACTCTTTTTCCCAATTTTGGGTCCTTCGAGGGAGGTGTTCAGCACAACGAACCAGGCAATCAGACTGTAAGGCTTTATTGCTCTCACTTAGCCATAGAAGTCTACAATTTTAAATTTTGGCGAAGCCCCTAGTATTCGGAAGGCCGAATTTGGGGCGCTATATACGCCTAAGTCGAGCAAGGCCAACTCCTCGCCCTAAGCGGAAAAAGTCTTTAAGGACTTGAGACCTCTCGAACAGCGACCAGCTCTCGCCTTATCATGACAGTCAATTTTCGGCTTTCTCTACTGAGGTGCTCATCCGGAAGAACCGAGACACAATCGCAGTAGTTCTCCCAGCGCTACCTTAGCCGATATTGCGGAACGTATGGTACCAAAACATGGGAGCCGGGCGAACCCAACTATTGACCCAAGACATTATTCGGAGCTGATGCATATAATGCTATAAGTTCGGGGTGCCGCACTGTCGAAAGTGTTCGGACTTCTCATGCCGTATTATGGGGTAAGCGAAAGCCCCTGGCATACTGACCATACCAGAATGTACGGGTGCAAGTTGTCGTAAATGAACATATAAGAAAAAAGGATGGGTAATGCAATAATAGACTAATGCTATGCATTGTTATTTAAATAATACGTCGAAGCGTACTGGTACGAGTAGTGTAATAAGCAAAAAATAGGACTATTTGACATGTCCTATCCAAGGGCAAGCTGCGTATGGGTAGTAAAAAGCGGGTGTATCGTTTGTTATTAGAGACCACCTGGGGGTTCCCTTGTACATCTTAGTTTCTTGCCTCCTTGGTTGTTCCTTCCCGTAATGTGTCCGGCAATCATACTACCGGAAAGGGCTTCCAGAGAGTAAGGTCCTGAAAGAGAAAAAATGATAAAGGTATGCAGCCCCTAGGGCAGTTAATCCGCATTGCAGGACGTGCCCTGATCATGCCCCCGCCTATGCCCATGGTATTTTCAGTGCGTAATTATGTACGCGTGGTACGGATTTTGTCGCTTGACTGGGACTAGGACGGGGGCAGAATTTCTAGGCGAGCTCTGAATGTGCCAGGCGATCCTGTTGTAGGTTAATCCGGACTCGCTTGACGGTGTCCGGGGGTTGTATCGCCGAATTGGCGGTTTGCCTTAAAAGGCTGCTTTGTGCTTCTACTGCGAGGGCCGCAGTGTGCTCTTCCGTGCGGAGCGAGCGTTCTCTGTTTCCATTGACTGTTATGACCCCCCTAGGTCCTGGCATCTTGAGCTTGAGGTATGCGTAATGTGGTACCACATTGAACTTTGCAAATGCGGTTCGCCCGAGCAGTGCGTGATAGCCACTGCGGAACGGGACAATATCGAAGATTAACTCCTCGCTTCGGAAGTTGTCCGGAGATCCAAAGACCACCTCCAGTGTGATTGAGCCCGTGCAACGGGCCTCTACACCTGGGATGACGCCCTTAAAGGTGGTTTTGGTGGGTTTGATCCTCGAGGGATCTATACCCATTTTGCGCACTGTATCCTGATAGAGCAGGTTCAGGCTGTTGCCGTCGTCCATAAGGACTCGAGTGAGGTGAAATCCGTCGATGATGGGGTCTAGGACCAATGCGGCGGATCCGCCATGATGGATACTAGTAGGGTTGTCCCTGCGATCGAAGGTGATCGGACAAGAGGACCATGGGTTGAACTTTGGGGCGACGGGCTCCATCGCATAGACGTCCCTTAATGCACATTTCCGTTCCCTCTTGGGAATGTGGGTTGCGTATATCATGTTCACCGTCTTCACTTGTGGGGGGAACCTCTTTTGTCCTCCTGTGTTCGGCGGCCGGGGCTCCTCCTCGTCATCACTATGCAGTCCCTTGTCCTTGTTTTCGGCATTCAACTTGCCGGCCTGCTTGAACACCCAGCATTCTCTGTTGGTGTGATTGGCTGGCTTGTCGGGGGTGTCGTGGATTTGACACAAGCGATTGAGTATGCGATCCAAACTGGATGGGCCCGGAGTACTTCTTTTGAATGGCTTTTTCCATTGACCGGATCCAGAGCCTCTGAATCCGGCATTGACTGCCGTATCATCGGCGTTATCACCGTTGTTGTGGCGCTTGTGTCTGTTATGACGTGGTCTGCCGTTGGCATTTTTAGTATCTGAAGTGCCTGGATTCCTTGATGTGTTGTTGCTGCGAGCCAGCCACCTATCCTCGCCCGCGCAAAAGCGGGTCATGAGTGTCGTGAGGGCTGCCATAGACTTCGACTTCTCCTGGCCGAGGTGCCTGGCGAGCCACTCGTCACGAATGTTATACTTGAATGCCGCTAAGGCCTCTGCATCCGGACAGTCGACAATTTGGCTTTTCTTAGTTAGGAACCGTGTCTAGAATTGCCTGGCCGATTCCCCTGGCTGCTGAGTTATATGGCTCAAGTCATCAGCATCCAGTGGTCGCACATAAGTGCCCTGGAAGTTGTCAAGGAATGCATCTTCCAAATCCTCCCAATTGTCGACGGAGTCTGTTGGCAAGCTATTCAGCCAATGCCGAGATGGTCCTTTGAGTTTTAGTGGGAGGTACTTGATGGCATGCAGATCATCACCGCGAGCCATGTGGATGTGGAGGAGGAAATCCTCAATCCATACAGCGGGATCTGTTGTACCATCATACGAGTCGATATTTACGGGTTTAAAACCCTCCGGGAATTCATGATCCATAACTTCATCCGTGAAGCATAGGAGGTGTGCGGCGCCTCTATGCCGGGCTATATCACGACATAGTTCATATGAGTCTTGTCTGCTGTATTCGGCCCGACCGGATTTATTTTTAGTGTATCCAGCATGACGGTCATCGTCCCGCATTGGCGTGCGTCCCCGTGACCGATATATCGACCTTGCATGTTTTTCCCTGCTTTCTAATACGTCTCGCAAGTCCCGCGTGTTACCCCGGGCCTTGGTATTTTTGTTTGAGTGGCGGCGGGGTGCAGGCTAAACTTTAGGCTGAAACGCCTCTCTGGCTCGGCCACGAGGTGGCCGGTCAGCCGCATCGTACACTGGTGATGTAGGTTTCAATGCTTCCTCCTCGAGGTGAGGTAGCAACCTGCGCTTTGGGTAACTCTTGGAGGGGCGCTCGAGTTCGTAGTCCTCGGCCGCAAGGACTTCGTTCCATCTGTCTGCTAGCAAATCTTGATCAGCTCAAAGCTGTTGTTGTTTTTTCTTCAAGCTATTTGCTGTGGCCATAAGCCGGCGCTTGAAGCGCTCCTGCTCGACGGGATCCTCAGGCACGATAAATTCTTCGTCGCCGAGGCTCACCTCGTCTTCGGATAGAGGCATGTAATTGTCCTCCTCCGATTCTCCATCTGCTGCCCGCTCTGGAGGGCTAGCTTGTTCACCCTCCCGCTCTAAATCGTGCTGGAGGGGATTGTTGTCGTCTTCGGCACTATCCGGAGTGTTAGTGTCTCTTGTGTCGGTATCACTACTTTTTCTATGGAGGGACTTAGAGCGGCGTCGCTGACGTCGGTGCTCGGGTTGCTTCTTGGAGGGGTCATCCTCCATTGTCTCGTCGCCATTGCCTTCTTTGGGGGTGTACACAGTGTATATATCATATGATGAGGTGGCGGTCCAGCGCCTTGTGGGCGGTGGTTCCTGTTCATCTCCTGCATCGTCGTCCATACCGTCGATGTCTTCGGAGTCGAAGTCAAGCATGTCGGTTAAATCGTCGACAGTGGCTACTAAGTGGGTGGTGGGTGGGGAGCGAATTTCTTCGTTGTCCGCATCCCATTCTAGCCAGACATAGTTTGGCCAAGGTTCTCCTGACAAGGAGAGAGACCTTAATGAATTTAGCACATCGCCGAAAGGTGAGTGCTGAAAGATATCCGCGGAGGTGAACTCCATGGTCGGCGCCCAATCAGATTCGATAGGCATGGACGCAGGCGGCTCGGAGTCCGTGGCCGGAGACGAATCTAGTGGTTCAGCAACACGGCTCTTGTAAGGGGTGAAGTCAGGTATCCGGCTCCATCGCCACTGAGAGTGCGGCCTCCATGGTGGAGTCTACCCCCCATCCTCAGATGGCGCAATTTGCTCCGGATTGAGGGCCGGACTAGTTGCAGGTGTGATCTCCCGAACGCTGTCCGACGGCAGAGTTACGTCACGCTCGTCGTGATTGTGCGGTGCACCTGACAAGGGCTCGAATCCGTCAAAGATCAAGTCTCCGCAGATGTCAGCAGTGTAGTTTAAGTTTCCGAACCTGACCTGATGGCCAGGGGCGTAGCTCTCGATCTGCTCCAGATGGCCAAGCGAGTTGGCCCGCAGTGCAAAGCCGCCGAATACGAAGATCTGCCCGGGGAGGAAAACCTCACCCTGGACCGCATCGTTACCGATGATCGAAGGAGCCATCAAGCCTTATGGTGACAACACAGTGGAACTCTCAATGAAAGCACCAATGTCGGTGTCAAAACCAGCGGATCTCGGGTAGGGGGTCCCGAACTGTGCGTCTAAGGTGGATGGTAACAGGAGGCGGGGGACACGATGTTTACCCAGGTTCGGGCCCTCTCGATGGATGTAATACCCTACGTCCTGCTTGATTGATCTTGATGATATGAGTATTACAAGAGTTGATCTACCACGAGATCATAGAGGCTAAACCCTAGAAGCTAGCATATGGTCTGATTGTTGTTGTCCTAGGACTAAACCCTCCAGTTTATATATACACCAGAGGGGGCTAGGGTTACACAGAGTCGGTTACAAGGGAGGAGATCTACATATCCGTATTGCCAAGCTTGCCTTTCACGCCAAGAAGAGTCCCATCCGGACACGGGACGAAGTCTTCAATCTTGTATCTTCATAGTCCAACAGTCCAGCCAAAGGATATAGTCCAGTTGTCCGAAGACCCCCTAATCCAGGACTCCCTCAGGAAACAAAGAGTTTGCATTGCAAACTCGGTGGGACCGATTGCTCATCTTGGTTGGACCAAAACTTTATGAAGGTAAATAGAGAGTTTGCAATCCCATTTCGATGAGACGAGATCCCTATCGGTGAGACCGAAAAGACTAGGGTTTCTGGCAGTGGCTATGTCAAAAGAACTCGCTGGCGCCGGATAGATCAAATCGGTGGGGCCGAGTTTGACTTTTGGTTTGGGACATATGTGGATATGAGAAAGTGGTTGAGGGTTTTTGGAGCATATCACTAAGCATTTTGAGTAAGCAAGCCATTAAGCAACACCTCATCCACTTTTAATAGTATTGCCTTTTCCTATGGACTCAATGTGATCTTGGATCACTAAAATGAAAATGTAGAGTCTTGAGCTTGAGCCAATGTGTCTCCTTAGCATTTTGAGGGGTCCACATTTCTAATCCATGCCATGCCAATCATTGAACTTTCTGAAATGATCATCTTGAAATAGCATTAGTTCAATGAGCTATATGTTGTTAGGAATTACCAAAACCATCCAGGGATAGTTGCACTTTCATATGGGCCATATGGGCCATAGGAGGGAGGCTAACCAGCCCACAAGGGGCTGGTGCGGCCCCCACAAGGGATGAGGCCTAATTGGACTAGGGAAGGGGGCGCCACCCCCCTTTACTTCTCCTACTCCCTCTCCTTTCCCCCTTTCCCCCTCCGTGAGAAGGAAAAGAAGGGGTGGCCGAAACCTACTAGGACTAGGAGTCCTAGTAGGACTCCCCCCTTATCGCGCGCCCCCTTGGGCCGGCCTCCTCCCTCTCCCTCCTTTATATACATGGACAGGGCACCCCTTGGAGACACAAAAATTGTTCCAAGCTGTGTGTGGACTCTCTCTCCACAGTTTGCTCCTCCGGTCATAGCGTCATAGTGCTTAGGCGAAGCCCTGCGCGGATCACATCACCGTCACCGTCACCATGCCGTCGTGCTGACGAAATGCTCCCTCGAACCTCTGCTGGATATATCAAGAGTTTGAGGGACGTCATCGAGCTGAACGTGTGCAGAACTCGGAGGTGCCCTACGTTCGGTACTTGATCGGTTGGATCGCGAAGACGTTCGACTTGTAAGTGCATCAAGTGCCACCCCTAGTTGGTTTTGGAGTATTGACGACAAACCTGGTTGAGGGACTAATGTGTTTGTGAGAATTGCAGGATAACACAGGTAGAAGTCCCTCATCGTTTCGGCTTTCCTACCAGAGATGACCCCTAAAAATGTATGAAGACATTGAAGTCAAAGGTGGTATGTGAAGACATTCACATTGAAGACTATGACAAGAGAAGACATTGCGTGAAGACTATGGAGCACGAAGACTTAGTTGTTTCATCGTTCTTTTTCTTCTTTGTTGAGTCATAGGAACCACTGTACTGTTAAGTGGGGTCCAAGTGAACCAGTCAGAATGACTGAAGTGATGCTTAACCAAAATCCTATGTCTTCGAGCAAAGACAATGAGAGAAAATCTTATCCAGAGCTGGATAAGTCAGCTTTGCTTGTAGCCCAAGTAAAGTTGACGTGTGTGTTTGAAATCTGACCGTTGGAACACGTGTCAGTTCCTTAGTGACCCAGGGTCATTTCGGACAAATCAGGTCGGCTTGCCTAGTGGCTATAAATAGCCCACCCCCTACAACCATAAACGCTTGGCTGCTCAGAGTTAGTGTACGGCTTTTGTCGCTTGAGAGCAACCCACCTCGAAGCCTTTGAGAGAGAATTCCTTGCGATGACAAAGTCCTAAACACCCAGAGCCAAAGAGTGTTAGGCATCACTTAAGTCTTCCTGTCTGTGTAATCTGAAAACTTATTACACTTGAGGACTGTGAATCCTCCAGCCGGTTAGGCGTCGCGTTCTGAGCATCCAAGAGTTATTGTGGATCGCCGATGAACGAAGTCTGTGAAGGTTTGGAAGTCTACCTTGAAGACTTACCAGAGTGATTGGGCGAGGACTGGGTGTCCTTAGCTCAAGGGGAATAAGGTGAAGACACGGTCTTCTGAGTTGAATCTCAGCCTCCCTAACCAGACGTACAGTTGTCACAGCAACTGGAACTGGTCCAACAAATCATTGTCTTCAACGAGCCACTAGTTCCATCCTTCCCATCTTTTTATGTGCTGATTGATCCTTGTGAAGTCATTGCCTGTTTGCATTAGTTATTTGTCTTCACTGTATGACTGCTTGCTCTGATTGGCTTCATACTATCTTCCATCCTGATCTATACTGCCTAGCTGCTATTAGTCTTTATGTTTTCATTTCATTGAATACTTGACTATGGCTAGCTTAGTGTAGTCTACCTTCCGCTGCATGGTAATAGGTTTATTTCTATCTTTTGTCTTCAAAACTTCCAAGTTTTGAAGACTTTCATAAAAATCGCCTATTCACCCCTCCTCTAGTCGATCACTAGCACTTTCATGACTACATCAACCGTGTTAACCTAACGCTTCCGCTTTCAGTCTACGCGGGTACGTGGACACACTCTCCCCTCTCATTGTTATGCATCTCCTAGATAGATCTTGCGTGATCATAGGAATTTTTTGAATTACTACGTTCCCCAATAGTTATAAGTAATCATGTGAATTTGGTATTCATTTGATATTTTGATGAGATGTATGTTATCTTTCCTCTAGTGGTGTCATGTGAACGTCGACTACATGAGACTTCACCATGATTTGGGCCTAGGGGAAGGCATTGGGAAGTAATAAGTAGATGATGGGTTGCTAGAGTGACAGAAGCTTAAACCCTAGTTTATGTGTTGCTTCGTAAGGGCCTGATTTGGATCTATATGTTTCATGCTATGGTTAGATTTATCTTAATTCTTCTTTTGTAGTTGCGGATGCTTGCGGGAGGGGTCAATCATAAGTGGGAGGCATGTCCAAGGAAGGGCAGCACCCAATCACCGGTCCACCCACATATCAAATTATCAAAGTAACAAACGTGGATCATATGAGCATGATGAAAACTAGCTTGACAGTAATTCCCATGTGCCCTCGGGAGCGCTTTGCTTTATATAGGAGTTCGTTCAGGCTTGTCCTTTGCTACAAAAAGGATTGGGCCACCTTGTTGCACCTTAGTTACTTTTGTTACTTGTTACCTGTTACGAATTATCTTATCACACAACTATATTTTACCGATAATTTCAATGCTTGCAGAGAATACCTTGCTGAAAACCGCTTGTCACTTCCTTCTGCTCCTCGTTGGGTTCGACACTCTTACTTATCGAAAGGACTATGATAGATCCCCTATACTTGTGGGTCATCAGACCTACAGGTCCATAGTGGTAGCTAGATCTCTCTCTCTCTCTCTGATCTTCAATACCATGTTCTCTCTTAATATCATTCCGATGTAATTCTTGTGGTGCGTTTGTTGGGATCCGATAAATTATGGATTTATGGTTTGATTGTTCATTGATTTATATTGAATCCCTTGAAGTTTCTTTGTTGCATAATTAAATAGCTTTGTATTTCTCTTTGGTATATCTGTCAACTTTGGCCAAGTGTGATTGATTTATCCTTAGTGGGAGAGGTGCTTTGTAGTGGGTTCAATCTGGCAGTGACAGAAAGGGACAAGAACGGTCTTTATATTATTGCCACTAAGGATATAACGATGGGGTTCAACCTTATTAATAAATTTTATCTTGTCTGTATTATGTCATCTTGCTTATTGCATTACTTTGTTTATTTCAAAATTAATAGTTTGATATGCATCCTAGATAGTGCTCTTGGGGTGGAGTAATAGTAGTAGACGTCAGTAAGTTTAACGATCTACTTATCACGGATGTAATGCTTATAGGACATTATGCCATGAATGATCATGGTTATAAATTGCTACTTTTGTGTCAATTTCCCAACGGTAATTTGTCTACCATGCTACTACTTGCTTTCGAGAGAGATGTCACTGGTGAACCTATGGCCTCTGGGTCCATTCTCCATTAATACAAAGCTCTTACAATTTACTTTGTTATTTCCCTTTTCCTTTTTCTGTTTACCATTACCATTACCTATTTTCTTTTAATTTTGTAACTAGCAAGACAAGGGGACTGACAACCCCCTTGCCAAGTTGGGTGAAAGCATTTGTTCTGTGTTTGTGTGTGGGTGATGTTTACATTTTTAGCTTGGTGACTCTTACTGGTTCGATAAACCTTGGTTATTAACTTAGGGAAATACTTTCTGCTGTTGTGCTACATCGCCTTTCCTCTTCATGGAATCCAACAACTCCAACGGGAGTAGTAGTGGTATTTGTTTTTCCATGTGAAAGTTCATTCCGGAGATGCCAAATTCGTTAAAACACCATGATGATCATATGTCTCACATGTTCTTGTGAGCCGTTGAGTAGATGAAATAACCTCATGTCGTTCATCCAAGTGATATCCATACGGTTTGGGAGTGGCCATTGATCTTGCATTGCATCCCAAAGACATCATGCATTAGGGAAGGAAACTAGCATGAAAAGATATTTCCTTCTCCCGACCGCACAAAGTGCAAAATCTGTTCAAACCAAGATGGTGACGATTCTTCTCTAAGTTGGAGGCCAGCAATCTGGATGCCACCTGCCATGCTAACATCTTCATTTTTGGTGGAGCCAAGGCGTTCCAGACTTGTTTCCACATTGCCATGTCTCCAGACGACCTCGAGCTAGATGCACTAGGGAGAACTACTCGGTACATTCAACCATGGCTAGGTGGTAGGCGCTGATAATGTCCCGGTTAAGGGGTCTCTCACCACGTAGACTCCTTGCCTAGTGGGCCGGGCTAAGGACCCCTAAGTCGGTTCCGGGGCCACTTCGGGCGGACCATGGTGGATCTTGTGAAGATTCCAAGAGACTTGGCGTGCAAGACAAGAAGATGAGATCCTAGAGGACTCTGCCTCCCCGTATGTATCCTACTAGGATTTATGCCCCTAGGGCCCTCGGTATGTTATATAAGTCGGGGTCCTGGCTCATAGATAGACACATTACAACCCCTCGGTACTTTTTACTCTATATACACCCTAATGCAATAAACAAAGCGCAGGTGTAGGGTATTATCTCCGCCTTGAGAGCTCGAACCTAGGTACAATCCTTGTACTTGTTACCATTGTGTCAAGTGGCCTAGCCAGGATACCCTATCAAGGGATTTGCCTTATTTAGCTCCTACAGTGGTGGACCATGAAGGTCTTGGTGAACGTCACGGCTCAATCTCAGATCGGCTTTAGTGTGATCTTCCCGCAGGGGAAGATGTTCCCCTTTGGCGGCGTCATCCTCATCACCAACTCAACTGACCACCTCGGCTAGGTCGAGGCCTTTGCTCTAGGACGGATCATAAGATTCGGCTACACAAAGTACAACACATATTGCCGCAGAGATCTGGTCTTCTCAGGTTTGGCACCTTGCAAATCCAGGAGCAACAGTCGCTGGATCTCCCGATATCGTTGTCATATTGGATATGGGAGATGGCGGAGGAAGTTAATTTTTTCAACCCACCCACGGCCCATCTTGTCACCAACGTCAAAGATCTCACCGACTTCTTCAAGAGGGCCTCCAAGGAGACAAAAGACAAGGAAGGGGAGGTCGGCAAAACTACGTGTAGCTAGCCGTTAGCCATGGTGCCCTTACGCAAGTGGCAGTCGACCTCGTCCTACGAGTGTTACATGGTGAACACACCTACTACGAGTTCGGGGCAACGACAACGTCAATGGCAAAGACAATGCCAGTGGCGCCGAGGACGATCCTGACTACAGTCACGAAAGAGAGAGCCCGCCGGATGATAGATCATGTGACAAGGAGGAACCTTGATTGTTAAGAGTGTTTGGCCCCTACGACGAGGACATATTAAACGATTCATTGGGCAGTCCTCGACATAACGACGCTCGTTTGAGACTGCTCGTGTCAGCACGTAAGGTGGCCACGGACAACAATTGGTTGCTCGGGCGAATTCCAGACCTCGGAGATAACATGTCCTCCAATATGAGGAGAACTTGAAGGGTGATCACGAACGGAGTAGGCCAAGAAGAAGTGAAGTTTATTTTAAACCCTAAATTTATACGGGTGGTTGAAATCAAACTTCAACATCTTAATCCCTGAAATCCATACCCTGAACTTCTAATTCCTGGTCGCTACTGACCTTGGCTCGTTTTAGGCTGGGATTGCTGACGTGGGAATGGTCAGTGCTAGGATTGACTGCAAAGAAGCAACCCGTTAGCGCACGGGATTGCAGTTCAGGTTCAGTGCCGGTACACTGGGAAAGAAGGAGCACTCGAGGTGGGGAGCTGGGCGTGGGCGGTTGTCGGGTCACCGGCGAGCTCGCCGGCCGCAAATTAATCAAGCTCCCAAGGCAACCATGTGCGGAACAAATGGGCACACACATATCAGATGGGCTTGGAAGTAGGCTTCGTTGGTGACAGGGGCGATGTCCTTGTCCTCCGTTGACAGAAGCGCGTACTCGTCGTTGGAGCAGCCTTAATCCTCCTCCTACAGTGTTGGCTCCACGGTCTGCGCGAGTGACAGCGGCGCATACTCCCTGTGGTGCTGCTGTCGTGGACGGCGCCGGCGACAGCGCGCGCCGCTTTGCGCAGCAGCGGCCGCGCTCATCACGCAGCACACCGCACACGACGTCGAAGGGGTTCACGGCGTCTCTTCGCGGGATCAACCAATACCGCTGCAGCCGAAGCAACAACTGCCACGGGAGTCCTCTCACCGGAGAAGAAGCTACCACCGACGTGGCAGGCGCCCAACGGAAGTGGCTGACTTTTTGCGGGCGTATTAGTAGGCGTTGAGCGGCACGAGCACGACATTGGGGTGGAGGGGACGGGCGAGCAGGGCCATGTGGTTCTCGAAATCATTCTTACTTGGTCGACGCCGCCACCGGCGCCGTGTCGCGGAGCCGCTACAGGGGCATGACGTTGCCGTCGTGGAGCACCATCATACGCCGTGATGCAGCCGCCTTTGCCGAGAAACTCGGCGGACACGCGCAACAGTCCCCCAGCCCGCCACAGATGCCGATGGCTAGAGAAGATGGAGATGACACATGGGTCCATCTCGTCAGCGAGAGTAGATGCTATCCAAGGTGGGTTGACCTTTTCCACATGCAGTAGCTGACTCGGTCATCCCGGCCTTTCCTAGGTAAACCATGTTTGGATGCGGCATCAAGGTCACAAACGACCGGGATCAGAGAAGACGGGGTATGAATTTCAGGAATTCAAAGGTCGGGGTTCATTACTGACTATGCATACAAAGGTAAGGTTTAAATTGGACTTCACTCGCCAAGAAGGCACCAATCAGGCACGGTCAAGGCCTGATAAAAGTCTTTGACACTGTCGTGGACAACAGTGCGGCCTCTATACGCATGTGGGCAAAGAATCTGCACCCTAACATAGGATCGGCCACCCATCACGAAAATTGAAGGACTAGGGCATCTCCAGCCGTTGGCCCTCCAGGAGCGGCAAAAAATCGCGCCTGGGACGAACCGGCGCTAAACCGCGCACTGGGGGCGTGATGTCCCCCAGTCGCGACCCCCCACGGGTTTTTAAAATGTTCAAATTCGGCGCAAACACAACGCAAATACGGGCGAGTTCGTTTAAATTTAAACATATTTTACAAAAAAAAACTACCGCGGGCTACCCTTGTCGTCTCCCTCGCCGCCCGCCTCGCCGCCCGCCCATGCGGTTCTACATGCCGAGGAGGCTGTAGAACCGCGTGTAGTCACCGCCGTCGTCGTCATCATCGTCGTCATCGCCCCCGCCTACGCCTCCGCCGTTCCTGCTGCATCCCTCCCCCGGTTGGCGCGGCGGGTTGGACGGTCCGGGGGCATCGTCGTCGTCGCTATCGAGGACGACGACACCGTCCTCGTCCTCGCGCCCACGTTTGCGGGCGGCGATCTCCTCCAGGGCCTGGCACCGCTGGACCATCTCCTCGCGCACGTAGTCGTCACGCGACCACCGCATGGCGTCCTCGTCGGAGAAGCCGCGCCGGGCTATCTCCTCGTACTCTGGGGGGAGGCTGGACTCCACCTTGGGCTCGACGAGGGCGCCGGAGCTGCGGGTACGCGCGCTGACAGGCGTGTCCTGGGGCTCCGGCTTGACGGGGCGGAGGTGGAGGCAGGGAGAGCCGCCGGACGAGGAGGAGGACACCCCGGTCTCCATGCGCCTCGGCGTCCAGGAGCTTCCCCGGCGGCGTGAGAAAGACGGGAGAGCGGGGTACTCGAGGTGCGACGTGTTGCCGCCCTCGATGTACTCGAGGACGGACTCCAACGTGCACCCGGGCACGCCCCACCACCGACGCCGGCCGGCGGCGTTGAACCTGCCGGAGGGCACGACGTCGTTGGTGGCCTCGAGCTGCTCGTCATGCCAGCGGCCGAAGTACAGCTCCCAGATTGGGTTGTCGGGGACGTACCGGGGCCCCTCCCTCGCCGCACGCGGTAGGGACGAGCGGATGCGTGCGATCTCCGCACGCCGCGCCGCGCCGATGGGTACCGGGGGCACCGGCACGCCTCCGGCGCTGATCCTCCACGCCCCGGGCACCCGCATGTCCGGCGGGACCGGGTACTCGGCCTCGAAAAGGAGGCGAGCCTCGTCCTCGTGTAGATGACGGCGCCCGAATCCGTTCGCCGCCGCGCCGTCGCCTGGAAAACGCTCGGCCATGCTTTCTCAACTGGTGACGGTGAGAGGAGGAAAGGAGGAGAAATGAGCGCGTCGTCGGTGGATGATCGGGGTGAGTCTCTCCGGCGCGCTTGCAGTCGGCTTTTATAGGCGGAGACGTCGCGTGGTAGGCTTGGCCGGCGCGTTACGCGTGGCGTGATTGCGTGGCGGCCGAGGGACGCGTCGCTCAGCCTTCACTGCGCCGCCCGTGAGGCATCAATGGAGGCTGACCGGCGCGGCAGCGCGCGGCAGCTTTGGCATTGATTCGCCGCGGGAAACGAGGCGATGAGGACGACGAAGGGGCGAGAAGAGAGTAGAGTAGCTGACGCGGCGGGCCCGCGGCTCTTCGCGCCAAAAACGATTCGCCCGGCGCCCCCGAGCGACCCCAGCGCGCCGGATTCGGGTTGGGTCCGCCGGCGCCAATTTCGCCCTGAGCCGACGAAAACTGGGCTCTTGGGGGCGCGACCGGGCCGATTTTTTGACGCCGGCGGACGAAAAAACGCCTGAAGAACCTTCTTGAGGACGCGGCTGGAGATGCTCGGCAAGCATGTTCCACAAGGTGAGGGGTCATTGCACCAAGCACCACGAGGTAACGCAAGGAGCAGTACGAGGAGGAACAAACGTGAATACCGAAGGTGGAGTGATACGCCCTAAACAAGGCATGACTTTCGGTTCGGACGGAGGCCTAACCATCCTTTCTAAGCGAACCCGGTCAATTGTGACGATTTCACAACATGTGTTGTCGCTGTGACGAATATACATTTATAAGGTGCTAATACTGGATCAATATTGTACTCACATTGGTAATTTAAATGCCCTTAGGATTCACAGTTGCCGCATGTTACTGGGTATGCACTGCATATTATCGATGACCACTTTAAGCAGATGTAACCATTCTTTTATCTTGCCAAATGTGGTAGACTTGTGTCTCCACTTGTCCTACATTGCCGTTTTTGTCTATTCATGAATAGTATTCTCAGAAGACATGATCAGCAAATTTTCAGAACTGATGTCAACTAAAGTTTGAGAAAGCTACAACTTATCTATTTTATATTTGGTTTGAAAAAAAATATCTACTCTGAATTTAAAACTGATGTCAACAGTCTTGCAAGATACAGGTCACTCGAAAAAAAAAAGACACGCAATCAGCCTGGTTAGTTACGTGGTCATTCAGACCCTCACGCGCCTCTCTGTTCTGATTTGTCAGCATCACACTCCAACCGATTATCGCTCCTCCACCATGTTAAGGGTGCATGACGCAAAGCGCGAAGACTGCAAACACGTCGATCGCGATAAGAGCGGTCTGCAAGCAAAGAGAGTAAAAGATCGCATGGGTTTTCGTAGAACCAAGAAGAAGAACAATGGTGCGGGGAAGAAGAGATCGGGGAGCCGAGGACGTACGGCTCCGCATGACAAGAAAAAGTTGATGACGGCGTCGCTCTCGCAGCAGGACGGCGTCGCCGTCGGCCTGGACTCAAGGAGAGGCTCGTCAGCCACGCCGGCGTCGTCGTCGTCCCCCGTTGGCTCCAACGCGATCCTGCATACCAGGCGGTACGGCGGCTGTTGCTGCTGCGGCGCGGCACGCGTGGTGCCACTGCTGCTCGCCGGCGTCATGTGTCGCTGGGCGGCGCCGCTTCTCCGATTTGAGGAGGTTACGGCGAGGCGCAGGAGATGTCGCTGACGGGTTAATCTGTTGACACGGGTGGCGCGGACATGTGAAGAATAAGTACGCGGTATTCATACACACGAGGGCCACCCCGTCTAGGAAACGTTCTCTCTTCCGCAATACGAAACTGATTCCTCCAGCTAGCGTGTTCAAATTGAACCCTCAAAGGAAAACCGTGTTCAAAGGAATTGTGTTTTCTTCCGTGCCATGATTCGATACTCTCTCCGGTTCATATTAATTGTCCATAAAATGGATATATTTAAATGTATTTCAATGCTATATACATTTATTTGAGCGACAACAAATATGAATCAAAGAAAATACATTTTTTTATGAATACACAAAACTTACGTATCATTTCATGGACGCAATTAGGGAGCAAACAGATGCTCCCTAGTGTTCCCTGGCACACACCCCATTTAAGGAAGGATATCTCCCCCCGTTCAAAAAACGATAAAAAAAGGAAATGCCCAACACCTGGTGCCCTGCCCCGATCAGTTCTTGCGCAGCAACCAACACCCCTCCCCCTCCTCGATCACGTGCAAAAAAAAGGACGTGAGTTCTTGAGTTCCCTTCTTCCCCGTTCCTCCACGCCAGTAGCAAAGATAGGGCCGATTCATGACACAAGCAAGCCATATAGTTACTGTACGCTACAGTGTGATTTCTGCTACAGTCAACAAAGGAAAACTTCACCATGCCACAGGCCGACGCCCTGGCTGCCTGGGCCTGGCGCCGCCCCTGCTCCACGCCCCACATGCACACCTCCGTCCTCCCAGATCTCGATCCATATGAAAGCTCCATCTCACCCCTATCTCCATTGATGGCCATGAACATAATGCTCTGCACGCAATTGATGGTATTGGAGTAAGAACATAACCTAAATTCTTAAAAAGTGCAGCCAACATAAAACACAGGCAAGTCACATCCTAAACATTGGCAAGTCAAATTCAAATGTCAAGCAAGTCCTACTAAAAAACTAACTCAACAGGCAAAAACATTCTGAAGAAATTTCTGTGTAATTCATCGTAACTTTGCTATCTAGAAAAAAATTGCATTGTGCAGTGTTGGCTTGAAAACACACAGTTCAAAACATTGTTATTTGGATAACATGAATACTAAATGTTGTGTTGTTATGAATGGATCATCCCTCCCTGTATATCAGGTTGCATTTGTCTAGAATAAAAAATATAGACAAGCGGCATGTGTGTGATTTTGGGCAAATTTAGTGGAATCAACAGACAAAAGTTTTGTGTTTTTAGGCAGGCTGCCTTGATTTGTACTCCCTCCGTCCCACAATATAAGAACATTTTTGACACTAGTGTAGTGTAAAAAACGCTTTTATATTATGGGACGGAGGGAGTAATTAATAAAACAGAACAAGTTGATGGTTCATGCTTTCCTATGCTGATCTGTGGTTGCGTATGCAAAAATTAGAAGAAAAAAAGTCAAAGCAAAAACCCAATTATGTGTAATAGGCACTCCAACCAGCACCTAGGGGTGATCTTTTATTCAAGTTTGTGTTGAGACGCAGGGAACTAATGAATTTGTGGTAAACTAGAAAGAAACACAAAGAAGGCCTTGGGAGCAGATGTTTTAGGTTGTTTTTCTTTAGGGTTTTTTGGGCTGGTTTCCATTTTGGGTTTGTAAGTTGTGGGGTGCATGAGCAGCTGGGTTGGTGTAGGTATTTTGATTTTTTTAGGCGAATTGTGTTGAGATGTAGGCAAGTATAGAATACTTTGCAGGCAACTGATGGTTTTAGGGGAAAAACCAAACCTAAATTCTAAAAAGGAATAAAAGCCCTTGGAGATCAGTTTTGTGGATGTTGTCCATCGGTGTTTTGGGCTAGGTTATGCTGGTTTTTAGTTGCATGAACTACTGGGTTTGTGTTGTGTGTAAAAACTATATATTGATGGGTTCAAGCTTCCTATCCTGATTTGTGGTTGTGTATGCAAAAACTACACATAAAAAAATTAAACAACTATTGATGTTCTATTCCAGGCAACTTTTAGTGCAAAACGACAAAATAAAAACAACTGATATGGCTTTCTTCCGGGAAAATCAGTGCACTCAGTGGGAAAAAATCACATCTATGTTGCTGTCGACCCCCGGGTATAGAAAATAAAAGATGTTTTTGCTTTGCATTTTTACTTGTAACATGCAAATGCTTTGAAGAAAAAGGCATTGAGAAAAACAACTTAGTCGCAACAAATTTGGTTTGCGTGAAGCATACCTAGAAAAAGTGAGTGGTGGAGTTGCTTTCTTCAGCATGATTATTTTGTTGTTCAGCTCTGTAGTTTGCATGAATTCCTGGTTTGGGAGGAAAAAAGTAGGTCCAGGAAAAAGAAATCAAAAGGCAAGTCATGTCAGGGAATGTAAGCAAGTTACATAGTAGCTTCAGGCAAGTTGTGGTTTTATCCAGAAGTATGTGCTGAAAAGGTTGGCTTCATTCAGTTTGAGAATTTGTCAGTGGGCCTACAAAAAACAATGAAGAAAAACACAGTGGTATAAACAAAACACAAACACCCCGCAACCAAAAATGTATTAGGCATGACCCGTTAGTAGTAAGCAAGTTTTCGAAGGTTAAAAACAGAAGATACTAGTGTTGGGTGCATCGTCAAACAACACGATGATGGACAAAACCCACACAAGAACACAAAAAGGAAGTACTGTTCTTTGATACTGCTAGTTGTAATTGTGAGCAAAACATTTGAATACCCCCCCCCCCTCCCCCAAGTCTGTGCCTAACATTTGTGTGCCATTTTTAGTTCCGCTAGCTTGCTCTATGTGTGTAAGTTGCCTAGTCTAGTAGTGTGGACTTGCATAACCCCTGGTTTTTAGCGCAAGTGAGTAAGCGTGTGTGTGTGTGTGTGTTCGTGAACTTCGAGATATGTGTGTGAGGTGCCAGCAAAAATGAAGCATTTGACTTCTAAAAACAAGAGGGAAAAGAGAAGCTTACCCGCAACTACCCCCATCCCCCCCCACCCAATTAAAAATCCCAATGTAGCAAACAAAGAGATAAAACATACATTGATAATGTGTTATCACATTCAAAATTCAATTATAAAATTGGCCCCAAAATTATGATGAAATGACAAGGAAAATAACAGAAGAGCAAAGTTCATGTGTTACCTGAGGCAACTACCTAGCTACAGAGTGTTGGCCAACTTTTGGCAAAGCTAAAAACCACTAGGATTGAGTTTCATACAAGGCGCTTGTGTGAAAGCTTCCAGAGCACTAACTGGAACAACTAGTAAAAGAAGTCCTGGAACCATATCAAGCATCCTAAGTAACAAAACTGACGCCCATTTAGGCAAATTCTGGACCATATCAGGCAAGTAAGTAACAAATGTTAGGCAACTCGTATGCGACAACTCCATACCGCAAATCTGGCAACTCGTGCACAAAGTTCTGGCAACCTGAAGCCTCTGCCCCCTGCCATCTTTCCCACCTCGCAAAAACCTCTCAAACTCTCCCCCAACGGCAACAATCGTCAACAACTTACCTATAAGTGATGTTGAAGCTTCTCGCTTGGGCGTGTGCACAAAACCTCAAAAACGTTGCTTTCACTTCATTTCAGAATTAATTTAGTAAGGCCCTGCAAACACAGCAAAAAATTGTTTAGGCAAGAATATCAATAAAAGCATATTTACGAAACTTAGGTGATTTAGGCAAGTATTATTTACATGTAGACAACTTATCCTATTGGAAATAGCAACTTCTGTGCAAATTCAATCAATTTGTTGCTAAAACAATATTTGGGCAAATCGCGCCAGCCTCCCTAGCAACTAATTATCATGTGTTGGGCAAGTTTTGGGCGAAATAAAAACTAGCGCTCTTGGGAGCGGATCTTTGGGCAACTCATGCCAGCATCTCTAGCAAATAACTATCATGCATTGGGCAAGTTTTGGACACTTTCGGCCCAAATCATCGACGATTCCAACACCCGCATCGCAGGAGCGGTTGGGCAAGTCATGCAAGCATATCTGGCAACACACTATCATGCAGTGGGCTGTTTTGGACACTTTTGGCTCAAATCATTGACGACTCCAGCCCCCGCATCCCCAAGTCGTAAAACACCGCCGCGCTCAAAATCCTCTATTTGCCCAAAAAGCCGGGACCCCGCACACCGCTCTTCAACCTCCCTATCCTGCATCAACCGCGTAGAATCGTAGATTTGAGTAGAAAAACACATGCTTATGGGGTCAATTTCGAGATACTTACCCGCAGTTTGCGGCCCATTCCTCGACCACTGGCGACAATGTTTTCCCGGCTCTAGCTCCTCCTCGCTAAGTGGTCGCGCCCCCCTTGGATCTTGCTCTTGCTTCGCTTCCTGGCCGCCGGCACTCCGACACCCATCTCCTCCCTCCGCTTGCTAATTGCGGCAAATCATATGCCAAAAGAATATGGGAAAATATTGTAGGCAACTTTCTGACATTATTAGGCAAGTTAGTGTAGAAACCATTGAATAGAAGAAAACATATTTTTTGGCAAGAACTCAATGGTCAAAAAGGTTATAAATTGTAGGGTGTTATCCTTTTGCAGCAAAGGGATACAAAACCATCCCCTAGCATGTTATGAAATAGCGTTGGAAATCTCAGGTAGAACAGAGAAACTACAATGATGGAAAACAGTCTAGTCCTCAAAAAGAGAAGGAATTTACCTTGTGAAGATGAACGGACATGGTGTCGCTATGCCAGCTCCAGCTTCTGGTTCCTTCCATCTCCCTCTCACAACAGCCAACAAGTCCTCTTGCCTCTCCTTCTCACCACTGCTTCTCTGTGTAACCCTCACCATGTTCAAAAATAGCCATCAACGCCAGACATTCAAGTGAGTCTCTCTAATTGTCATTTCAACACCTATATAATTGAAGAGCTTGGCCAAATGCACCAAGGTAATACTACTCATTACGTATTGGTATCACCATCACTCTCAGGAAGGCAGAAAGTCAATATCAAGGTATTCTGATGACAATTACTAGCATCAAAGAAAATGACAAGGGATTCGGTTCCAAATTCACCTACTACATATATTTGTGAACATGCAGACAACATCACCCAAATGTGTTAGACTACAACTCACGCCGGTCCAGAAGATTGAAAAGAACAGGAAAACATGACAAGAATAATCATATGCAGCATGATAGATGTAAGACTACATTTCTATTTGCAAATACAGAGCATATTTCAGAATTTCAGAATAATCAGGGCCCGCGGGCAAGGGCGCCGACACCGGTTGGAATCCGCGGACGGGCGGCCGGAGCAGCCGCTGCCTTCTTTACTGTCGTCGTTGGACGAAAAGGGTTCAAATCCCATGGGGATCGAAGCACGCAGTCGCGGGACGCACTGACCCAGCGAGGGATCGATGCGGTGGGGCACAGGACGATGCCGAGAGGGAGAAGTGGGGCGGGGGGCGCGTCTTCGCCGGTCTGGAGTGGGGGCGCGTCGGTCACTGCTGGTCGAGGTGTGGGGTGCGTCGTCCTGGATCTGGTCCAGGCCCCAGGGAGGTGCTGTACCGGGTGGGCGGGTGGTGGAGGCGGTGTGTGAAGCTGGACGGCCGGTGCTGGTCGGAGGCGGGGAAGAGAGTTCGCCGGGGCTTGTAGGTGGTTGGTCAGCGGGGGGGAGGGGGGTGGCCGTGGCATGGAGGGAGGTGGTCGGAGTGTGGAGGAAGATGCGCACGGGGAGAGAGAAGGTGAGGCCAGATTCGTTTTGTTTCAGTATGACCAACCGACACCTGACGGCACAAGATCAAGATCCTACGGCTCAGAAGGGTGTGCGCTCGGGACGCCTAAGCAGCACAGCTGCACTTTTTAGAATTTAGGTCATTTCATTAATAGAAGGAGTTTGAAAAGTACAAGGGGAAGCATAACACATGTCACGTGCGCAAGGAGGCGTAAACATGGTGCCCCGAGCAGATGGCTAAAGGATTGCTCAGCCCCCGAAACACAACAGGATTTCGGCAGAATTTTTATTAGTCCTTTGGCGCATGCTTTAGTCCACAAGCATGCTTCGTCACGAATTCCCCGAAGGTGACTTGCCATTGAAGATGCAGGTGTTGCGGTGGCACCAGATGGACCACTGTGAGCATGATAATGAAGGAGAGGCCTCGGTGGTGGATGTTGGGGCCATTGCAGCAAGCATCGACCCACCAAAAGGCGAAGCGCGTCGCCTAGTTAGGCAGGAGCCTCTCCTTCGAGTGTGCGTGGGTGGCGCGGGGCACCCGAGCAGGCGGAAGTGCACCACCAGATTCGAGCCTCCGCGGCGGTGGATCGCTCCCGGAGGCGAGCGGCAGTGGACGACTAGTGGTAGAGCTGCTGCATCTGGCCGCGGCACTACGGCGCCTCAGATCGGCGGCGGCGTGGAGGGCTGGTCAGCTGCCGGCGTGGTTGGCCCTCCGGTCAAATCTGATTTGGCCAGAGCGGCTTGCTCGTTTCGCGGCGGCAGAGATCGGTGGTGCTCCATGCACACGATGTGAGAGGGAGGTTCGTCGAGCGGATCTGGGTGAAAACCTCATTCTCGACTTGTTGCCAAGACCGGCGATGGCAGCACTCTTTTGTGCCGTTACCTTCTTGAAGACATCGTCGTGGAGAAGCTCCAGAGCTCTATCCGCTACGTCCGGGGAAAACTCTAGATCGGTAGATGATGATGGCGGCGCTTTGGTATCGTTTCCCCCTTGGGGGCATCATTCTTCGAGGTGTACACGGGCTCGAGGGACCAGTGGACGGCTTCTTTGGTGGAGCGGTGTTCATCTTACTCATTGTTGGCGGCGGATCTCGACGGCCTGGCGCAGTGGAGACTCGGTGTCCGATGCGCGGAGATGGACTCGCGCAGGGGAAGGACGATGTCTGGCGTCATGGTGGCGTCGAAGGCGGAGAAGCCTGGCAAGGTTTGTGTGTTAGTTTCTGCTCCGAAGATGGATTGGTGGAAGACGGCGGCGACGGCACATGAGAGTGCGTTGGACTGGTTTTTACCCCAAACTCAGTATGTGGCTCGGTTGGAGCCTCCGGCTTTAGATGTTAGGCTTTGGTGCGATGTCTGTTTGGTATTAGGCTCGGACTATCGGCATCCATTCATTGAATGGTTAGGAGTAACGACAGTTGTTGCTAAGACGGTGGCTTCGGACAAACTGATATATTACTTTATAAGGTCTTTGTGAATAATTAATAAAATGGCCGTATGCATCGTCCAGATATAGAGCCCCGGGATAATCCTCCTTTTTAGAAAAATAAATAAATGTAGTGGAGCGACACCAAGATTGAACCTCGTACCAAATTTGCCGGGAAAAAGAACATCCAGCAAGCAGGTGCTGAAGATCTTCGGGCACTTGGCTGCAAAGAATGCACCAGTCGTCATGAGGGAGGCCACATCATGCATGCCTATCGGCAGCCCGACATATTTCTTCGAAGGCAAGCCAGGTGAGGTCGGCAATGGAGCTTCCATTGGTCCACACATCGGACAAGAAGAAACAAGTTTTCTCATCACCAATGGTCCATAATGTAGACGCGTGGATCTGCATGGCCTCTACACTGACGGAAAGGTGAAGGTGGCTCCAAGGGCGAACGAGGTAGGTGTTCTTGAGCCATTGCCAGAGGGTGGGGAGCGCAATGACCGCACCATAGAGATCCTGAACGTCGAGGCCATGGAGAAATGTGGGTCAACAGACCTTGGCCCAGTTGACCTTGAATTGACCTTCTCTGGCATCTTTGCAGCCTGCCCAAAGAAAACAACAAATGGTCCGGTTGACTTTGGCAAGGATGGGTTTGTTGAGGATGACGACGACAAGGAGATGAATTGTCATGATCTTCACTATCTTAATTCTCTCAACGTACACACATGTCACCTCATCACTTCACTAATTATTTCTCTTAACATGCATCAAAAAATGATATTTATATTTTCTATCAACATGCACACATCCCAACTCATCATACATGTCATCACATCAATCATATAAGTAAATTGTTTGGGGCACCTAGTAGTGGCGGAGCTTCAGCCAAATTGCTAGGTGGGCCGATGGGGCCAACCTGAAGGAAATTACTACTGGAATGTTATTCCATGGCCTAATAGTAGGTGTACATCATATAAATTTGCATGTGTTAGGCGGCTCATGTTACGGGTTGGCCCAGCCCGTAGCTCCGCCACTGGCACCTAGGCCCGTTATGGAAAGTCATATTCATTAGTCTATGGCGTACAATCAACAAAATAATGGGTTTTCATGTTTTGTTTGCATGTACTAGTATCCTAAGATGGTCAATGGTTGCTTTCCAAAATAAAAATAGTCTAAACACTTATACTTGAGTAAGTATACATGTACATGTATCCCAGATACCCACGTGTACATGTATTTGACTGTGATGCCAGTTAGTGGGCATTATACACATAAAGTCATATAAGACTAAACTGTGTGTAGTGTCTATATATTCAACTATATAATGATCAAATACAATATATTATATTGATTTTAATTTTTAATTAAATTTCATAAAAATATTGCAACCAAACTTCACAGTAATGCGCAGGGTATCATCTAGTTTTTCCGACAAATGGTGGATTTTATGTGCTCAAATGAAGCATTAAGAAAATACAAAACACAATGAGCACACACCCGATATTTACATAGTTATGATGCACACAACCAACATCAACTCACACACAATCAAAAACATGTCGGCAATTAGCAAAGTCATATGAGACCTAAGTTAGTTATTCATGGGCAAGAAAAAAGAAAAAGAAAAGCCCAAAAGCGTTCATATATGCGATCGACAAACTACCACAATGACCATATCCGCATCAACCATCTCATGACACCACATGGACGATGAGATTCTTCGACGGCAACGCCTTCAGGAAAAGAGCGAAATTCAAGCGTCGTCGTCACCGGATCCAAGCACAAGGCAAGAATTTAGGTTTTCAACCCGAAGAATCAATCTGAGCATATCTGAACAATGCCTAAAACAAGGTAATGACGTAAGAAACCATCGCCATTGCCAGGTAGAACCCATTTGGTTCAGACCTACACTTTCACCTTGGACCGCGAGGCCGGGTGCTGAGTAGCACCACCATTGAAGTCACTCAAGTTTTGTCACCACCATATTTCCGCAATCCCAGCAGCTACGTGTGATGCCCGCCACCGCTGCACAACCAACCCTCTCCGTCAAATCATCGTCCATAATTTGCATCTCACCGCCAAAGTAAACCACTAGATCTTTAGAGATGACGCTCCTGAAGATCATCTGATGACCACCACTGTCGTGGAGCCATCGAAGCTTACTGTAGCACAATCTACAATCACTCGGACCCTAGCTGACCAGATCTGAATCACCACCACCAGGCCATGGACCGTCGCACCGTTGGCCGACCAGCTCCGCGTGGAAGTCCATCAGCTCGCCGCCGCGGTCCGCCACCAAGCAGAGAGCCCGATAGGCCCAACCTTCTGTCACCGTCGCAAGAAGGACACCGCAGCTACCTACCGTGGCTCCTGGGCAGGGCCATCTAGCCTAGAGTGGACACCGCCACCCTGCTAGAAAGAATCCCATGGCCCGCCTTGCTATGGATCCGCACCGTGGGAGCACCACACGAAGAGCAGGCCCAAAGTCGATCGGTCAAAGCATCTAGGGATGATTTTCATCGAGCCTTCGGAGCCGCTACCGGTAGTGGCCGGCGGCGGCAAGAAGGGCTGATGAACGAGGGGCTTGAGGTTTGTGCGGCGGGGAGGAGGGGTCCCTCCGGACTCGCCCGAGAGCGAACCGGGAGGCGGCTAGGGTTTGTGTTCCTTTTTTTGTTAAAATGACTATAAAGGGTTTTTTAGCATTGATTATAAAGGTTCAGGGGGTATCATCAAGTTATCATACCTTGGCATCCAAATTCCATTTTGGGTGATCTTTCTATCTGTTTTGATCATCTCAGAAGGGGGCATCCAATGATAAACTCCAATACACAATTTGACTTCATTTTATTTGGATTCAAGCCATTCCATTTCCTTGCGATTGTGTCATTTTGAGCGCCAACAGCTTGTAGTTGCAGTGGTCACCCTTTGGAGCACCCCTTGCAGCGCCGGATTCAACGAGCAACGGCCTCCTTTCAACGTCAGTGCCCACCTTTTTTTAACATAGTACAGATGCAAGCGCTCATGTATACACACATCTTTTTTTACTGAAAGCGCATCGCTGGATATCCTGAAATAAATTCAAGAATAATACGAGCATTAGGACTTGAATCTTGGTGGACTGGGGATATCATTGTCCCTCTAAACATCCAACCACAAGTTGGTTCTTGTGTCAGTGCGCACCTGTAACGCCCTCAATGCGGCTATATCTCCTACATGTCGAAGCATGACTTAGAGGCATAACCGCACTGAAAGCAATGTCGCAAGTAAGGTAATCTTCACAACAACCCATGTAAATAGATAATAAAGGGAAAGGTACATAGTTGGCTTACACTCGCCACGTCACACAAAGTACATAAATAGCATTACATCATCCAATCACTCATGGTCCGACTACGGTACCAAAATAAAAGATCAACCCAACAAGCGACATGGTCCCGATCGCCCCAACTGGGCACCACTACTAATCATCAGGGAAAGACACATAGTAACGGCGTGAGTCTTCGTCGAACTCCCACTTGAGCTCAAGCGCATCATCTGGAATGGAGTCATCAGGCCCTGCATCTGGTTTGGAAGTAATCTGTGAGCCACGGGGACTCAGCAATCTCGCACCCTCGCGATCAAGACTATTTAAGCTTATAGGTAAAAGGCAAGGTAATATGTGGAGCTGCAGCAAGCGATTAGCATATATGGTGGCTAACCTGTTCGCAAAAGAGAGCGAGAAGAGAAGGCAAAGCACGAACGAAGAGAAAGCAATGTCGCAAGTAAGGTAATCTTCACAACAACCCATGTAAATAGATAATAAAGGGAAAGGTACATAGTTGGCTTACACTCGCCACGTCACACAAAGTACATAAATAGCATTACATCATCCAATCACTCATGGTCCGACTACGGTACCAAAATAAAAGATCAACCCAACAAGCGACATGGTCCCGATCGCCCCAACTGGGCACCACTACTAATCATCAGGGAAAGACACATAGTAACGGCGTGAGTCTTCGTCGAACTCCCACTTGAGCTCAAGCGCATCATCTGGAATGGAGTCATCAGGCCCTGCATCTGGTTTGGAAGTAATCTGTGAGCCACGGGGACTCAGCAATCTCGCACCCTCGCGATCAAGACTATTTAAGCTTATAGGTAAAGGCAAGGTAATATGTGGAGCTGCAGCAAGCGATTAGCATATATGGTGGCTAACCTGTTCGCAAAAGAGAGCGAGAAGAGAAGGCAAAGCACGAACGAAGAACTAGAGAACAACCTATGGCAAACATTACTCCAACACCGTGTTCACTTCCCGGACTCCGCTGAGAAGAGACCATCACGGTAACACACACAGTTGATTCATTTTAAATAAGTTAAGGTTCAAGTTATCTACAACCGAAGTTTAAAAAATTCCCATCTGCCCATAACCGCGGGCACGGCTTTCGAAAGTTCAAATCCCTGCAGGGGAGTCCCAACTTAGCCCATGACAAGCTCTCACGGTCAACGAAGGATATACCTTCTCCCGAGACATTCCGATCAGACTCGGTATCCCGGTTCTACAAGACAACTTCGACAAGTTAAAACAAATCCAGCAACACCGCCCGAATGTGCCGACAAATCCCGATAGGAGCTGCACATATCTCGTTCTCAGGGCACACTCAGATGAGCAATCCGTACAACTAAAACCAAACCTCGAGTTTCCCCGAGGGGGCGCTGCACAGGGCTCAAGTTTGGACCAACACTCAGAGGAGCACTGGCCCGGGGGGGTTTAAATAAGATGACGCTTGGGCTCCGGAAACCCAAGGGAAAAAGAGGCTAGGTGGCAAATGGTAAAACCAAGGTTGGGCATTGCTGGAAGAGTTTTATTCAATGCGATTTGTCAAGGGGTTCCCATTATTACCCAACCGCGTAAGGAACGCAAAATCCGGGAACATAACATCGATATGACGGAAACTAGGGCGGCAAGAGTGAAACAAAACACTAGGCAAAAAGGCCGAGCCTTCCACCCTTTACCAAGTATGTAGATGCATTAAGATAACAAGATAATATAGTGATATCCCAACAAGAAAATAATGTTCCAACAAGGAACGATCTCCAATCTTCACCTGCAACTAGCAACGCTATAAGAGGGGCTGAGCAAAGCGGTAACATAGCCAAACAACGGTTTGCTAGGACAAGGTGGGTTAGAGGCTTGGCTTAGCAACATGGGAGGCATGATAAGCAAGTGGTAGGTATCGCAGCATAGGCATAGCAAAAGAGCGAGCAACTAAGCAAGCAAAGATAGAAGTGATTTCGAGGGTATGGTCATCTTGCCTGAAATCCCGCAAGGAAGAAGAACGAGTCCATGAAGAAGACAAACGGGCGTAGTCGAACGGGTCCTCACAAATGCGACGTTATCGGAACCAACCCGAAGAAGCAACACCGGAAAGAAGCACACAACATAGTAAAACAACCATCACATAAGCATGGCATGATGCACAACCAAGTATGAAGCATGTCCGGTTTAATGAAGCATGGCAAGAGGTGAAGCATAATGAAACTATCTATCTCGGCAAGTTTAAATGAGGCCGGAAGCAACGAATAACAATTCCGGTAAATCCCCATATACATATATTAGGTTTGGTCCTGTTCTGCCCTAAACCATATTTTAGAGTTGTTTAACATGCAAAGTGATGCCACCAAGTTAAACTAGGCATTTTTCTACCCCATTTACATATAAAGTTTATTAGAAACCGAGCTACGGTTATTTAGTTATGAATTAAAGCATTTTAACATGGCATAGGGGCAAATTTAAACAAACCGCTTTTTAAACATTTTAAACATAGATGAAAATGGCAAAATATTAATCTAGACAAAATTCTAAGCAAGTTTTATATATAACTTATTTTAATCCGATGCACGGTTTGTGAGATATTAAATGCATGAACATGAGGATCTTTTATGTAAAACTGCGTTCTCTAAAACAAATACTAAATTCGCAGATGCTAGAAAAATACATGATATGGGCCGAATCTGAAGGCTGGCCCAACAGAGAAAGAAAAAAAGGAGGGCGCTCGGGGGGGCGGCCTGACCCATGGGCCAGGCCCAGCTCGGAGGGGAAGCAGGCCGGCCCACTTGGGTATTGGATCGGTCGTGCCCCTGCCGATCCCACTGGATCGAGGCAGGGATGAGCGCGGTCAAGGAGGCGGCCGGATGCGTCGTCTACCTCCTTCGAAAGAAACAGAGGAGAGGCAGAGGGGCATGGAGCGGCGACTTCAGGCGAGGGGACGGCAAGGAGGTGCTGGGATGGCGGGATCTGGCGCGTCTGGGTGCGGGGATGGATCTCTCCGGCGAGGTAGGCAGGGGCTCGTCCTCCTCTGTCTGCTCCTAACAGAGGGATGTATCGTGACGCGGAGGAGACCAGGAAGACAGGGATGAGCGTTGTTCCTGTGCTCGGACTAGTCGAAGATGAGCCCTGAAGGGCAGCGTCCATGCGTCGAGGCGGCGTGATTGGAGCTCGGTAACCTGCGAGGACGGCCATGGCGGGTATTAGAGAGAGAGAGGGAGGAGATGATGCCAAGGAGAAAGGAAAAAGGAGAGGGGCGCGAGGGGCTGGCCTGGCGACAGCTCCACTGCTGCTGCTGGATGACGAGGAGGAGACAGGAGCGGGGGGCCTCGGTTGATGTTGCTGCGGTGGCGCTCGACGGATCGGGAGGAGCTGGA
This sequence comes from Triticum urartu, assembly GCF_003073215.2. Classification (NCBI taxonomy): domain Eukaryota; kingdom Viridiplantae; phylum Streptophyta; class Magnoliopsida; order Poales; family Poaceae; genus Triticum; species Triticum urartu. The sequence goes on from NC_053025.1 coordinate 116,256,479, forward strand.
GTGGTGGGATTGGTTCGATGGGACAACGAGGAGGAGACCAGGGGAGGTTTGAGGTTGGTTGTGGGTGAGATCCCGATGGGGATTTGGGGAATAAGTGCGGCGGCGGCGGCGGCAGGGACAAGTGCCTAGAAGTTAGGGTTTGGCTAGTTTAGGTAGGGTTTCATCTGCTATAAATAGCAGCTAGGAATTGGGTAGGGGCTATAACGTCCCTACGATCGCAATCGGACGGTCGCAAAAAAATAGTTAGGGAGTCCGAATAGGAAAACGGTGATGTTTTATAGACGTTTGGGGATGATCCGGATCCAACGGTGACGACTATCCGGGTCGGGTCCGGGACAATTTTCGGACGCGCGCGAGGAGGGCCGCGGGCTGACAAGAGAGTTTAGGTAGGGCCTGACGGTGAGTGGTAGTGAGCCATGTAGACGGTCTCGAGCTGAGAGAAGAGAAGAGAGGGAGGCCCACAACTGTTTCCGGAGACCGAAAAACGTCCGACGTGTGACCGGCTATACTGCCGCTATAGTTTAACGGTTGGGCTATCAAACGAACTTCGAATGCGATGAAACTTGACGGCGGTCTATCTACACTAAAATAAGACCACACGCCAACTTTCAACCCATTCCGAGAACATTTTTCGGCCATTTAAAAAATAATATTTTGGACATGCCGCGGGCGCGTGCAAGTGTGGTTGAACTCAGAACGGACAACGGACGGAACTGGGGGAACCCGGACGGATGCAAGTTTTAAAACATGATGATGCAATGCACATGATGACATGATAATATGCAACACGCAAGCAAATGACAAGGCAACAACAACGAATAACTGGCGGACACCTGGCACATCAGTCTCGGGGCATCACAACACTCCACCACTACGAGAGGATCTCGACCCGAGATCCTAGGGATGGCACCGGAGGGAAAACGGGAGAGAAAGAGAAGAGGTAAAACTAAGTTGCTTCTTTGACAAACGAGTGAAACCAAAGAACCTTGTGAGGTTGAACAAATTCGAGAAAAGAATACAATGAAGGTGAACAAAGTTGAAACCTCCGTTAGGGAAGAGGAACAAGGAACCTTACTAGACCCTTGTAGGTTGAAATACATAAGAAAAGTGTTACGATGGACAATAGGTACATGCAAGCACTCCGATTGAAAGAAGAAGCACACGGAACGATAGAGATCAAATACGACAACACTCCGGTTGGGAAAGGAAGGAATTTAACATAATCTTGACAAGATGAGAGGATACTTGAAAAGAGGACGCGACACTCCGGTTAAATGGATAAGCCTAAAAAGAACAAGGTCCTGACAAGAAAAGGAAGAAGGGTTGAAGATAGCAACATCACAATGCCTCCGGAACAAAAGAGTAGAAGATAGATAATTGAAATAGGAGAATGGAGAAGAAAATGCCAAGTTCTGCCACAAAAGAGTTTGAAAAGGCATCTTTAGGAGAAGGATCGAACGGAATTGTTGGAAAACCAACCACGAAAAAAATAAGCTTGTAGTGGGCTTATGGAAAACATCTCAAAACTGAGTTGAAATTCTGCCACTGACGGAAACGATAGATTGGGTTGATATCCACAAGGAGACGAGAAACTATTTCACCGGGAGGATAAATGAAGAACTTGGGTCATTTATAAGCACCATAATTAGCAACAATCCTTAGGGAAGGCTTTAGGTGAAATATAACCCAAGATAACTCCAATGACGAGATTGATGGATTTACAATATCTCATTCTTAACAACGTGTGAATCATGGAAGATGAACTCAAATTATCAAGAATGACATAATACCACCTCCAATAATATGGTAGAAAGAATTGTACTCCGGATTGCAAGATGAAGAAACTTAAGCTCCTTAGAAAAGAATCTTGATGAACGCTTCGAGAAGGAAATAAATCCTTGATGAACCATCATGTATAGCCTCCATGAAGAAACTCCGGTAACAAAAGAATAAAAAGAAAGAGAAATTGAAAACACAAGGAGAATCCTTGCAATGATTTAGATGGATCTCCGTGATAATTAGAGCTTGGAACTCCGGGAAAGAAAAGATAAAGCATCTCAAACTGAGAATATGATATGATGAACCACTCCGGAAAAAGGAATTAATCACTTGGATGGAACAAGAATAAGAATTATGTTATGCGTATCCTTCAACAATTTAATTGCTGACAAGCAACAGATTTGGCATACTACTTATCCTCATAGAAAGATTAAGATAGATATAGCGCAAACTTGAGAAAGTCTTCAATGATCCACCGGTAGAATTTGAAAAGCATGAATGCATAGATATGATACACGAAGGAAGAAAACTCTTGAACGAACCACCGTAAGAATTGGAAATGAATGAAGTAAAGATAAGGAAACACCGGGAAGAATTATATAAAGAACGAAGATACTTGAGAGAATTTAGATCCATGAGAACGAAGAGATTACGAGCTGGTTAGAGAATCCTTGATTTAAGCAGCAGTATGATTTAGAGTATGAGAGCTGAAAGCTGGAATGAATAACTCTGAGATGATGGGCTCCGGATAATCAAACTGAAAAGACTCCTGAATTGCTCCGGATGGGTGAAAAGAATTCTCACAACCGAAAATAATTATGAGAGAATGGCATAAAGCTAGAATCACGAATCTTGAAGAGAAAAGAGCAAGATTGAGAGAGAAAAATCTTCTTCGGTCTTTAAATGTTGAGAATGATAATGAGAAACACCACCATGAATTGTTGAGACACTCCAGAATGAATATTAGAAAAGGTTGAGCCAATGATGGAAGAATTTGACAGATCTTGGAGAAATACATATGACTGATGATGAACCATTCTTACGTCAAACTTTGAAGAGGATTTGAGAATCACTCCGGAAGGATTAGAAGAGTCAGGTAAGATCCTGAGAAAAGACCTGTGGGTTAGGGCCCACTGAAAAGAAACACCGTTGAAATGATTGCTTGAAAAGAGAGATTACACCGGTTGACTTAAATGGCTTGAATGAGAGAACATCCTCGAAAGATCTTGAACGAATGCAGAGTGGAAAACACAAATCTTCGAGATATCTTGAGCACTCCGGAACAATTGAATAGCTAGAGGTCACTGATTAAGAATTGCACCGGCATGAGAAGGTATTTGAAACGAGGAAAAAGGGATATGAGATCAACACTGAAAGCTTGATTTGAAACCACCGGAGATGAAAAGAATGAAGAATGACAAACTTGAAGCTCCGTTAGCAACTGCACGATAAATCACCGGATCGAAACTTGAAAGAAAAGGATGAAGAGGCTTCACATGAATAACATGGATAGTTGATTTAGAAATCTAAGTCCTCGAAAAAAAAGGGGGGGGGGGGGGGGAAAACAAAGACAACTTGAAGACGGATGAAACAAACACCGTTGAGAAGAACTGATACTTGATCTTGCGGATGTTGAAATGTTCGGATCCACTTGAAGAGAAGCACACCGGTTGAAAAGGATTGACATGACAGTCTCGATTATCATGAAGGTTTGGTATTCACATAGGAGTATGAGAACACCGTTTAGGAAAGGTATGGAATCAACATTTGACTTCCAAGCAACTCGAATACCACAACAAAACAAAACAAAGGATTGGCTTGCAAAATAAGCCAGAACAAACATATGATAGATGTTTCGTCCGAAGTTTTCATGGTGGGGCCTACACGGGCTCGATCGTACAGCACCATCATGTACAAGGCAGTGCACATGACATACGAAGCGTCCCCGAGTCGGCATAGCCAAGGACTCTTTAAGACACAACGAGACCACTGTAAAACCAACTGTGGATAGGCGGACCACTAGACGTCGAACCCCAATTTCGTATCATACATCTGTCGGAAAGATATCCTAAGAGCTACTTGAATTCCCACTTATAAACTCCCGAAATTTTCTGGTTATGCAATCAGGTGTTGGGGATACAGGGGAAGCATAATATCTCACCCAAAACTAGTAAATCCTACATCCAGCTGTATCCATCCTTCAACACATAACCAAGAAACCTTTGGAAATCATCTACCTCAACCTTCGAAAAGCATCCGATATACGAGTTATGGCAATACTCCCGAACTCCCGCCCCAGTATTGGGTGGCGTCGAGGTTATCTCACCAACAACTGCATAAAAGAGATTTTCGATGTCGGGAAACTAAACTCGGGTATTCCAGAACTGCAACGATAAAATTGTGACGACAACACCTCGGAGCTCAACTCCCCGGGACACTGCCACAACCCCTAAATGACAGGAGGCACCAAGAACAATGTTCTCGTCACAAAACCATCGGAACGATTCCAAGATACCCGCGTGATCCTAAAAAAAATTGTGAAAATTTGAGAAGAGAAGAGTCAAAACTCTACGTCAGGATGCCTCACCAGAGCGACGAAGGGACTGAGGAGTAAAAAGAATTCCTAACTCTCCGATATATATAATCCTAAATGACTCAAAACATTTTTCTAGACTCAACAATGCCAGCTATTCGATCAAGCAGGGGGCTCCTAAGGTCGGGGAAGGCTCTGATTACCAACTTGTAACGCCCTCGATGCGGCTATATCTCCTACGTGTCGAAGCACGACTTAGAGGCATAACCACATTGAAAGCAATGTCGCAAGTAAGGTAATCTTCACAACAACCCATGTAAATAGATAATAAAGGGAAAGGTACATAGTTGGCTTACACTCGCCACGTCACACAAAGTACATAAATAGCATTACATCATCCAATCACTCATGGTCCGACTACGGTACCAAAATAAAAGATCAACCCAACAAGCGACATGGTCCCGATCGCCCCAACTGGGCACCACTACTAATCATCAGGGAAAGACACATAGTAACGGCGTGAGTCTTCGTCGAACTCCCACTTGAGCTCAAGCGCATCATCTGGAATGGAGTCATCAGGCCCTGCATCTGGTTTGGAAGTAATCTGTGAGCCACGGGGACTCAGCAATCTCGCACCCTCGCGATCAAGACTATTTAAGCTTATAGGTAAGGCAAGGTAATATGTGGAGCTGCAGCAAGCGATTAGCATATATGGTGGCTAACCTGTTCGCAAAAGAGAGCGAGAAGAGAAGGCAAAGCACGAACGAAGAATAGAGAACAACCTACGGCAAACATTACTCCAACACCGTGTTCACTTCCCGGACTCCGCCCAGAAGAGACCATCATGGTAACCCACACAGTTGATTCATTTAAAGAAGTTAAGGTTCAAGTTATCTACAACCGGACATTAACAAATTCCCATCTGCCCAGAACCGCGGGCAAGGCTTTCGAAAGTTCAAATCCCTGCAGGGGAGTCCCAACTTAGCCCATGACAAGCTCTCACGGTCAACGAAGGATATACCTTCTCCCGAGACATTCCGATCAGACTCGGTATCCCGGTTCTACAAGACAACTTCGACAAGTTAAAACAAATCCAGCAACACCGCCCGAATGTGCCGACAAATCCCGATAGGAGCTGCACATATATCATTCTCAGGGCACACTCAGATGAGCAATCCATACAACTAAAACCAAACCTCGAGTTTCCCCGAGGGGGCGCTGCACAGGGCTCTAGTTTGGACCAACACTCAGAGGAGCACTGGCCCAGGGAGGTTTAAATAAGATGACCCTTGGGCTCCGGAAACCCAAGGGAAAAAGAGGCTAGGTGGAAAATGGTAAAACCAAGGTTGGGCATTGCTGGAAGAGTTTTATTCAAGGCGATTTGTCAAGGGGTTCCCATTATTACCCAACCGCGTAAGGAACGCAAAATCCGGGAACATAACACCGATATGACGGAAACTAGGGCGGCAAGAGTGGAACAAAACACTAGGCAAAAAGGCCGAGCCTTCCACCCTTTACCAAGTATATAGACGCATTAAGATAACAAGATAATATAGTGATATCCCAACAAGAAAATAATGTTCCAACAAGGAATGATCTCCAATCTTCACCTGCAACTAGCAACGCTATAAGAGGGGCTGAGCAAAGCGGTGACATAGCCAAACAACGGTTTGCTAGGACAAGGTGGGTTAGAGGCTTGGCTTAGCAACATGGGAGGCATGATAAGCAAGTGGTAGGTATCGCAGCATAGGCATAGCAAAAGAGCGAGCAACTAAGCAAGCAAAGATAGAAGTGATTTCGAGGGTATGGTCATATTGCCTGAAATCCCGCAAGGAAGAAGAACGAGTCCATGAAGAAGACAAACGGGCGTAGTCGAACGGGTCCTCACAAATGCGATGTTATCGGAACCAACCCGAAGAAGCAACACCGGAAAGAAGCACACAACATAGTAAAACAACCATCACATAAACATGGCATGATGCACAACCAAGTATGAAGCATGTCCGGTTTAATGAAGCATGGCAAGAGGTGAAGCATAATGAAACTATCTATCTAGGCAAGTTTAAATGAGGCCGGAAGCAACGAATAACAATTCCGGTAAATCCCCATATGCATATATTAGGTTTGGTACTTTTCTGCCCTAAACCATATTTTAGAGTTGTTTAACATGCAAAGTGATGCCACCAAGTTAAACTAGGCATTATTTTTCTACCCCATTTACATATAAAGTTTATTAGAAACCAAGCTACGGTTATTTAGTTATGAATTAAAGCATTTTAACATGGCATAGGGGCAAATTTAAACAAACCACTTTTTAAACATTTTAAACATAGATGAAAATGGCAAAATATAAATCTACACAAAATTCTAAGCAAGTTTCATATATAACTTATTTTAATCCGATGCACGGTTTGTGAGATATTAAATGCATGAACATGAGGGTCTTTTCTGTAAAACTACGTTCTCTAAAACAAATACTAAATTCGCAGACGCTGGAAAAAAACATGATATGAGCCGAATCTGAAGGCTGACCAAACAGAGAAAGAAAAAAAAGGAGGGCGCTCGAGGGGGCGGCCTCACCCATGGGCCAGGCCCAGCTCGGAGGGGAAGCAGGCCAGCAGGGCGCTGGTGTTGGGGAACGTAGTAATTTCAAAAAAATTCCTACGCACACTCAAGATCATGGTGATGCATAGCAACGAGAGGGGGGAGTGTTGTCCACGTACCCTTGTAGACCGAAAGCGGAAGCGTTATAATAACGCAGTTGATGCAGTCGTACGTCTTCACGGCCCGACCGATCAAGCACTGAAACTATGGCACCTCCGAGTTCTAGCACACGTTCAGCTCGATGACGATCCCCGGACTCCGATCCAGCAAAGTGTCGGGGAAGAGTTCCATCAACACGACGGCGTGGTGGCGATCTTGATGTTCTACCGTCGCAGGGCTTTGCCTAAGCACCGCTACAATATTATCGAGGATTATGGTGGAGGGGGCACCGCACACGGCTAAGAGATCTCAAGGATCAATTGTTGTGTCTAGAGGTGCCCCCTGCCCCCGTATATAAAGGAGCAAGGGGGAGGGGCGGTCGGCCATGATGAGGCGCGCCAGGGAGGAGTCCTACTCCTACCGGGAGTAGGACTCCCTCCTTTTCCTTGTCCAAGTAGGAGAGGGGGAACGAAGGGAGAGAGGAGAGGAAGGAAAGGGGGGCGCCGCCCCTCCCTCCTTGTCCAATTCGGACTAGGGGGAGAGGGGGCACGCGGCCTGCCCTGTCCGCCCCTCCTCTTCTCCACTTTAGGCCCATGAGGCCCATTAACCCCCCCAGGGGGGTTCCGGTAACCCCCGGTACTCCGGTTTTATCCGAAACTTCCCCGGAACACTTTCGGTGTCCGAATATAGCCGTCCAATATATCAATCTTTATGTCTCGACCATTTCGAGACTCCTTGTTATGTCCGTGATCACATCCAGGACTTCGAACTAACTTCGGTACATCAAAACTAATAAACTCATAATATAACTGTCATCGAAACCTTAAGCGTGCGGACCCTACGGGTTCGAGAACAATGTAGACATGACCGAGACATGTCTCCGGTCAATAACCAATAGCGGAACCTGGATGCTCATATTGGCTCCCACATATTCTACGAATATCTTTATCGGTCAGACCGCATAACAACATACGTTGTTCCCTTTGTCATCGGTATGTTACTTGCCCGAGATTCGATCGTCGGTATCTCAATACCTAATTCAATCTCGTTACCGGCAAGTCTCTTTACTCATTTCGTAATACATCATCTCGCAACTAACTCATTAGTTGCAATGCTTGCAAGGCTTATGTGATGTGCATTACCGAGAGGGCCCAGAGATACCTCTCCGACAATCGGAGTGACAAATCCTAATCTCGAAATACGCCAACCCAACATGTACCTTTGGAGACACCTGTAGAGCTCCTTTATAATCACCCAGTTACGTTGTGACGTTTGGTAGCACACAGAGTGTTCCTCCGGCAAACGGGAGTTGCATAATCTCATAGTCATAGGAACATGTATAAGTCATGAAGAAAGCAATAGCAACATACTAAACGATCAGGTGCCAAGCTAATGGAATGGGTCATGTCAATCACATCATTCTCCTAATGATGTGATCCCGTTAATCAAATAACAACTCTTTGTCTATGGTTAGTGTCGTGGAATTGTCACGGCAGATGTCCTTAGTGTCAGGACTTAGTCGCGAGGCCAACGCATCTATGTGGTAGCTTGAGAGGGGTTGAGTGGGACGAGAGACGCAGGGCGGATCATCACGCAAGACAAGGATTTAGACAGCTTCGGGCCCCGGGAAACATCATCCGGTAATAGCCCTACATGCTGTTTGAGGCTAGGTCTCATTATCATCATGAGGGAGTCGCCGTAAACCGGCTCTCCTCTTTGTGTCTAGCCCTAGATATTGTTTCTTCTTGCCCCCCCTCTTTGGGGAGCCCTGCCCCTCCTTATATATGTTGAAGGGGCGGTTTACATGTGGAGTCCTATTAGGATTAGGACTAGTCTATCTCTAGTACAAACCGGATACAAGCCCTGGTCTTAACTCCTTGTAAGGTAAATATTCCTCATGCCTTTCCTCTTAAACCGGCCCACCATAGTATGAACCGGCCTTCTGGGCCATGGGCCTCGTCATCCATCTGACCCGCCCGCTGGGTTACTAATGAACCGCCAAGACCGGGCGGGTAGCCGGTGAACCGCCAAGCTCCGGGCGGGTTACCAGTGAGTCATCCAGTCCGGCCGGTTTATACTTCCGGCCGGTTTACGCCACGGGGTATATCCCCGACATTAGGCCCCAGTTTAATTTGGATTTATCCATGTTAAACTGATCTGCAACATAAACTCAAGAGCAAATTTGACAGGTTATGCTCCGGGTTAAAAATTCTTGTAAATCGGCACCTGATCATCCTTGTCATTTCCTTCTTCTAGAAAATCCGGTTTAATAGGCCAGCTTCATACTCAATTTGCTTTGCAGAAGATATTGAGAATAAAGAATCCATTTGAATCGGCCTTCAATGCTCTTGATTTGACAAAAAATATTGGTCTTCAAATATTCAACTGATATCAGCCGGTTTGAAAATATAGAACTTGCCGGTTTATCATTGCCAAAATTGCCGGGTTATAAGAACTGATGATCCCGGGTCATGACCGTTTATAGACACTGGGTTATGATTGTTACCAACGCCGGGTCACACAATTGATCTTCCTGATCTGCTCAAAATTGAAAATTTTGAAGATGTTCCTCCTTTACATGCATAATACCTGTAGCCCCCAAGTCTTAAGAAGAGAATATAGTGATAACTTAAGACTTGCTACAATCAGTGTTGCAACCTTGAAGAAATCCGGTTTATTCATCTCAATCATATAAACTGAATACTCCATATATGTAGCCCCCAAGTGTCGGGTTGTCATGCTTGCAGCAACCTGGGACTTGCAATTGCTTATAAAAACTTCAATCAGTGTAGCCCCCAAGGGTCGGGTCATTATGCCATAATGAGCAGGGACTTTGTAAATATAATCTTATAAACTTTGAATAGCAACGTGTAGCCCCCAAGGGTCGGTTTAGTAAGATAATACTGAACCGGGACTTGATATATACTTCAATGAAAATAACATATTATAATGTAGCTTCCATCGCAGGGCTTGAACCCACGTCCACAAGGTTAAGAGCTTTGTGTTTTACCAACTGAGCAATGGATCCCTCAATATTATGGACGAAAACTTGTGTACCTTGAATTGTTGATAGGAGCAATTGGTAGCCCCCAAGGGCCGGCTCATTATAATATGATGAGTCGGGTCTTCAATAAGACTAGTAAAAAAATGACTTTGCATTAGCCCCCAAGTGTCATGGTGCATGCTTGCAGCACCATGAGACTTGTGTATTTGATGTAATTTCAACTGAAATAATGTAGCCCCCAAGTGTCGGGTCGTAAGCCTGCAGCAACTCAGGACTATTCCTTCAATTGTAGAATAAATCATATCTATTGATAATATGATAGCCATTGCGCTAAAGCGACTTTGAAAACCTTAATCATAATACTGGTTATTGATAACCATAATAAAAATCCAGCCATGTTGGCTATTTGAATAATATACCCAATGATTTATAAGCGCATAATTCCAATGGCGCAATCCAAATATATACCGGCGACTTATAGTCCAAAGCCAGGCCGGTTTAACAAACATGTTTCTGCATACAACAAGTGTAAAGTGTCCTGGTGGTTTACCGCCGGACGGGTCATAATGCCCAACGTATAACCCGGGTTTATAACCAAGGCTGCACTTAAGAATAATCAAATATGAAATAGATCATACCTGTGGCATTGAATCACATTGTTGGTTTTACCAACTTTTGTAGTAAGGGTGACAATCCCAATCTTGAGTACTGATAACTCCTTCCATATTGTGCCGGTTTATGATAAAACCATGCCGGGTTGTGAAATACACTGGATTAACCATATATAATACTGGCGACTTGTAGTCGAACCGGACCGGGTTAATAATCATCGGATTATAATTGGTCATGTACTGACAACTTGTAGTTTGAAAGTCAAGTCGGGTTAACGAACACCGGATTACTCCATGATAAGATGGTAACATAAAATCAAACCGGGCAGATAGTCTCCGGATTAAGATTTGACCGTGTTCCTCCAATTTGTAATTTGACAGTCGAACCGGATTAACAATGTTGGTTTAAAAACGCAACAGAAGTAAAAGGCCTTTAGCAAAGAAGAACAGAATTCAAGCAAAGGCAAAAAAAACCCATTGCAAATGAGGCTTTGAGCCGATCAAGAGGCATTACCATGGTCGGACACGACCAAGCCCCCAAAAAGGCGTAGCTATGGTTCGAGTCAGCCAGGTCCCCAAATGATGCTTTGGCATTACGCCGACCAAATGGCGTGGTCATGGTTTGGGTTCGACCAAGCCCCCAAGTGATTCTGTGGCCTTAGGCCGATCAAGAGGCGTGACTATGGTTCAGACGTGACCACAAGTCCCCAAGTGATGCTTTGGCATTACGCCAACCAAATGGCGTGGTCATGGTTCGGGTTCGACCAAGCCCCCAAGTGATTCTGTGGCCTTAGGCCGATCAAGAGGCATGACTGGTTCAGACATGACCCAAGTCCCCAAGTGATCTGGTGGCTCTCGCCTATCAAGAGGCATGGTATTGGTTCGGACACGACCAATCCTCCAAGTGATATAACACGATGCTTTTAGCAAAGCGAACTCAAGGGGTAAACCGGAGGCCGCTTTAGAGCCACTCCGTGTAACCTCACATGATGTAAAAGAACAGAGACCCCGCTTTATGAAGTAGAAGCCCCCATGTGATCAATAATATGTCAGGCCAGTAAGGCGGGATACCCATGTTTGAACCGCGCATCATGGCAGCAGGTCCTCTTTGGCAATTTTTAACTTTTTGCAAGAGATAAATTCTTCTTGAACCGGATCTTGAATCGGATATTGAGAGCTTCAAAGCTTTGTGGGAGACATCTTTCCCTTGAACCGGATTTTAAACCAGAATCTTCATTTTCAGCAAGAAAATTTTCTGACGGCCTTTAAACCCGAACTTGCGAGAAGTTAATTCCTTTTTGAACCGGACATTGTTAAACCGGATTTGAGCGCTTCAGAGCTTTGTGGGAGAACAGACTTCCCTTGAACCGGACTGTAAACCGGGTATTTGAGAGCTTCAGTCAGACTGATTTCCCTTGAGCCGGATTTTAAACCGGAATCCTTTCTGATGACCCGGATCTTCTTCATTGAGCCGGGATTTTGTAATTGTCATATACTTTCTAAACCGGAAATTTTTGACGGCCTTTAAACCTTCATCAATATAACAGTAGCCTTCGGGACCGGGTTATCCTTCCCTCCATTGTCCTGGGGTTTTTTAATTTGCTGAAACTGGCAATATTCGCTGAGTCATGTCATCGTAGCCCCCGAGTCTCAAAGGTGACTCAAGGAGTTGGCTTGAGGCTCTCCATATTTGTCCGTGATATAAAGCGGCATAACTTGTATATCATTGGCGTTGATAGCACGATGTGAATCCATAGAAGGTTGAGGTGACTGCGGCGGGTTGTAAATGATCCCATATGAGCCGTGTCAGCAACTCGGCCAATTGTTCCTTCCAACTGGCGATTTGAGTTTAATCAAAACTGTAGTGGCGGCGACTTGTGCGCCTACCCATTGAACCATCCAGTGCAAACGCCGGTTGATGATAATTTGTCTCCAATTTGAAAGAAAACCGGGCTACCCAAGCCGTGACTTGCTCATACCCAATAGACAGCTCATGCAGACAGGTGCGGCCCGGTATGTTGATGTGGACCAGGCCACGGGAGCGGACGACAAAGATGACCGTAGCATCACAGGCGGCACAGACAGATGAGTCGGCCGCGGCGTTGTAAGCCGGTGCGGACGAGGAGAGTCGGCACTGGTGTTCTAAACCGGTGCGGACGCATGAACCGGCCGCGGGCATTGTAAACCGGCGCGGACGGAGAGTTGGCCGCGGGCATTTGTAAACCGGCGCGAACGGGCGAGTCAATCGCAGGTGCGGTAAACCGTGCGGACGGGCGAGTCAACCACGTCGTTTTGATGTAGTGAACAATTGTCCTGCATCAGAAAACATTGCAAACCAGAGTAATTGTTCTTTGACAGAAAACAATGTATGCTAATAAAGTTTAAACAGATAGGTACCACCTGGTTGTTCGGATGATGGATGATCCATTCAACGCAACAGAGGCGGCTCAGGCAGACCGACGACTCAATATAGCCCGGGCGGCTCAACACGGCAGAAGCGGCTCAACGCGGCCCCGGCGGCTCAACACAGCAGCGAAACGGAGGCATCACCATGGCGGCGGCTCAGCAACTACAGCGGCAGCGCGTTTGAGACGGGAGAGGCGGCGACTTGAATAGCTTGAAACGGACGCGAGTCGACCTGGGGGCAGACGGCTGCTCAAGCCGGCGACTTGTAGCCCGAGACATCGCGGCTCAGAGGCAGGGCGACTTAAGGCCGCAGGGTGAGAGCGACGGCGGCTCGCGGCGAGGGTCAGGCCCGCGGTGCCGGAGATGTCTTTGAAGTGAACAATTGTCCTGCATATCAAATCAAAGTAATTGTTCTTTGATGAAAACAATATGTACTAAAATTAGATAGAAAAAATAGCACCTGATATATTGTGTCAGATGAACGTGGATGCTGATTCTGAATAATGCCGGACGCAGCTCCACGTGACCTCTCCACCTTGGTCTCTTTCTTTTTCTTTGTCTTGATATAATGAAGACACGGCAGTGGCCCTTGATCTCCACGTATAGGTAATACCAGTAGTAACGCACTTGCAGCACGAATGCTTTGCGGTATGCCTTCGGGTGTACTCTGCGTAAAGGAGACGGCAGCGTGTGTCGCGGCCGTTGACCACACCGACAACGCCGGCTCAACGCACGGCAGCAGGGGTAGCGGCTCAGTGATTCCAGCGCAGCGTGGCCAGCTTAATATGATTTGAAGACGGGGCCACTCAGTCGAGAAGAAAACGAGGCGACTCGAAGCAGGCGCGAAGTGGGCAAGGGTGGCGGTTTGCCGCCGAGGCTGAGCCGGCAAAGGCCTTTGGACGACGGCTGCTCAAGCCGGCGACTTACAACTTCAGTAACAGCGGCAGCAGGGCGGCTCAATAGCGGATGGCTCGGAGCAGGAATGAGATGCGGCAACGGCGGCTTGCAGGTGGCTCCATGGAGATGGAGCGAAACGGCGGCGTCTACTTGGCGCGCCGACGGCCTGGAGGAGGCCTAGTGGAGGCGGCTCGGAGGCACACCGGCGTGGGCGGAGCCCAGCGGCAGAGGCGAAACAGCAGGGCCGTAGAGTCCGCGTCGATCCCCGTGTCTCCGTGCTCATTCAGGTCGTTGTCAGTTTGCCATCCCCGATCCGAGTCCTCCAGGTCGTGGGCTCGTGCCCCTTTTTTTTAATATTAGATCGGATTAAACAATTTGCAACCGGCCGCCGGCTTCCATCCATAGATAGGATAAAGAATCAGAACCGTACTAGGATTAGTACTAGTCAAATTTGAGATTTGATCACGTGAACTACTACTCGAAGTAGTATTTTCCTTCGATCTTCACTCCATGTTTGTAATAGCAGTAGCAACAGCATGTACTGGTATGATTCGGGTCTTGATGCACACGTATACGGCCATACGTACGAGCGCCCGGGTGATTACGCGTGTGCGTTTGTGCTATTGGTGACCCGGTGATTTGATGCATAGGCGCAGAAACGAAGATCGATTTTCTCTTGGTCTCGATGTATCATAGATCACGGCGGCGGGTGCGCAAACACAACCCTAATTTCCCTTGATCTCAAACTTGTATACACCGGATCCAAACTTAATCATGCTCCCGATCACAAAACAACAAATTTGTCGCCTCTTCCTCATCTGACGAATTTGCAAGCTTCTCGATCCCTAGGAGAGATCCCTCCAAGAGCTCAACACTACCGTGCGCAGGCCCCACGGTGGGCGCCAACTGTCGTGGAATTGTCATGGCAGATGTCTTTAGTGTCAGGACTTAGTCGCGAGGCCAACGCATCTATGTGGTAACTTGAGAGGGGTTGAGTGGGACGAGAGACGCAGGGCGGATCATCACGTAAGACAAGGATTTAGACAGCTTTGGGCCCCGGAAAACATCATCTGGTAATAGCCCTACATGTTGTTTGAGGCTAGGTCTCATTATCATCACGAGGGAGTCGCCGTAAACCGGCTCTCCTCTTTGTGTCTAGCCCTAGATATTGTTTCTTCTTGCCCCCCCTCTTTGGGGAGCCCTGCCCCTCCTTATATATGTTGAAGGGGCGGTTTACATGTGAAGTCCTATTAGGATTAGGACTAGTGTATCTCTAATACAAACTGGATACAAGCCCTGGTCTTAACTCCTTGTAAGGTAAATATTCCTCATGCCTTTCCTCTTAAACCGGCCCACCATAGTATGAACTTGACTTCTGGGCCATGGGCCTCGTCATCCATCTGACCCGCCCGCCGGGTTACTAATGAACCGCCAAGACCGGGCGGGTAGCCGGTGAACCACCAAGCTCTGGGCGGGTTACCAGTGAGTCATCCAGTCCGGCCGGTTTATACTTCCGGCCGGTTTACGCCACGGGGTATATCCCCGACAGTTAGGAAACATAACCATCATTGATTAACGAGCTAGTCAAGTAGAGGCATACTAGTGACACTCTGTTTGTCTATGTATTCACACATGTATTATGTTTCCGGTTAATACAATTCTAGCATAAATAATAAACATTTATCATGAAATAAGGAAATAAATAGTAACTTTATTATTGCCTCTAGGGCATATTTCCTTCAGTCTCCCACTTGCACTAGAGTCAATAATCTAGTTCACATTGCCATGTGATTTAACACCAATAATTCACATCATCATGTGATTAACATCCATAGTTCACATCGTTATGTGACCAACACTCAAAGGGTTTACTAGAGTCAATAATCTAGTTCACATCGCTATGTGATTAACACCCAAAAAATACTAAGGTGTGATCATGCTTTGCCTGTGAGAGAAGTTTAGTCAACGGGTCTGCCATATTCAGATCCGTATGTATTTTGTAAATTTCTATGTCAACTATGCTCTGCACGGAGCTATTATAGATAATTGCTCCCGCTTTTAATATGTATCCAGATTGAGACTTAGAGTCATCCGAATCAATGCCAAAACTTGTATCGACGTAACCCTTTTACGATGAACCTTTTGTCACCTCCATAATCGAGAAACATATCCTTATTCTACTAAGGATAATTTCGACCGCTGTCCAGTGATCTACTCTTAGATCACTATTGTACTCCCTTGCCAAAAACAGTATAGGGTATACAATAGGTCTGGTACACGGCATGGCATACTTTATAGAACCTATGGCCAAGGCATAGGGAATGACTTTCATTCTCTTTCTATTTTCTGCCGTGGTCGTGCTTTGAGTCTTACTCAATTTCACACCTTGTAACACAGGCAAGAATTCTTTCTTTGACTGTCCCATTTTGAACTAATTCAAAATCTTGTCAAGGTATGTACTCATTGAAAAAACTTATCAAGCGTCTTGATCTATCTCTATAGATCTTGATGCTCAATATGTAAGTAGCTTCACCAAGATCTTTCTTTGAAAAAAAACTCCTTTCAAACACTCCTTTATGCTTTGCAGAATAATTCTACATTATTTCCGATCAACAATATGTCATTCACATATACTTGTCAGAAATGCTGTAGTGCTCCCACTCACTTTCTTGTAAATACAGGCTTTACCACAAGTCTGTATAAAACTCTGAGATACGAGTCCGAGATGCTTGCACCAGTCCACAGATGGATCGCTGGAGCTTGCATATTTTGTTAACACTTTTAGGATTGACAAAACCTTCTGGTTGCATCATATACAACTCTTCTTTAAGAAATGCAGCTTTGTTTATCCATTTGCCAGATTTCATAAAATGCGGCAATTGCTAACATGATTCGGACAGACTTAAGCATAGATACGAGTGAGAAACTCTCATCGTAGTCAACATCTTGAACTTGTCGAAAACCTTTTTGCGGCAATTCTAGCTTTGTAGATAGTAACACTACTATCAGCGTCTGTCTTCCTCTTAAAGATCCATTTAATCTCAATGGCTCGCCGATCATTGGGCAAGTCAATCAAAGTCCATACTTTGTTCTCATACATGGATCTCATCTCAAATTTCATGGTCTCAAGCCATTTCGCAGAATCTGGGCTCATCATCACTTCCTCATAGTTTGTAGGCTCGTCATGGTCAAGTAACATGACCTCCAGAACAGGATTATCGTACCACTCTGGTGCGGATCTCACTCTGGTTTACCTACGAGGTTCGGTAGTAACTTGATCTGAAGTTACATGATCATCATCATTAACTTCCTCACTAATTGATGTAGTAGTCACAGGAACAGATTTCTGTCATGAACTAATTTCCAATAAGGGAGCAGGTACAGTTTACCTCATCAAGTTCTACTTTCCTCCCACTCACTTCTTTTGAGAGAAACTCCTTCTCTAAAAAGGATCCATTCTCAGCAATGAGTAACTTGCCTTCGGATCTGTGATAGAAGGTGTACCCAACATTTTTCTTTTGGGTATCCTATGAAGATTTACTTCTCCGATTTGGGTTCGAGCTTATCATGTTGAAACTTTTTCACATAAGCATTGCAGTCCCAAACTTTAAGAAACGACAGCTTAGGTTTCTTGCCAAACCATAGTTCATATGTTGTCGTCTCAACGGATTTAGATGGTGCCCTATTTAACGTGAATGCAGCTGTCTCTAATGCATAACCCCAAAACGATAGTGGTAGATCGGTAAGATACATCATAGATCGCACCATATCTAATAAAGTACGGTTATGACGTTCGGACACACCATTATGCTGTGGTGTTCCAGGTGGCGTGAGTAGTGAAACTATTTCACATTGTTTTAACTGAAGGCCAAACTCGTAACTCAAATATTTTACTTCTGCGATCATATCGTAGATACTTTTATTTTTGTTACGATGATTCTCCACTTCACTCTGAAATTCTTTGAACTTTTCAAATGTTTCAGATTTGTGTTTTATCAAGTAGATATATTCATATCTGCTCAAATCATTTGTGAAGATCAGAAAATAATGATACCTGCCACAGCCTTAGTATTCATCGGACCACATACATCAGTATGTATGATTTCCAACAAATCTGTTGCTCGCCCCATTGTTCCGGAGAACGGAGTCTTAGTCATCTTGCCCATGAGGCATGGTTCGCAAGCATCAACTGATTCATAATCAAGTGATTCCAAAAGCCCGTCAGCATGGATTTTCTTCATGCGCTTTACACCAATATGACCTAAACGACAGTGCTACAAATAAGTTGCACTATCATTATTAACTTTGCATCTTTTGGTTTCAATATTATGAATATGTGTATCACTACGATCGAGATCCAACGAACCATTTTCATTGGGTGTGTAACCATATAAGGTTTTATTCATGTAAACAGAACAACAATTTATTCTCTTACTTAAATGAATAACCGTATTGCAATAAACATGATCAAATCATATTCATGCTCAACGCAAACACCAAATAACACTTATTTAGGTTCAACACTAATCCCAAAAGTATAGGGAGTGTGCGATGATGATCATATCAATCTTGGAACCACACATCGTCACTTCACCCTTAACTAGTCTATGTTCATTCTGCAACTTCCGTTTTCGAGTTACTACTATTAGCAACTGAACCAGTATCAAATACTGAGGGGTTGCTATAAACACTATTAAAGTACACATCAATAACATGTATATCAAATATACTTATATTCACTTTGCCATCCTTCTTATCCGCCAATCACTTGGGGTAGTTCCGCTTCCAGTGACTAGTCCCTTTGTAGTAGAAGCACTTTGTCTCAGGCTTAGGACCAGACTTGGGCTTCTTCACTTGAGCAGCAACTTGCTTGCTGTTTTTCTTGAAGTTCCCCTTTTTCCCTTTGCCCTTTTCTTGAAACTAGTGATCTTGTCAACCATCAACACTTGATGCTCTTTCTTGATTTCTACCTTCATCGATTTCATCATCATGAAAAGCTCGGGACTCGTTTTCGTCATCCCTTGCATACTATAGTTCATCACGAAGTTCTACTAACTTGGTGATGGTGACTAGAGAATTCTGTCAATCACTATCTTATCTGGAAGATTAACTCCCACTTGATTCAAGTGATTGTAGTACCCAGACAATCTGAGCACATGCTCACTAGTTGAGCGATTCTCCTCCATCTTTTAGCTATAGAACTTGTTGGAGACTTCATATCTCTCAACTCGGGTATTTGCTTGAAATATTAACTTCAACTCCTGGAACATCTCATATGGTCCATGACGTTCAAAACGTCTTTGAAGTCCTGATTCTAAGCCGTTAAGCATGGTTCACTAAACTATCAAGTAGTCATCATATTTAGCTAGCCAAACATTCATAACGGTTGCATCTGCTCCTGCAATAGGTCTGTCACCTAGCGGTGCATCAAGAACATAATTCCTCTGTGCAGCAATGAGGATAAAACTCAGATCACGGATCCAATCCGCATCATTGCTACTAACATATTTCAACACAATTTTCTCTAGGAACATATCAAAATAAACACAGGGAAGCAACAACGCGAGCTATTGATCTACAACATGATCTGCAAAATACTATCAGGACTAAGTTCATGATAAATTTAAGTTCAATTAATCATATTACTTAAGAACTCCCACTTAGATAGACATCGCTCTAATCCTCTAAGTGATCACGTGATCCAAATCAACTAAACCATAACTGATCATCACGTGAAATGGAGTAGTTTTCAATGGTGAACATTGCTATGTTGATCATATCTACTATATGATTCACGCTCGACCTTTCGGTCTCAGTGTTCCGAGGCCATATCTGCATATGCTAGGCTCGTCAAGTTTAACCTGAGTATTCTGCGTGTGCAAAACTGGCTTGCACCCGTTGTAGATGGACGTAGAGCTTATCACACCCGATCATCACGTGGTGTCTGGGCACGACGAACTTTGGCAATGGTGCATACTCAGGGAGAACACTTATACCTTGAAATTTTAGTAAGGGATCATCTTATAAAGCTACCGTCGAACTAAGCAAAATAAGATGCATAAAAGATAAACATCATATGCAATCATAATATGTGACATGATATGGCCATGATCATCTTGCGCCTTTGATCTCCATCTCCAAAGTACTGTCATGATCTCCATCGTCACCGGCATGACACCATGATCTCCATCATCTTGATCTATATCAATGTGTCGTCACATGGTCGTCTCGCCAACTATTGCTATCGCATAGCGATAAAGTAAAGCCATTATTTGGCGCTTGCATCTTATGCAATAAAGAGACAACCATAAGGCTTCTGCCAGTTGTCGATAACTTCAGCAAAACATGATCATCTTATATCTCATCACGTCTTGACCATATCACATCACAACATGCCCTGCAAAAAACAAGTTAGACGTCCTCTACTTTGTTGTTGCAAGTTTTACGTGGCTGTTACGGGCTTAGCAAGAACCGTTCTTACCTACGCATCAAAACCACAACAATAGTTTGTCAAGTTGGTGTTGTTTTAACCTTCGCAAGGACCGGGCGTAGCCACACTCGGTTCAACTAAAGTTGGAGAAACTGACACCCTCCAGCCACCTGTGTGCAAAGCACGTCGGTAGAACCAGTCTCGCGTAATCGTACGCGTAATGTCGGTCCGGGCCGCTTCATCCAACAATACCGCCGTACCAAAGTGTGACATGCTGGTAAGCAGTATGACTTATATCGCCCACAACTCACTTATGTTCTACTCGTGCACAACATCAACGCATAAAACCTAGGCTCGGATGCCACTGTTGGGGAACGTAGTAATTTCAAAAAAATTCCTACGCACACTCAAGATCATGGTGATGCATAGCAACGAGAGGGGAGAGTGTTGTCCACGTACCCTTGTAGACCGAAAGCGGAAACGTTATAACAACGTAGTTGATGTAGTCGTACGTCTTCCCGGACCGACCGATCAAGCACCGAAACTACGGCACCTCCGAGTTCTAGCACACGTTCAGCTCGATGACGATCCCCGGACTCCGATCCAACAAAGTGTCGGGGAAGAGTTCCGTCAGCACGACGGCGTGGTGACGATCTTGATGTTCTACCGTTGCAGGGCTTCGCCTAAGCACCGCTACAATATTATCGAGGATTATGGTGGAGGGGGCACCGCACACGGCTAAGAGATCTCAAGGATCAATTGTTGTGTCTAGAGGTGCCCCCTGCCCCCGTATATAAAGGAGCAAGGGGGAGGGGCGACCGACCATGATGAGGTGCGCCAGGGAGGAGTCCTACTCCTACCGGGAGTAGGACTCCCTCCTTTTCCTTGTCCAAGTAGGAGAAGGGGAAGGAAGGGAGAGAGGAGAGGAAGGAAAGGGCGGGGCGCCGCCCCTCCCTCCTTGTCCAATTCAGACTAGGGGGAGAGGGGGCGTGCGGCCTGCCCTGGCCGCCCCTCCTCTTCTCCACTTTAGGCCCATGAGGCCCATTAACCCCCCGGGGGGGTTTCGGTAACCCCCCGGTACTCCGGTTTTATCCGAAACTTTCTCGGAACACTTCCGGTGTCCGAATATAGCCGTCCAATATATCAATCTTTATGTCTCGACCATTTTGAGACTCCTCGTTATGTCCGTGATCACATCCGGGACTTCGAACTAACTTTGGTAAATCAAAACTAATAAACTCATAATATAACTGTCATCGAAACCTTAAGCGTGCGGACCCTACGGGTTCGAGAACAATGTAGACATGACCGAGACACGTCTCCGGTCAATAACCAATAGCAGAACCTGGATGCTCATATTGGCTCCCACATATTCTACGAAGATCTTTATCGGTCAGACCGCATAACAACATACGTTGTTCCCTTTGTCATCGGTATGTTACTTGCCCGAGATTCGATCGTCGGTATCTCAATACCTAGTTCAATCTCATTATCGGCAAGTCTCTTTACTCGTTTCGTAATACATCATCTCGCAACTAACTCATTAGTTGCAATGCTTGCAAGGCTTATGTGATGTGCATTACTGAGAGGGCCCAGAGATACCTCTCCGACAATCGGAGTGACAAATCCTAATCTCGAAATATGCCAACCCAACATGTACCTTTGGAGACACTTGTAGAGCTCCTTTATAATCACCCAGTTACGTTGGTTTGGTAGCACACAAAGTGTTCCTCCGGCAAACGGGAGTTGCATAATCTCATAGTCATAGGAACATGTATAAGTCATGAAGAAAGCAATAGCAACATACTAAACGATCGGGTGCTAAGCTAATGGAATGGGTCATGTCAATCACATCATTTTCCTAATGATGTGATCCTGTTAATCAAATAACAACTCTTTGTCTATGGTTAGGAAACATAACCATCTTTGATTAACGAGCTAGTCAAGTAGAGGCATACTAGTGACACTGTGTTTGTCTATGTATTCACAAATGTATTATGTTTCCGGTTAATACAATTCTAGCATGAATAATAAACATTTATCATGAAATAAGGAAATAAATAATAACTTTATTATTGCCTCCAGGGCATATTTCCTTCAGCTGGCAGGCCGGCCCACTCGGGTATTGGATCGGTCGTGCCCCTACCGATCCCACTGGATCGAGGCAGGGACGAGCGTGGTCATCGGAGGAGGCCGGATGCGTCGTCTACCTCCTTCGAAAGAAACAGAGGCGAGGCAGAGAGGCATGGCGCGGCGACTTCAGGCGAGGGGACGGCAAGGAGGTGCAGGGACGGCGGGATCTGGCGGGTCTGGGTGCGAGGATGGATCTCTCCGACGAGGTAGGCAAGGGCTCGTCCTCCTCTGTCTGCTCCTGACAGAGGGATGTAGCGCGACGCGGAGGAGACCAGGAAGACGGGGACGAGCGTTGTTCCTGTGCTCGGACTAGTCGAAGACGAGCCCTGAAGGGTGGCGTCCATGCGTCGAGGCGGCGTGCTTGGAGCTCGGTAACCTGCGAGGACGGCCATGGCGGGTATTAGAGAGAGAGAGGGAGGAGATGACGCCATGGAGAAAGGAAAAAGGAGAGGGGCGCGAGGGGCTGGCCTGGCGACAGCTCCGCTGCTGCTGCTGGACGACGAGGAGGAGACAGGAGCAGGGGGCCTCGGTTGCTGTTGCTGCGGTGGCGCTCAACGGATCGGGAGGAGCTGGAGTGGTGGGATTGGTTCGATGGGACAACGAGGAGGAGACCAGGGGAGGTTTGAGGTTGGCTGTGGGTGAGATCCCGATGGGGATTTGGGGAATAAGTGCGGCGGCGGCGGCAGGGACAAGTGCCTAGAAGTTAGGGTTTGGCTAGTTTAGGTAGGGTTTCATCTGCTATAAATAGCAGCTAGGAATTGGGTAGGGGCTATAACGTCCCTACGATCGCAATCGGACGGTCGCAAAAAAATAGTTAGGGAGTCCGAATAGGAAAACGGTGATGTTTTGTAGACGTTTGTGGATGATCCAGATCCAACGGTGACGACTGTCCGGGTCGGGTCCGGGACAATTTTCGGACGCGCGCGAGGAAGGGCCGCGGGCTGACAAGAGAGTTTAGGTAGGGCCTGACGGTGAGTGGTAGTGAGCCGTGTAGACGGTCTCGAGCTGAGAGAAGAGAAGAGAGGGAGGCCCGGCGACTGTTTCCGGAGACCGAAAAACGTCCGACGTGTGACCGACTATACTGCCGCTATAGTTTAACGGTTGGGCTATCAAACGAACTCCGAATGCGATGAAACTTGACGGCGGTCTATCTACACTAAAATAAGACCGCACGCCAACTTTCAACCCATTCCGAGAACATTTTCCGGCCATTTAAAAAATAATATTTTGGACATGCCGTGGGCGCGTGCAAGTGTGGTTGAACTCAGAACGGACAACGGACGGAACTGGGGGAATCCGAACGGATGCAAGTTTTAAAACATGATGATGCAATGCACATGATGACATGATAAGATGCAACACGCAAGCAAATAATAAGGCAACAACAGCGAATAACTGGCGGACACCTGGCACATCGGTCTCGAGGCGTCACAACACCTTAAATCATTGTCGTCTACTTCGAATATGGATATATTGAGTCCGAAGATTTGGCAAACGTCCCGTTATCGCCGGACTTCCAAAATGAGCTATTTTGTGGCTAGGCGGGAAATAGAACTACTCCTATTTTGGGAAATCAAGTTTTTTTGGGGCAAATAATTATATCCCTGCAGGTTAGCTAGCTCATTGACAGGTGGGGTCCATATCCTGTGGGGCCCAGCTCGGTTTTGCCGCCGGCCGTGTCGACGTCCGACCGGCTTCGATCGACCCTCGCGTGCACAGGCACCTCTCTTGGTGTCCCAACCAGGGCTCGTTCCGTGCACCTGCAGCCATGCTGCGGTGCGACGGCGACCGCGTCGTCATTGTCGGCGGTGGCATCGCCGGCGCCCTCCTCGCCAAGACGCTCCAAAACCACGCCGACGTGGTCCTCATCGACCCGTACGCACGCACGCCCGCCATTAATCGCGACATTGGTTGAGCGGTTGTTATTGATTTTGTGATACGCCATGGATGGACCCATGCAGGAAGGAGTACTTCGAGATCCCGTGGGCGAACGTGCGCGCCAAGGTGGAGCCGACGGTGGTGGAGCGCACCGTGATCCCGCACGCGGACTACCTCACCGACGCCAAGGTGGTGACGGCCAAGGCGGTCGGCGTCGATGACTCCGTTGTTCTCACCTCCATCGGTCGCACCGTCGGCTACGACTTCCTGGTCATCGCCACGGGCCGCACCTGCACCCGCCCCCAGAGCCGCCCCGAGCGACTCGAGATGTTCCACCGCGACAAGGACCGGATCGCCACCGCGAGCTCCGTGCTCATCATCGGCGGCGGGCCCATCGGGGTCGAGCTCGCGGCGGAGATCATCATGGACAGCCCCGACAAGCGCGTCACCCTCGTCCACGGCGGGCCTCGGCTGCTCATGGTGATGAGCCCCCGCGCGTCGGCCAAGGCGCTCGAGTGGCTCCGGTCCAAGAACGTCACCGTGCTGCTGGACCAGACCATCGACGTCGATCTCGCCGGCAGCGGCGACGGTCACGAAGGACAGCGCGACTTCACGACGTCCGCCGGGGAGACGGTGTCCGCGGACTGCCACTTCGTGTGCACGGGCCGGCCCGTCGCGTCCGGGTGGCTGAGGGGCACGTTCCTCGGGGAATACATTGGCGCCGACGGCAGGCTGGTGGTGGACGAGCACCTGCGCGTGGGCAGGCTCAAGAACGTGTTCGCCATCGGCGACATCACCGACGTGCCGGAGGCGAAGCAGGGGTACCTGGCGCAGCGGCACGCCATGGTGGTGTCCCGGAACCTGCGTCTGCTGCTCAGGTCTGACGGCCCGGAGCATAAGCTGCACCGATACAAGGCCTCGAAGGCCGCCATCACCGTCACGCTCGGCCGCCGCGACGCGGTGTCGGAGCTGCCGTTCATGTCGCTCATCGGCCACATCCCCGGCGTCGTCAAGCCACGGGACCTCTACGTGTCGCGGACGCGAAGGATGATGGGGATAAAAAGTAAGAACGGGGAATCCTGATCGAGCGGTCCGAATTAATGTGCTGGTGCGGAAACGGTCCAACGGCATCGATTCATCAGGCTCTCGTCAGATCCATCTGATCTCTTGCTCCGTCATAGAAATCTCTGATCCTGTGGAGTGATACATATGTTGTTGATATTGTAAAAGGTGAAGCAAAAAAAAAATACCACACCCTCCATCCAAAAGTATAAATTATACTAAAGCTGTGCCAATTGATTTGGATTGAAACAGTACTGGTATAGTTTTATCAGTCCCATGGCTGCAACATAGACATGCTTTGGTAGTGTACACTTGTATCCTACGCAACAAGGTGAAGCAAAAAAGATGCGGCTAGGGTTCAGTAGAAAGGCATGTTTCCTCTTTGGCTAGCGACAACAACCCTAGCCGCCGTCAAGAGAGTCAACTTTCCGGCGCCGTTTTCCGGCGGCTCCCCTCCGCTGACGACCTCTTGGTCGTCGATGGTGAGGGGGGTCGCCGGATCCCGTGTGTGCGGATTGTTTTAGCTTTAGGTTTTAGAGCCCTAGTAGATTAGGTTTTTGGATCGTCCGACGTCTTGGCTTCGGCGGCGGCGACGGGCCGACGGCGATGCTGAATAAAGAAGGTTCGGATTTTTCTCTGGGGAGGCGATCGTCTCTATGGTCGATGATGGATTTGAGAACCAGTCTATTCAAGCGGGGATATCGTGGCGGCGACGACATCCTTGTGGTGAACTTGTGTCCTCGGGCTCCGTCGTTTGCGACGGCATTTGCTCCAGCGTCGACATGGAGCTTGAGAGGTAGTCCAAGAGCGGATGCAGATTGTGGTCTGCATGGACGACATCTGAAAGACGGAACGTGTGTTGGGTTCATGATTGATGGTTGTCAGGTATGATTTCCTCCTTCGGTGTCTAGTCGTGGTGGGGTGTCAGATCTGGAGTTCGATGGCGTGTCTGGGGTGTTGCCCCGGTCTGATTTGTTCAACGACAATGGCTTCACCTTTTGGTGAGTCACCTTGAAGGTCCACAAAGCTGCATATTAGCGATGGAGCCGCTCGAGCTCGGGTGAGGAGGTGATTCATCATTTTTTATGGCTGCTATGGTGGTGCCGGAGATAGGTGACGGACGTTGGTGTCATGCTCAGAGACGTTCTTTTGTCTTGTTAGTTTTGTCATGTTGATCTTTACATGACTTGTTCTTTATGGTATGAGTGAGACACGTATTACCATGCAAAAAACTAAGACTGGCTATATGTCGAGTGACTAAAAACCCAA
The DNA here is from genome assembly GCF_003073215.2 of Triticum urartu. Taxonomy (NCBI): domain Eukaryota; kingdom Viridiplantae; phylum Streptophyta; class Magnoliopsida; order Poales; family Poaceae; genus Triticum; species Triticum urartu. The sequence goes on from NC_053025.1 coordinate 116,283,184, forward strand.
TTTGGGCCAGATGAATTGTTGTGAGCCGTCGAACACAAGATGGATGGCTAGATCATCCGAGGTTTTGATTGTGCATCTTCTACCTCGAACCGTCGATCTACAACCGTCCTAACTCTATCGCTGCCGCCCAGGGCCGGCACCACTCCCGCGTCAGCCTTGCCGCCCCGCCCTCCGCAATCGCCATCCCTAACCATGAGCATTGACGACATCTGAAAGACGGAACGTGTGTTGGGTTCATGATTGATGGTTGTCAGGTATGATTTCCTCCTTCGGTGTCTAGTCGTGGTGGGGTGTCAGATCTGGAGTTCGATGGCGTGTCTGGGGTGTTGCCCCGGTCTGATTTGTTCAACGACAATGGCTTCACCTTTTGGTGAGTCACCTTGGAGGTCCGCAAAGCTGCATATTAGTGATGGAGCCGCTCGAGCTCGGGTGAGGAGGTGATTCATCATTTTTTATGGCTGCTATGGTGGTGCCGGAGATAGGTGACGGACGTTGGTGTCATGCTCAGAGACGTTCTTTTGTCTTGTTAGTTTTGTCATGTTGATCTTTACATGACTTGTTCTTTATGGTATGAGTGAGACACGTATTACCATGCAAAAAACTAAGACTGGCTATATGTCGAGTGACTAAAAACCCAATTTGGGCCAGATGAATTGTTGTGAGCCGTCGAACACAAGATGGATGGCTAGATCATCCGAGTTTTTGATTGTGCATCTTCTACCTCGAACCGTCGATCTACAACCGTCCTAACTCTATCGCTGCCGCCCAGGGCCGGCACCACTCCCGCGTCAGCCTTGCCACCCCGCCCTCCGCAATCGCCATCCCTAACCATGAACAAGATTTTCCGGTTAACCTGCCCCCCCCCAACACACACACACACACACACACCCTAACATAGATAATGGGGTCGCCTAACCCATAAGGCTTATCCAGCGAGCCAACGGCTGCTTCCTTCTTGCGAAAATTGATTGGCCCAAAAACTATTTTCAGATGATTTACAAGCAGCTAAAGTGGAAGCAAATGCACATTAGTATATTTTCTCTCTCTCTATGGAGTATATGAGAACAATCTGAAAATGACAGGAAACATAGTTGTTTCTACTCTTGTCATGTGTCACGTTTCACTCCAAGGGCAAGGTACTGGATCCTGTCACGTGTTTCATGCTCTAGGTACCATCTCCCTCTTTGGGGACGACATTGGTGATGTGTTCTCTGGTGATGAATGCTAGTAGAATTCTTGATAGAAGAGATCATGGTGCTCCCTCGACTTGGCTTGGTTGGTCGACTAGGAGTGGCTAAATTAACTCCTTTGGTTTGGTGCGTTGGTGCTAGTGGGTGGCAGCGACGCGAGCGCTCTGTCATGGAGGTGGCGGCGCCGAGGAGGCCCTGCCAGGAAGGAGATCCTGGCAGGCAGCGACCGACCGCCCGTCTCCGCATGGTGGGCATGCGGCGATGCCCCTGGAGGTGTTGTCCTTGGAGCGGCGGATGGACATAATACGTTTCCAACGTATCTACTTTTTCTAACGTTTTTCATCTTGTTTTGGACTCTAGTTTGCATGATTTGAATGAAACTAATCCCGGACTGACGCTATTTTCAGCAGAACTACCATGGCGTTGTTTTTGTGCAGAAATAAAAATTCTCGAAATGGAACGAAACTTTGCGAGGATTTTTTATATCAATAATAAGAATTTCTGGAGCCAAGACTTGCTGGAGAGGGGCACCTAGGTGAGCACAACCCACCAAGGCGCGCCCCCCTCTCTTGGCGCGCCTAGGTGGGTTGTCCCCACCTGGTTGCCCCGCTGACCCTGAAACCAATGTTGTATATTCCTATTTTCGGAGAAAAAATCAAGGAGAAAGAATTATCGCGATCCACGAGACGGAGCCGCCACCAAGCTCTGTTCTTCCTCGGGAGGGCAGATCTGGAGTCCGTTTGGGGCTCCGGAGAGGGGGATCTTCGTTCTTCATCATCACCAACCCTTCTCCATCACCAATTCCATGATGCTCCCCACCGCGAGTGAGTAATTCCTCCGTAGGCTCGCTGGTCGGTGAGGAGTTGGATGAGATTCATCATGTAATCGAGTTAATTTTGTTAGGGCTTGATCCCTAGTATCCACTATGTTCTTAGATTAATGTTGCTATGACTTTGTCATGCTTAATGCTTGTCACTTTGGCCCCGGGTGCCATGATTTCATATCTAAACAGTTTATGTTATTATCATTATATCCATGTTCTATATCCGATATTGCAAGTTATAGTCACCTACTGCGTGTTATGATCCGGTAACCCTAGAGTGACAATAACCGGGACTTCTTCCGGTGATTACCGTAGTTTGAGGAGTTAATGTATTCACTATGTGTTAATGATTTGTTTCAGTTCTCTATTAAGAGGAGGCCTTAATATCCCTTAGTTTTCAATATGGACCCCGCTGCCACGGGAGGGTAGGACAAAAGATGTCATGCAAGTTCTTTTAATAAAGCACGTATGACTATTTATGAAATACATGTCTACATTATATCGATGAACTGGAGCTAGTGCCGTGTTGCCCTAGGTTATAACTGTCACATGATGAATATCATCCAACAAGTCACCGATCCAATGCGTACGAACTTTTCCATATTGTTTCTGCTAAGTTACTATTGCTATCATCATTGTTACACTTACTAAAAATTACTGCTATCACCGTTACTGTTACTATTGCTGCTTTCACTACTATCAAAACTATCATATTACTGTGCTACTGATTACTTGCTGCAGATAATTAATCTCCAGGTATGGTTGAATTGACAACTCAACTACTAATACCTTCAAATATTCTTTGGTCCCCCTTATGTCAAATCTATAAATTTGGGTTGAATACTCTACCCTCAAAAACTGTTGCGATCCCCTATACTTGTAGGTTATCAACACCTTTTTCTGGCGCCGTTGCCGGGGAGCATAGCTATATTTGTTGAGTCACTTGGGATTATTATCATATTCTCACTATGAAGAATCTGAAGGATCCTAAGACTAAGATATTTCCCTCAAGGATGATGGGAGGTAAGGAACTGCCATCTAGTTCTACTTTAGATTCACCTTCTGTTATGAATAAACTTGCAACACCACCACATGCTATTAATTCTGATATGTCACAAGTTATTGATGATGCTACTTCTACTATGAATGATGCTTATGATGATGCTAGTACCTTATTTGGTAATGATGATGTGCCACTTGGTGATTTTCTTGATGAACAAATTGCTAGAGTTATACAACATGATATTGTTGAATCTGATGATGATCTTGAAACTGAAACTCCTGAAATACCTGCTAGAACTAGCCTTCCTAGATATGAATTGCCTAATGTACTAAAAGGTTATGTTATGAGTGAAGAAACAAATAAAGATATTCTTGCTTGCAATGATAGAGATAATCTAGGGAAATTATTACACAAGTATAAAAAAAATCTCTGAATGCTAGAATGAAATGTGATCCTAAATTTGCTACTTCACCTATCTTTATCGATGATAAGGATTATGAATTCTCTGTCGACCAAGAGTTAATTACTTTGATTGAATCTGATCCTTTCCATGGTTATGAAACTGAAACTGTTGTGCCACATCTTACTAAGTTGAACGATATAGCCATCCTTTTTACTCATGACGAGAAAACTCGCTACTACTTTATTCTCAAATTATTTCTTTTCTCATTAAAGGGTGATGCTAAAGCTTGGTACAATACTCTTGCTCCTGGTTGTGTGCGTAGTCTCCAGGATATGATTTACTACTTTTTTGAAAATTATTTTCCTACTCATAAGAAACAAGCTGCCTTACAGGAAATATTTAATTTTGCTCAAACTAAAGAAGAGAGTCTCCCACAAGCTTGGGGGAGGCTTTGCCAGATACTTAATGTTTTGCCTGATCATTCTCTTAAGAAAAATGAAATACTTGATATCTTCTATAATGGACTAACCGATACTTCTAGGGACTTCTTAGATAGTTGTGCTGATTGTTTTTTTCAGGGAACAAACTGTTGGACAAGTTGAGGAATTGTTGAATAACATATTAAAAAACTATGATGATTGGACTATTCCTGAACCATCGCCTAAACCCAATCCGAAGAAGAGGGGTATATTATATCTCAGTCCTGAAGATATGCAAGAGGCAAAGAAATCTATGAAGGAAAAAGGTATTAAAGCTGAGGATGTTAAAAAATTATCTCCTATTGAAAAAATACATGAGCTTAATACACAACCACCGCCTAAGGTGGTAGAGGTAAATTCTCTTATGAAGTTTAATGATAGTGATAATCCTCACAATATGCATCCTAGTCAATGCCTTTATGAGTTTGAAAACTACATTAGAAAACAAGATCACTTCAATGCAAATGTTATGAAACAATTGAAATGCAATTATGATATGATTGATCGCTTGAGTTACTTGTTATTTAGAATATCAAATGATGTTAGAGGTGTTGGAAAATATGCTTCTATGATTCAAACTCAATTAGAACAAGTTGGTACATCTCAAAGAGAATTACTTGATGAAATGAATAATAATATGAATGACTTTGTTGTTAGAGTTGCAACTAGAGGAAGTAAAATGATTCAGGAACCACTTTATCCTGAGGGACACCCTAAAAGAATTGAACAAGATTGACAAAGATCTAACACTAGTGCACCTAGTTCTTCTAGAAAGAAAAAGAAAAGAGGAATGATAGGACTTCACATGCTCCTAGTGAATCTGAAATAGAAAAACCTCCTGACAATTATAATGAAGTTTCTATCTCAGATGTTGAAACTCAGTCTGATAATGAACACTCACCTAGTGATAATGAAAAAGATAATGTTGATATTCATGAAGATACCCAACCAAATAATAAAGAACCAACCGATGATGTTGAGATAGAACCACCAGTTGATCTTGATAACCAACAACCTAAAAATAAAAGGTATGACAAAAGAGACTTTGTTGCTAGAAAACACGGTAAGGAAAAAGAACCATGGGTTCAAAAACCTATGTCTTTTTCACCCAAGTCAACTAAAAAGAATGATGATGAAGAATTTGAACGCTTTGTTGAAATGCCGATGTCAGTCTTTTTGCTACTCGCTTGACTGATATCTTGAAAATGCCTCCATATGCAAAGTATATGAAAGACATCATCACAAATAAGAGAAAAATACCGGAAGCTGAAATCTCCACTATGCTTGCTAATTATACTTTTAAAGATGGAGTACCTAAAAAACTTGGAGATCCGGAAATACAACTATACCTTGCTTTATCAAAAAATTTACGTGAAAACTGCTTTGTGTGATTTAGGAGCTGGTGTTAGTGTTATACCTTTCTCTTTATATAAAAAACTTGATTTGAATAAACTCACACCTACTGAGATATCTTTACAAATGGCTGATAAATCAACTGCCATAACTATCGGTATCTATGAGGATGTGCTCGTTGTTGTTGCTAATGTTATTATTTTGACTGATTTTGTTATACTTGAGATGCTCGAGGACGACAACATGTCGATTATCTTTAGTAGACTCTTCTTGAATACTGCAGAGGCTGTTATTGATTGCAATAAAATCAAGGTCACTTTTCATATTAATAACAATGAGCATACAGTGCACTTTTCGGAAAAACAATTCCAAATGAATAATTTTAGTATTATTGAAAAATCTTCAACGATTCTTTTCTTATACTCACTCCATTCTAAAATAGATGATCCATAAAGTTGGGTCATCTATTTTGAAACCGAGGGAGTACTTTTTTGGTTTGGGTTGGTCCTGGCGGCTGTTCGTCTAGAGCGCGCGGTAGTTTTTGCGACGGTAAATATTGTACGTACGAGGAATCCAACGGCCCAAAGCAGCCGGTTTTTACCAAAGTGCAATCCCTTCTCTCCAACCCTGCCGCCCGAAGGCTGCAGCCATGCGGCGGCACTACGCCGAGCTCCTCCGCCGTGCCGCCTCGCTGCCGTCTCTCTCGCTTGTGGCCTCCCTCCACGCCGCCGCGCTCCGCCGAGGCGCGGTCCTCGTCCCCTCGCTCATCCACGCCTACTCCGCGTGCGGCGACCCAGCCTCCGCCCGCAGCGTGTTCGACGGATTGCCCGCACAGGAGCAGACACTCTCCGCGCGCACCGCGCTGGCCAGCGCTATGTCCGCGCACGGCAGGTGCCGGGAGGTGTTCGGCCTGTTCCGCGGCTGGGAGGGGGAGATGGACGACAAGGCGGTGACGGTGGTCCTCGCCGCGTGCGCTAGGGCCGGGATGATCAGCGAGGGGAGGGAAGTCTTTGCGAGGGTGCGGAGGCCAGCGTTGCAGCACTACACGTGCATGGTGGAGATGCTGGGACGGGCCGGGGAGGTCGAGGAGGCAGAGGGGCTGCTGGCGCGGATGGAGGCGCGACCGGACAGGATCATCTGCACGGTGCTGCTCGCGGCGTGCCGGGTGCATGGCCGTGTCGATGTGGCTGAGAGAGTGGCTAGGTTGATGAGCGAGTATGGCATTGTATGAATTTTGGCATATTGATCAGTTGACAAACTGGCCATTGTGTTAGGCTGTTAGCCCAAGAGCAGTGATCAAAACCATTGTGATATGGAACTGATAACACATAGTTTGGTTGACGGCAATGCCGCAATGGTGGTTCTTGAAGTTCATGCAGTAATGCAGTACAACACAAGCCCCTGGCCGGTGAGATCTGCATTTTGTAGAAGTCTATGTTGCAGTGGACGAACCACATGAGCGCCAGCACACTTCACTGCTTGAACCTGTATGGAAGCACAATTCGAAGGCATCTATCAGATTGCTATAAAATGAGTAATGTCGGTACTATAGACCATCTGCAGTGGAATGCCCGTCAGTTTTCTCAGTTGCTGACTGTCTACGCTCTCTGATTAGCTTGATGATGGGCGTACATTTCTGGACTGTAAGTTGTCAAGCTTAATGGAGCCTGGCAGCCCGTAATGCAACACAAAGAGAAGTCGCCAAAGTTAATAGTCGAACCTGTCAATATTGTTAATAGCTGTAACTGTCAATCTTGACTTCTTGAGTGAATTGTTGAGGAGCAGTTTCGATCAAATTTTGTTGAAGTTGGATGTGGTGGGAACCATCAAAATACAGGAAGTCTGCTCCAAGAACATGTTGTGAGATCTTCCAGGATCCAGTTTCTGGATACTTCAGAGTTCTGGCATTCTCTCACTGTGGAAACTGTACCTCCTGCTATGGTTTCAATTTACCGAGCATAGAACGTCTGTTTTAAATGGTTGGTCTCTTCATTATTGTGTCCGCTGTCACAGCAATCACCGGATCTTATTCTGGACATATGTGCAATGATACTTGAGCAAATCAGCTCTCTGATGTAAATACTCACGTTGACGCAGAACGTCCATCTCGCATGCGACACATGGGTGCGAGGGAATGCGGAGTTGGGCGTTGCTGGTAAGAGACAGAACAAGTGGAACCTGGTTGGGAAATTAGCAGGAGAAATGGGGAAGTGGTTGTTCTGGTCATGAGCACACCTGAGCTCGTTATCTGGGCGGTTCGGCGCTCCATTGGGATGTGGTGCATTCAATTCCTGTGCCAGTGCGTTGTTCGTTTTTAAAGGAGGAAATGTGGAAATACAGTAGATGGGTACGACGTACGTAGGTCTAGTTATGGAGCGAACGTTTGCTGCCGTGATGGATCTAAAGGAGAGCCATGGCTCGTGACGTCAGCCCCGTCCTGATCCGTGGATCAGGATGTATGTTTTCCAGTAGGACGGTAGTAGAGTAGTGAATGAGGGATGGCACCAAGACGGAGTTGCCTCCAACCTCTACCTGCTCTGTTTGTGCACTGTCGCTTGCGGCTAGCTGAGCCTGAGCGGCGGAATTCATCCTGCAAATACACAGCTGGCGGCGCAAAAATGGAGTTCCTGATGCAACCAATTAGGAGGTAATCCCGTGTGCAGCTTTCAGCCGAGTACATCTTTCTTTAGGATTTGCATGAAATCTGTATAATATTTCAAGATTTTGGCAATGTAGGACCACCGTGCTGGATGAGGTTAATGACAACAAGGTTCCAATGGAGCCGCTGCACTACCCTGCGGTGGCAACCATTGCAGATCAATTGCCGCCCATGGCGGCAACGAGTGCTGGTGAGCAGATCTGTGCAGCGGAGGGGTCGGCGGTCGCGGAAGCAGATGGTGAAGCACAAACAGAGTAGATATGCAATTTGAAATCGTGTGCCTAGATAGGTAGTTGACTGGGCTAGCTCGACATATATTTGAAACAATTGCTCTTCAGTTTCAGAAGGGACTGGCTGAGGACAAATGTGGTTAACAAAAAAAAAAAAACTGTAGTAGAGGGTATATATAACAAATGTAGATAAAGCCTGTCGATCTAACCCTGGAATGGTTGGTAGACACAGCATCTCATGTGTAATAGAAATCAGCTGGGGATAACTATACTAAGCTGTACAGCATAGTAGTACTGAAGACAGTTTCTGGATTATGAGTGTAGTTTTAGTATGTTTTAACCATAGCAAAAATCTGCATAGCAGTGACATCGTGGGCATGATTTTCAATGAGATCCAAGCGCTAAGAGCAAACTTATAATCTCAAATGCAGAGTGAAGACAGTATGATCTGAAAACACGATATGTGATGGAATTAGACAGTTTGAAAAAGCAATTTAGTTTGGTTTGTGTTCTGTTCTGATGAATATAACGCAGTGAAGTCATTCCTGAATTTTAGTGTAAAGATAGAGCATAATAGAAAAATAAAATTAGTCCCAGGAGGATATTTGCCGGCCTGGGGGTGTATGTTTATCTGTTTTCATGGGAAAATGATTAGATCAGAGGAACAGTGCTAAAAATCTGCTCATTGGATTGAAACTGGTTGCTTTTGATTCGATATGTTTGGCAACCTATAGGTGCTGAGAATAATAATACTGTCTGCAGGGTGTGGATCGGAGCTGCCGCTCCCGTCAGGACGCCTTATCCTAGTCGCAGGAGCGCCTTTGAGAAGTCAATACGTGGTTTTGCGGAGAAGTCTGCATCGGGTACATTGATGGAAAGCTATTTCTTGTACTGCATAGCTTTATACATTATCGTACCAAACTTGTGAGCTTTATGGATAGGCATGTCTTTGAGAACAATAATATCATCACAATTCTGTCCATACATATTTATTGTTCATTCTTCTGAAATTATGTGGACAATATCAGCATTTTTATTACTTTACTGTCATATCTCATTAGTTGATAGTTTAAGTCCACACTGTGTTCACTGCTTTTATATCATGGACAGATTATCTAAGAATTGAGAAGTGATTTTCTTTTCACATAATGTACGTTACTGTTGCACATGCTTTATTCACTTAATGATCTTGCAGTATGAATACCAATTGATAGTGATAATACTCGTACTTTTGAAAAATCGTGGTTGGGTAAGGAGGGATTGTACTTGCCTGGTTGTACGGTGCCATTCAGTTATCAGTAGTCCAGGTTGACATCATTTGTGAAGCATGAAAGGCATGAATCAATTCTTTTTCAGGATTCTGGTTTTGTTGACTTAAGTGGGTATTATTAGGAGACAAAGCAGTTAAATTCAGGAACTGTGATTGTTAATTATGTAGTCTTAATTGTGATTTACACTGTAATTAGAGTGATAATTCTACATCTCTGTGCCTTATTTGACTCTTGTTTATTGGTATTTGATAGATGAGCAGGATAGGAAAGGTTACTGAAAAAGGAAGTTTTTTTGCAAGACAATGGCATGGCAAATGAGAGAAATATTCAAGTCTGACGGGGAAGTTGATTTGCAAGAATCTAGAATCGGCTAAGCTTGGTTTAATTTTGTTTAAGAGATGTCTTTGCACATGATGCATGTAAAATGCTTTCTAAATTTTGTGTCAGCTTGAGGTATTTGAAACTGTACTGATCTATTGTTTGTTACCCGTGGAACACTTGTGAATATAATTTTGTCCAAAAATTTATAAAAGCCCTGGTTGGATCAGAAGTGCTGTTCTGCTCCTGGGTGCATACACACGCACCCTAGCTGAACAGTAGTAAATTTAGAAAAAGATAGAAATAAATAAACTTTGATTTTTTATTGGATTCTATATATAGAACTGTTCAAATTCTTCTGAAGCATCCAGATACCAGTGCCAAACCAAACACCGGAATGTGGTTTGACCTGATGGCTGATTGTTGTGCTCACCATGTCATTGGAAGTAGAAATTTATGGGATGGAAACTTTGAGATCATTACGAACTTTGTCAGGATACCTTTTTTGTAACTGGATTTTTTTGGATTCATGATCTCTGTTTGTTCTTTTGCACATGGCCGAAGCGGCCTGTTTCAGTCTTGGATTCCTAATGCGTGCTGAGTTGCTGCCTTTTGATCAGATTGTAAGGTAGGGCCATGATATTTTTTGAAATTCAGAATCTTTCGCTTACTAGTGTTTAATTAAAGAAGAGGCAGCTGCTGCTGGAGGATTTTCCTTGTGCTGCGGCCTTTGGCAGTTAGTTACTCATCAGATCACTAAACTGAACACTTTGGCTGTAAACTCAAACAGGTGGCCACCCTGCGTTGCTGCCTTTCGGAGAAGTGGAAGCATCACTGCATTTTCATGTTCAACCACGAGTATCTTGTGGTCGTCGGAGCAGCTCTTCCCTTTGCCAGACACTTGCTACACCGACCGGTGCCGACAGACAGATCGAGACGATGGATGAACGAGCAACCGGTGGCTGGCAGCCAAGGCAAGGCAAGGCAAGGAGGACCTTCCAGGAGCTGCATCCTCGGAGGAAATACTGACCGTGAACTCATCCCTCATGCCGTTCTCCTGATCCGCGGAATGTGCCGGCCGGATTCCGATCCCCGTGCCCGGTCGCAGGTGCCGTTTGCTCGACGGCTGTCTGCCAAGAAGAGCACGGCCGTTGCTTTCGGTTTGCCGACCGGGGCTGGAGTGCAGGGCGTGCAAAGCTCCAAACCGAGCGCTGCCGTGCCAAGCTACGGTTAGCGTTGCTTTCACCCTTGGTCTTCTTCTTCGTGCTTATCTGATTGCATTGCAGTGCCGCATGCATCCGGTGTTTGTCTACTTCCGTGTCTTTCTTTTGCTGGCTGTCGACAAGTCCTGTGTTTGCTGGCCGGAGTAATAACTGAACCCGAATTACATTCGATGCAAGGACTGCGAAATTCAGTCTGTTTTTTTTTCGTCTTGTTTCTCCCGTCTAGTATATGTTTGTAAGGAAAAATTAAGTTATTTCCCTTGGTGTGATTTCTTGTGCATATCAAGGGGAGATTCCACAAAATATAAGTTGGAAGCAATTCCATGCCTCTGTGATAGCTCCAGCAAAGAGTTCTATGCTACGAAGGTTGCCGTCAAAATTCAACTATAAAAAACGTCAATATATATGCCTAACATAAACCAGCACAGCAAGTACTGTACGTCAGTACACTTGTACGTGCGCCGACGTGGTAATTAGAAGAAAAAAAAGGTTAGAAAATTCAGCACCGTCGATCTCCTGCCGTCTCGATCTGAGCCGTCGGCTCCCCGTCCGGCAGATGGCACAAGCGTGGCCGCGCAACCTCGCCCTTCCTCCTCCACTTCCGTTGCCACTCCTCCACTAGACCGGGTCCACGCCGCCGGGCCCGCGAAATCTCCTCCTCCCCTTCCTTCTCCCCTCGGACCCCTCCCCCATCCTTCCGCCCCACCTCACACCACCGCCACCGCCACCGCCACCGCCACCGTCACCAGCACCAGCAAAACCCTACAGACCGGACCCGGCCGAGCCACATGGCTAGCTTCGGCGTCGACACGCGCCCCGCCGCGGCGGGGGAGGGGGCGCTCTCCTTCCTCTCCCGGAGCCTGCGGGAGGACCTGCGCCTCATCCGCGCGCGGGCCGGGGAGCTCGAGACCTTCCTCAGCGCGCCGGTCCCGGAGCCCGACCTCTTCGCGCGCCTCCGCAGGGCCTACAACACCACCTCCTCCTCCGGCTCCGCCGCCTCGGGGATCGGGAGGACGCGCCTGGACCTGTCGGCGATAGGGAAGGCGTTCGAGGCCGAGGTCGGGAGGGGGTGGGGGGCCAAGACCGGGTGGAGGTGGGAGGACGAGGACGCCGCGGAGTGGGAGCCCATACGGGCCGTCAAGGCGCGCCTCAGGGACCTCGACCGCAAGCGCCAGGACCAGGCCAGCGACGTGCTCCACAAGGTCAAGCTCAGCCTGGTAAGCTTCCAAACCCTCACCAATTCTACCGTCCTTCGTGCACAAGTAAATAAATAAACTGCGGCTTGATAAGAAAATAGGCAGTTTTCCGATTAAATTAATCCATAAATAAATCATGAGCATGACATTGACAGTATTGATAACACACTGGTTACGATCTAACAGAGCATGTATTACGCATATAGTAGAAACATCTACGCATATCGCTAATACTGCTACAACAGAAAGAAACATGAGAGGGATAAACGATGTATACCCTCCAATCGGCCATGCGGCGGCGGCGGCGGCAGTAGCCGCGGCATCCTCGGCGGCCTTCTTGTCGGCCCCGGCCTTCTCAGCGGCGGCACGGTCGGCGTCGCTCGACATGGTGATGACGAAGGTGATGTGGACGTAGATGAACAGAAGCGAGCAGTCGCGTAGTCGCTACCCAAAAACCTAATCGCCCCTCTCCCATACAGGATCCGGAGAGGCGGGGTTTCGGAGGCCTGCTCTTCCGTCAACCGTGTACGCGGTGAACGGGACGGAGTCGCCGGCGGCAGCAGCAGCAGAGGAACGACGCGGGCGTGGAGGCGGAGATGCGTTCTGTTTCGTGGCGGCTAGGGTTGGCAGCGCCCCACATATATATGTGCGGCTGCGCGTGGAGAGACGTGGGCTGAACCCACGTCCAAGTCGGTAGCCCACGATCCGATGTCTCAGATCGTGGCCCCACCTGTCAAAGACTCTCCGTTCCTGACCGGCAAAAAGAAGCGCATAGGAGTGAGCTCGGCTCGGCTCAATCCCGCAACCCGCGGCGCGTCGTGACGAGGCGTGGCGTGGCGAGGCGAGCGGAGGAGGAGGAGTGCGCGAGGGCCTCATCTCTTCTCAAGCTCCAATAGCATGAGGAAGAGAATCCCTTATAAACCACTCCAACTCTCCTTCCACTTCCCGGGTGGGACTAAACTTCCCACCACCTTGTCATGCCACCTACATGGGCCCTTAGAGATCAAATCTGAAATTGTCATATGGGCTCTAGGCCCATCTCATATTTCAACACGGCCTTGCCGTTTGAGTTGCATCCACGAGTAAATAAACTGCAAGCCTCGCCAATTGAAGGACGCTAGCTATTCTTAGGTCAAGTTCGTCAAATTGAGTTGGGTCACTAATGCTGGACCGTGGACATATCTTTGATTTTACTCTGGAATTTTTCAATTCTGAATTATTGTTGGGGCAATTCGATTCTGAAATTGTAGCTTGATGTTGAGGAAGTCGAGCAAATGTTGTGGTTCGCTTGGATCAAGTTTTATGCTTATGATTTAGAGGGGAAACGTTCAGTGCTGTGATCAACAAGTTCGAGTTGAGTTGTCGACAATATGTCCTCTAGATTGGCTTATCTGAAAATGAAATTGGGTGTTTTTGTTCATTGTTGTGCTCGTAGGCTTGAAATGTGAGGTGTAAAAAATCGCAAGAGGTTTGAGTCTAAGAATAATATAGCTAGGGGATGACTTTAATTTAGTTTCATTCCTTGCCTGGTCTTAGTTAATCTGGACACACTGAATTCAAATACCATCTACTTCCCGGCAAGAAAAAAAAACATCTACTTACTAGTCAAAATAATCTAAGGCTACTTTATAAGAAAACTGCATGCCAGAAGTTAAGGAAGACTCTCTCGGTTGGTGCCTTGAGCCCATGCAATTTTTGGGGTTTCATGTTAGAATATGTGTAAATAATGGAACCTTTATGGGAAGTCCAGGGCATCAGAATCATCTCAGGATAATAAATCACATGTTAAGTGTGGTGTGAGTCATTTATCAAATGCATGAAGTTTCGCTCGCAAAAATCAGCAGTTGAAAGTTGTACATATATTATTTGCAAAAGTTGCATAACCCCAGTTCGCTTGCAGTGCACGGACCTTAATTAAACTTGTTCTGTGATTTACATGTTGCAGCCTGCTATACCAAATCTTCTACAGTACTATTTTTCATTGAGTACATATATATGAGTGTACTAACATGATGTACAATTGCAATTCTTATTGCAGAAATCGATGAGCTTTGCACCTGAAGCATCTGAGGTTAGTCATCTGGTTTCATATTCTGTTGCATTGTGCATTAGAGCATCACTTTTTTGTGCATATGCTAGTTTCTGTTTATCAGGGTTAGTGAACTTTTCTGCACGAATACTTTGCAATACCTACAACTGCAAGAGATGTTTTTTGAAGAGCAAAACTAATTGTGATAATTGCTGCCTTGAGTTCATTGGCTTCATTCCTGCTGTAAACTACTAAATATTGGAGTTGGTAGCATTATCTTGTTTTCAGAATGAGGGTCAAATAAGGTTGTACAATCCTTGTATTATGCCCTTGCAAAATATTGTAAACCATTATATGCCTCTTGACCCACATGTTAGACACGGGGTGGCTGCATGTTGTAGGCATATGCTTTTTTTTCAGCTTTGCAGGGACGTACAATGTTCAGGATATCGGTAACTTGTAGCTGCTCGGTCGGTTGGGGAGTAGGGATTAATCGGGGAATCAACCCATTAACTGAATTTATCGGTAACCCATTTATCAGTAGGTTAATTAGGGCCATATCTATATATCTTCACTTCAAAGATGGAGCATTTGCAGTGCTAGAAGCAGCCACAGATTGCTAAATATCAACAAATAGTCAAATACATCACATTAGACAATAAGCAGCAGCAGCAGCAGCAGCATATAGCATAGCAGCAGCAGCAGCAGCAGCATATAGCATAGCAGCAGCAGCAGTAAAGGAGAGAGGCAATAAGCAGCAGTAGCAGCAGCATATAGCATAGATCAGATTGCTGCTCGGAGAGGGGTGGCGGCGGCGACGGCTGCTCCAGCCTTCTCCAACGAGGCTTACTACTACAGGAGGGGAGGGGAGAGTGAGAAGGGAGGGAACGGGCTGTGACCTAAACAGTAAACACCCAGTTTTGGGGTAAAAGGAGGGAATGTGCCAAACTTTTGGGCCCAAATTTCTCTCTCCAGTTAATCGGCCCAGTGGGATAAATCAGCCTTAATCCACTAGACCAGTTAACGCGAAGGATATGCTGTTATCACATCTGTGACCTAAGGAATCAGGATTAACTGGCCGATTAACTTAAATATCGGCTGATATTTTGAACACTGGGGACGTATAGGGATGTTACCCTGTCAATCTACTATTTTTCAGTTTTTTTGGCATTGACAATAAATCGATTTCACCTTTTGATGTAGGGAACATAATCTAGTCAGTATTTCTGGAATGCTAAGTGTAGGTGTGTGGGCCCAATGCCACGCTAGATCGAAAGAATGAAAAGACACAAGAAGCCTAGTAAATCCTTCGCATTTTGCGACCATTCCCGCGAGGACTACGATTCGGAGCAGAACCCAGTTTTCACCCTACTAAATAATCTTGATTATAGAACTGCTCTCTTCCATCCTCCCGCATACGTACATTCTTCAATGTGGATGCGTGCCAGGTGCCAATAGTGCCATAGAATCTATGTCCTCTTGAGTGTTAACATCATGGCCTCTTCTTGGCATCTCTTTGTCCTACCAGGAAGACTATTCTTCAGCATCATAGCTCATGAGATCGACATGTTTTTCTTGTAACCGCATGGTCTACTTAATTCTACTAGAAGAGTACTTTTATAGATGTAATCATGTAGACGAGGAGGGAAGTAATAGTGTATAATAAATCAATGCATGCTGAAACAATTCAGTTTCGTGGGCCTTGGTTGGCTGAGTCCTATGCACCATGCCCCATAATCAAGCTCCTAACTGCATGATTTAGCATCATTCGCATGTGAAGCATGTATATATTAACACATTTGCATGCATGTTGCATGCATGCCCAGGGATTAGCTACCCCTTTCTGCTTTGTGCATTTCTTAATATATATTGATCTAGTGCAGGAAGTTCCACCACTGGATTTAAACGAACTCCTTGCGTATTTTCTAAAGCAATCTGTACCATTGTTTGACCAACTTGGTATAAAAAGAGGTAAGGGGTCTTATTTTAGTTCAACAAAATCTAAGGTCTGCAGAATATTGGAATATATGTGTGTGAGCTTGTGCCGTACTGATTTTTTTCTTCTCGTGTGGAATAGATGTGTGTGACAAGTTGGTGGAGTCTCTATGCAGCAAGCGCAAGGACCACTTTGCATATGATCCATTGTCAACTAGTGAATCATCTTCCTTCAGAAATGACAATACTTGTGATGAACTTGACCTAAGAATAGCTAGCGTCCTTCAGAGTACAGGGCATCATTATGAAGGTGGGTTTTGGGATGATGGGCAAAAATATGATGTAGCTGACAAGAGACATGTTGCCATTGTCACTACCGCCAGTCTTCCCTGGATGACGGGAACAGCTGTAAATCCTTTGTTTCGAGCTGCATACTTGGCTAAATCTTCCAAGCAATATGTAACCTTGATGGTGCCCTGGCTTTGCAAGTCAGACCAAGAGCTCGTCTATCCGAATAACATGACTTTTAGTTCTCCAGAAGACCAAGAAACTTATATAAGGAATTGGCTGGAGGAAAGAGTTGGATTTAAAACCGACTTCAGAATATCATTCTACCCTGGAAAGGTAGGGTTTCATTTTCATTACATAATGTCAAACGCTATGTGTTTTAGTTGTCTAACCATTTATCTGCCCTGGCTGCAGTTTCAGAAAGAAAGGAGAAGTATAATTCCTGCTGGGGACACTTCACAATTTATATCATCAAAGGAAGCTGACATTGCAATTCTGGAAGAACCTGAGCATCTGAACTGGTACCATCATGGAAAGCGTTGGACTGATAAATTTAATCATGTTGTTGGTATTGTGCATACAAATTACTTGGAGTATATCAAGAGAGAGAAGAATGGCGCTATTCAAGCTTTTTTTGTCAAGCACATTAACAACCTTATTGCCAGAGCTTATTGCCACAAGGTAATTATGCACTGTACTATGACTGTTTATTGCGATGTTTGAGTGCACACACTGTGAACTCTTCTTCATATATACATATATTTCAATAACCATGTGCTAGGTTGTTTTTGCTCACTGAGCTGATGGTATTGATACGTGTAGGTTTTGCGACTATCAGGGGCAACTCAAGATCTAGCCAGATCCATGATCTGCAATGTACATGGTGTTAATCCCAAGTTTCTGGAGGTTGGGGAGAGAATAGCAGCAGAGAGGGAATCTGGCGAGCAGTCCATGTCCAAAGGAGCTTATTTTCTGGGGAAGATGGTCTGGGCCAAAGGCTACAGAGAACTGATAGATTTGCTTGCGAAGCACAAGACAGATTTGGACGGTTTCAAATTGGACGTCTATGGAAATGGTGAAGATTCAGTTGAAGTGCAATCAGCTGCCAAGAAGCTGGATTTGAATCTTAACTTCCATAAAGGCCGAGATCATGCAGATGATTCTCTTCATGGGTAAAGATCCAAACCATCCAGCTTTGAAAACGGATGCCTTTCCTTGTACATCTGCGATGTCATCGATCTGAATGCTTCTTCCTTCCCGTGTTCTTTTTCCAGGTACAAGGTTTTTGTAAACCCGAGCATTAGTGATGTCCTCTGCACCGCCACTGCTGAGGCGCTAGCCATGGGTAAGTTTGTGGTCTGCGCAGATCACCCATCCAACGATTTCTTCAGATCATTCCCAAACTGCCTGGTGTACACAACGTCAGAGGATTTCGTTGCCAAAGTGAAGGAAGCAATGACACGTGATCCCCAGCCCCTCACACCTGAGCAGCGGTACAACCTTTCGTGGGAGGCTGCAACCCAGAGGTTCATGGAGCACTCGGAGCTGGACAAGGTCCTGAGCAGCAATGGTGATTGTGCCAGCACCTCTGGAAACAGCGTCGACAGGAGGATGAAGAAATCAGCCTCGTTGCCAAACATGTCGGACATTGTGGATGGCGGCCTAGCATTTGCCCACTACTGCTTCACAGGCAGCGAGCTCCTCCGGCTGTCGACTGGGGCGGTGCCCGGGACCCTGAACTACAACAAGCAACATAGCGTGGACATGCACCTGCTGCCCCCTCAGGTACAGAATCCTGTATATGGCTGGTAAGACAGAACCACTGCTGTTAGTAGTACATAGATAGGCCTGTAATTTGTGACACTAATTCTTTTTCCTCCTCTCCCTGATGCCAACGGCAAAGCCTTGTTCATTATTACCAATACGAACTACAGACTGCTTGTAGCACTAGATAAGACTTGTGTATTCGATATTTCGATCCCTTGAGTTTTGATGGCCATTTTCACTGGGACGCTCACATCTTTGTATGGCTGGTACAGTAGTAATGAGAATCCTATGCCCATTCCCCTGTGTCTGCACCGAAACTGTCCCGCGTCGCTCCTCGCATGCGTGTACCGCACTGGTGGCACTCATACGCTGCTCCACTGTTTTTCTATCTATCTACTCCGACTTGTATGCGGTACAGTATGCTCTGGTGGTACCATGATTGATTTCATGACAGGTAGAGCTTGGAATGTCTGCCTGGTACCACTACAGTACACCTTCACACTGATGGCTCTTGAAGAGCGGGCTCTGCCGTCGATGCCATGTCACCCCTGTCCACCCAGCATGTGTTGTTGGTTGGCCCAACTGCTACTGCTGCATCACCTAGGTAGGTTGGTACCCCTACCCAGTACTGGCATGGCAGTTGTGGGCCTCGGGCCTCTGACGAGTGGGCCCTTATCCCCCCCTGCCACCACTATTGGTAGTACTGGGCTATCTGCAAATTGCAATGGCGCTTGATTTAATTTTGGATTTGGAATGGCTGCGTGTCTGCTGCTGCTGCTGCTCTGCGATGGCCGCGAGGACCATACGCAGTCTTGTGTGCGGCACGGTGTGGTGGAGTCAGTCATTATGAGACTGGACGAGTGGTGCGGGGCTGTCTCTGCTTCTGAATCTGAATGCGAGTGAGTACAGTACGACGGAGCCAAATCCGGAGACCGGTCGAGGGTTTCCATCGCAACGCATCAGGGGTGGTTGGTTGTATGGAATGGAACAATGGGTTAGTCGTTGATGCTCAAATTCGAACCGAATACCAGAACTTTCTGGGTCCGTCCATGCTCTCACGTTCCTGCAGGGAAAATGAACCTTGAGTACACGAATCAAAGCCACCGTTGCTGCCTGCGTGCGCATTTGTTCGTTCCTTGCTTCACCTGCGGACAGGAGCCGGATTTGCTGGGATCCTTTCCCTCAACTGGCCGACCTCGCATTTGTTGTCCCATTTTCTCGCGTTGGTTTGTTTGCTTTTGCTAGGCTAGATCACCGTCGTCACCATCACCGTGCTATGCGACTAGCAGTAGGGTTTCCCATGTAGGGGGAGAGGGGGTGACGGCAGCTCACATGATCTCATGATTAACTTAGCCGTGGTAGACGATGAGTAGCTCCACGACCGGATGGGACAGGACGGGACGGGACGCGACGCGACGCCGACACGTCGTGGTTATTATCTTCTTCTTCGCCTTGAGCTCTTGGTAGCGAAAAAAACGGAAGTACCGCGGCCAGTGAAAAATGCGTGCCGAAAGTTGAGAGATATGACTAGTAGTACGACCGCCTTTGCTTCCGTTCGACGCTCCGTCTGAATCTTTATTTACTGTTCGGATTTGGAGGCTCAGGTTCTCACTGTGGTCTCGCGCTGCATTGCCCGAATGGGACGGCAGCAGTGACGAGAGGGAATAAAACTGTGCTGGTACATGCTGCAATGGGGGCCAGCCCATGCCCAAGCTCATGGGTTCGTCCGTGCCACCGCCTTTCTTGCCTTCCATGGTGACGACGGCTTTAATCGATGATGAGAGGGGCCGGGGCGACACGTCCACGTCGGGTGTCCGTCCAAACGGAACGGCAACACAAACGTTTAGGAGGCGACACGTCACGGGAGCCATGAGCGACCACCGCTGCGAGCGCATGCATGGTAGTAGATCCCAAGTGCCGTGCAACCCGGTACGCAGGTTGCGGCCATTTTGCGTCTTGTAGGGCGTCAATGTGTGGTTATCGTACCTAAGGATGGCAATGGGTCGGGTTTGGATCGGGTTGAACAATATCAAATTCATATCCATATCTATGAAGACAGTCTTTGCCCATCCATGAAAAAAAATTCATGGATGAAAAATTGTGTCCATGTTCAAATCCAATGGATATCCATTGGGTTCTCTCAAGACATATAAATAAAACTTAACACAATATTAACATAAACTCTTCCATTCTTCACCTCGTGGCAGGCTAGGCTTCACTTATGGTAAATCAACATCCAGTAACAACCTAAAATCATTTAGTATTTTTCTAACAGATGAGAATGACGAGTCATTTAAGTAGGAGATAAAAATAAGGGAAGGGGTGTTGGAGTATGTTACAGAGGGGATTGACTGTCAATTTATAAAAGTTATGATGGGGATTGTGTGATTTCTTATGCATGTTTTAGATAAAAAAGTGTAAAATTGTATGGGACATGTGAACGTGGGGCAGGGATGGCAGATTTTTCCCCATTAAGTCATACTATCGGGTCGGGTTTGGGTATATCCATGGGTACAAGATTATATCCATGACCTACCCACGAACAATCGGGTCGGGTTTAGACGCCGCCCATGGACACAAAAGCATATCCAAACCCTATCCATTCGGGTTGGATATTTATGGATATCCATGCCTATGGATAAAATTGCCATCCTTAATCGTACCTACCCCTTAGCTAATTGACCTTTGGTCGATCCTCTCTTTTTGGTGTATGAGCACCTCGTACCAACTCTAGATGATAAGGGAAGATTTTTAGCTGCGGGCTCCTAGCTTATTCCATATGTGATAGACGTGGCTACCGCTGAAGCACAAGCAGTTTTTGACAGAATTCATTGCACAAATCAAATTCGTTGTCAAAAACTGGTTATCCAGTCTGATTGTGCATGTGTTGTTAATACTCTTCAGAAGAGGGTTTTCTGTGACAATTGCAGCACCGATTTTCAAGGACATTGCTACTTGCGTTGGAGTTGTTGGGTTTTGATAGAGGTAAAGGTGTTCCGTCTTTTGATCCGACTACGAGCATGCGAAGACATCGTGCCTTAGCAATCGCTAAACCAACTCCGATGGTCTATTTCCTGCGAGCAAATGAAGAACAAGTAAAAACTAAGATTGCAATCTAGATATTACGAATATAAAAGAAAAACTTTATTAAACAAGTGAGGTTTTGTGACGTTTTGGTATGATAGTTGAACACAAACAAAGTATGCGAGTTGCAGCTATGACGAACTTTAATCTAAACAAAATCCAAAGTCTAAACTGTACCTTAAGGGTTGTATTTGTAGGAGAAAAGAGAGGGGATTTCGTCCCCATCCCCTATGGCAAGGTGCCAAGGTGGGACTAAAACATCTCCTGAGTCATTCCCCCTATAATACGGACTCTAAAAAGTAGTCTATAAGTAGTATTTCGAAATTACATGGGCCCGGCTCAAAAATAAGGTGACGCGGCACCTGTATTAAGAAATGGACGAAATTTATCAAAGGGCATCTTGTATATTTCATCCATGCACTTGTATGTCATCATGGTGGCTCCAAAGTGCTGAAAACTTCATCAGAAACTTTGTTCTTGTTCCTCTTGCACGCGCCATCTTCTCCATGCTTGATCATGCTCCAATCTTCATCGTTCTTGTCCATGCTTGGCCCTTCATTTATAAGAATAACAAATGTATCGAATTTAGGCAGCATAATATTCTCATGAACATTAGAGTCATTACCAAGAAACGAAAGTACCTGATAATTTAATTGGCGTGCGCGGGCTCTAGTAATTGGTCCAGTATATATAGCAGTAGGGGCTGTGGACGTGACTTTGTTAGTGATGTCCTCGTCATCCTCCCCTTCTTAAGTTGAAGTTGTCCTTGACGGAAGCTCATCTTCCTCACCCAAGTAAGGCTTCAAATCTGCAATGTTACAAGTGGGACTAACCCCAAAATCTACATGTAGCTCAAGTTTATATGCATTATCATTTATTTTCTCTTACACCTTAAAAGGACCACGAGTACGTGGCATTAGTTTTGACTTGCACAAATAAGGAAACCTATCCTTACGCAAATGTAACCAAACAAGACCTCCAGGTGCAAAGGCAAGAAAAGATACTCGGTCGGTGCAAAAGGTGCACTTCCCAAGGTTACCAAACAAACGTGCGTCACGCAGCGCAATAAAACAACATGTAAACCTTCCAAATGTTCCTCCAAAGATGTGATATAAATCAGTATAACATCAAAATAGACTACCATAAATCGTCCAATGAAAACACATAAAACCTCGTTCATTAATCTCATGAAAGTGCTAGGTGCATTAGTTAACCCAAAAGACATGACTAACCACTCATATAAGCCAAACTTAGTTTTAAACGTTGTTTCCCATTCATCTCCCAATTTCATACGAATTTGATGTAATGCACTACGCAAATCAACTTTGGAGAAAATAGTAGAGCCACTTAATTCATCAAGCATATCATCTAACTTAGGAATAGGATGACGATAACGAATAGTAGTATTATCAATGCCTCTACAATCCACACACATACGTGATGTATTATTCCTTTTTAGCACTAGTATAATAGGAACATCATAAGGACTAAGAGATTCGCGTATAGCCTTTGTCGAGCAGCTCCTGTACTTGACGCATAATGTCTTTCGTCTCCTATGGATTGATACGGTATGGCCCACGATTGGGCAGGGATGCATCGGGAATTAAGTCAATCTGATTTTCAATCCCTCGAATAGGTAGTAATCCCGGTGGCACGTCTTGTGGAAAGACGTTAGTGAATTCTTGCAAAATGTTAGTGACAGCATGAGGCAAAGAGGAAGGCACGTCCTCGAATGAAAATAATGCCTCTTTGCACACAAAAGCATAAGAAACACATTTTCTGAAATCTAGATCATCAATATCAGATTTGATGGCAAGCAAGCATCCTGAAAGATCGTGGATGTCGCCTAGAGGGGGGGGGGGGGAAAATAGGGGCTTTAAAATAATTATGGTTTAGGCTTGAACAAATACGAAATAAACCTAGTGGTTAATTTGTCAAGCACAAAACCGACAACAACTAGGCTCACCTATGCGCACCAACAACTTATGCTAAGCAAGATAAACAACTAAATGATAGCAAGATAAATAACATGAAACACTATGGTTATCATAAAGTAAAGTGCATAAATAAAGGGCTCGGGTAAGAGATAACTGAGGCAAGTGAAGACGACGATGTATCTCGATGTTCACACCCTTGCAGATGCTAATCTCCGTTTGGAGCGGTGTGGAGGCACAATGCTCCCAAAGAAGCCACTAGGGCCACCGTAATCTCCTCACGCCCTCGCACAATGCAAGAAGTCGTGATTCCACTAAGGGACCCTAGAGGGGGGTCATCGAATCCTACAATTGGCAACCCTTGGGAGTGGTCACCGAACCCGTACACTTTGGCAACCCTTGGGGGCGGTCACCGGAACCTGTACAAATTGCTCGGGGCAATCTCCACAACCTAATTGGAGACCCCGATGCTTGCCCGGAGCTATACACCACAATGATTGAGCTCCGAAGCACCACCAACCGTTTAGGGCGCCCAAGCACCCAAGAGGAACAAACTCTAGGGTACCAAGCACCCAAGAGTAATAAGATTCTTAAACTTCACTTCCACATATCACCATGGAGAACTCAAACTTATGCACTAAATGCAATGGCAAGGGCACATGGAGTGACCAAGTCCTTCTCTCCCAAATCCCACCACAACAACTAATGTTATGGATGAAAATGAGAGGAAGAACGGAGAAGAGAACACAAGGATCTCCAAGATCTAGATCCAAGGGGTTCCCCTCACATAGAGGAGAAATTGATTGGTGGAAACGTAGATCTAGATCTCCCCTCTTTTTTCCCTCAAGAACTAGCAAGAATCTTTTGAGAACTTGGTGCGCCTAGCCTAATATGTAAGCAGCTTCACCGAGGTCTTTCATTGAAAAATTCTTGTTCAAATATCCTTTTATGCTTTCCAAAAATTCTACATAATTTCCAATCAACAATATGTCATCCACATATAATATTAGAAATGATGCAGAGCTCCCACTCACTTCCTTGTAAACGCAAGCCTCTCCGTAAGTTTGTACAAAACCAAAATCTTTGATCACCTCATCAAAGCATATATTCCAACTCCGAGATGCTTGCACCAGTCCATAGATGGATCGCTGAAGCTTGCATACTTTGTTAGCATCCTTAGGATCGATAAAACCTTCTGGTTGCATCATATAAAACTCTTCCTTAAGAAACCCGTTAAGGAATGCCGTTTTGACATCCATTTGCCAGATCTCATAATCATGAAACGCGACAATTGCTAATATAATTCTAATAGACTTAAGCATCGCTACGGGTGAGAAAGTCTTATCGTAGTCAACCCCTTAAACTTGTCAGAAACCCTTTGCGACAAGTCGAGCTTTATAGACGGTGACATTACCATCAACGACTGTCTTCTTCTTAAAGATCCATTTATTCTCAATGGCTTGTTGATCATCAGGCAAGTCCACAAAAGTCCATACTTTGTTCTCATACTAGATTACCATACCACTCTGGTGCGGAATGTACCTTGATCGACCTACAAAGTTCAGTAGTAACTTGATCCAAAGTTTCGTGATCGTCATCATTAGCTTCCTCTTCAGCTGGTGTAGGCATAACGGGAACTGATTTCTATGATGTGCTACTTTCCAATTCGAGAGAAGGTACGATTACCTCATCAACTTCTACTTTCCTCCCGCTCACTTTCTTCGACAGAAACTCCTTCCCTAGAAAGGAACCGTTCTTGGCAATAAAGATCTTGCCCTCGGATCTGTGGTAGAAGGTATACCCAATGGTCTCTTTAGAGTATCCTATGAAGATACACTTCCCCGCTTTAGGTTCGAGCTTATCAGGCTGAATCCTCTTGACATAAGCGTCGCATCCCCAAACTTTAAGAAACGACGGCTTAGGTTTCTTGCCAAACCACAACTCATACGGTGTCGTCTCAACGGATTTAGACGGTGCCCTATGTAAAGTGAATGCGACTGTGTCTAATGCATAACCCCAAAATGAAAGTGGAAAATCGGTAAGAGACATCATAGAACGCATTATATCCAATAGACTATGATTACGACATTTGGACACTCCATTACGCTGTGGTGTTCCAGGTGGCGTGAGCTGTGAAACAATTCCACATTGTCTTAAATGCATACCAAACTTGTAACTCAAACATTCACCTCCACGATCATATTGTAGAAACTTTACTTTCTTGTTACAATGATTTTCCACTTCACTTTGAAATTCCTTGAACTTTTCAAATGTTTCAGACTTGTGCTTCGTTAAGTATATATACCCATGTCTACTCAAATCATCTATGAAGGTAAGAAAATAATGATATCCACCGCGGTCTTCAACACTCATTACCGCATACATCAGAATGTATTATTTGCCGCAAGTCACTAGCTCGCTCCATTGTTCCGGAGAGCGGAGTTTTAGTCATCTTGCCCATGAGGCATGGTTCACATGTCTCAAATGATTCATAATCAAGAGATTCCAAAAGTCCATCAACATGGAGTTTCTTCATGCGCTTTACACCAATATGACCTAAGCGGCAGTGCCACAAATATGTGGTACCATCATTATTAACTTTGCATCTTTTGCATCATGTAACACCCCGGATGTAACTTTCCCTATTTGTACTCCAACTCTTGCCGTTTTCGGCGTTAAGTTATATTTATTTCCTCGGGTTCGGGTTTTGTCTCCGTGTGTTGTTGTCGTTGTCATGCATCTCATATCATGTCATCATGTGCATTGCATCTGCATACGTGTTCATCTCATGCATTCGAGCATTTTCCCCGTTGTCCGTTTTGCATTCCGGCGCTTCGTTCTCCCCCGGTGGTCATTTCTAGCTTTCTTTCGTGTGTGGGGATTAAACATCTCTGGATTGGACCGAGACTTGTCATGCGGCCTTGGTTTACTACCAGTAGACCGCCTGTCAAGTTTCGTACCATTTGGACTTCGTTTGGTACTCCAACGGTTAACCGAGGGACCGAAAAGGCCTCGTGTGTGTTGCAGACCAACACCCCTCCAATTTGGCCCAAAACCCACCAAACTCTGCTCTATGTCCTAGAGCGTTCGATCACGATCGCGTGGCCGAAAACTGCACCTCATTTGGACTCTCCTAGCTCCCTAGATCTCTATAAATAGATCCCTCCACGAAATTCCCGGATCCCCTCCCCCCTAACCCTAGATCCACCGCCGCCGGACAAAGTCTGCCGGGCCGGACGTGTCTGACCCGAGCGCCGCCGCCACGTGTCCGCCTCCGATTCGCCCGCGCACAGCCCCACTTCGTCGCCGACCGCGCCGGCCCGCGGGGCCCGGCCGCGGCCCCCCCGAGCCCAGTCGCGCGCCCGCCGCCCGGAGCCATCGCGCTGCCTCCTCCCCCGACTCCGGCCGCCGCGCGCCGCGCCGGCAGTCGCCGCCTCCGCCGCCCACCCGGTCTCCGACGAGCTCCACCGCGGGACCTCGCCGCCTGACGCGCCACCTCGCCGTCCTCACCGCCTCCGGCCGCCGCCACGCCGCCCCGCCGCCTCGGACGCCGCGCCCGAGCCGCCTCGTCGCCGGCGCCCCAACCCCGGTGAGCTCCCCCCACCGGCCGGCCCTTCCTCCTACTCCGTTGATTGCCTCGGAATCCGTGCGGGATCCAGATCCGGATCGGGTGAATAGTAAACCCTAGATCCGCGGGTGTTTTTTTCCTAAGTCCCAGGATTTTTCAGTCCATATGCTCCTGTTCGAGGCTCCGTAACTTTGCATCCGTAGCTCCGATTCATGCATATAGCATATCAAATGTTCATCTCAGAGAGTACATCATTTCATTACATTGCATCATTTTCATTTGAGTTAATCTTGATGCCCGAAATGCTGTTAGAAGAGGCCTTCATGAGTTAATTGTCAGATCTGCTAGTTCATCTTAGACTTTTGTCATTTTTGCCATGATTAATGTGTGCATGATATGCCTGTGAGTCCTTCATATGTTTTGTTAAGCATTTTGTTATCTTTCCATAGGTGCAACCCATGCATTTTTAGGATGTGTGTGGTGACTTGTGCAAGCTTGCAAAGTGAGGCACCCGGTAAACCTGTTTTCAGGGACTCAATAGTTTTCACTAAGTCTGGGATTATTTAGTTCATGATGCCATATGTTCTTGTTGTTTCCTAGTGATCCGTGCCTCTTTTGAGGATGATCAGTAAAGGAGTTTTGTTAATCTTGTTATGCTCTATCTCTTTGTTTGCAATTATGGAGCACCCTAGCTTGAGTCAATCGAGCTCTACTTTTGCTTCTTGTGAATCTGGGCAGATCGTCAACTTGTTTGCGATTTTGCCGATGTTATTGTAGTTGATCCGTGCATGCTATGCCATTGTTCTTGCCATGTCTAGCTTGTATTTTGTGCCTTCTTAAAGGATGTATGCTTTTCTTGCCATGACTTGCACCGTGGTGAGTGCATCGAGCTCGTAAACATGCCTTCGTGAATAATGTTTCAGCATGTCTCAGTTTTCACTAAGTCTGAAAACTGATTGTGTTTTAGCTATGTTCGTGTGCCCGTTAGTATATTTTGTGAACCCTTTTGGCCCAGGTCAATTTGGGTATTTTGTTAAGCTTGTTGAGTAGCTGCATGTCATGTTCTTACTTGTCTTAATCAGGTCATGTATCATGTTGTTTTGCTGCTCCGAAGAGGGCTTCGTGATCTGAAATTTCAGAAAAGTGTTAATTTCACTAAGTCTGAGATCTGTTTTGCATTTGCGTTTTTTGCCATGCTTGTTTGAACCTCCTAATGGATGAATTGGCCGTGGCTCAGTGCTAGTATTTTGTTAAGCATCTTGTGTGAATCCCTGCCATGTATTTTGTTGTCATGTTTGGTGGCTGTAGCATGTTCATCTCATTGCATTTAGATGCCTACTTGCTGTAAATCGCAGACCGGTGTCAATTTTGAATCGCTTGCCATTTCCAAACCGTAACTCCGATTCCGGCGTTCTTTATATCGTTTTCAAGCGATTTCATTTCATCTTTCCAGTGGCACCCTTGGAATTCCAAGTTGAGGCCAGGTTCATGCATTTCATGTCATATCTTGCATTTTGCATCCCGCATCGCATCCCGCATAGCATATCATCTTTGCATCGTGTTGTTTGAGTTTGCACGTGGTTGATTGTATCCTTGTTGCTTGTTTGTCTTGTTTGGGTAGAGCCGGGAGACGAGTTCGCTAACGAGGAGCCCGTTGAGTTTGCTTTTGAGGATCCAGTCAACTCTGACAACTGTGCAGGCAAGATGATCATACCCTCGAAATCACTACTATCTTTGCTATGCTAGTTTGCTCGCTCTTTGCTATGCCAATGCTACGATGCCTACCATTTGCTTGTCACCCTCCCAATTGCCATGTCAAACCTCTAACCCACCTTGTCCTAGCAAACCGTTGATTGGCTATGTTATCGCTTTGTTCAGCCCCTCTTATAGCGTTGCTAGTTGCAGGTGAAGATTGGAGGCCGTTCCTCGTTGGAACATTTACTTACTTGTTGGGATATCATTATATTGCTATGTTATCTTAATGCATCTATATACTTGGTAAAGGGTGGAAGGCTCGGCCTCTCGCCTAGTGTTTTGTTCCACTCTTGTCGCCCTAGTTTTCCGTCATATCGGTGTTATGTTCCCGGATTTTGCGTTCCTTACGCGGTTGGGTTATAATGGGAACCCCTTGATATTTCGCCTTGATTAAAGCTTGTCCAGCAATGCCCAACATTGGTCTTACCATTTGCCACCTAGCCTTTTCTTTCCCTTGGGTTCTGTAGACTCAAGGGTCATCTTATTTTAACCCCCCCGGGCCAGTGCTCCTCTGAGTGTTGGTCCAAACTAGAGCCCCTTGCAGTGCCACCTTGGGGAAACTCGAGGGCTGGTTTTAGTTGTACGGATTGCTTATCTGAGTGTGCCCTGAGAAAGAGATATGTGCAGCTCCTATCGGGATTTGTCGGCACATTCGGGCGGTGTTGCTGGTCTTGTTTTAACCTGTCGAAGTGTCTTGAGTTACCGAGATACCGAGTCTGATCGGAACGTCTTGGGAGGAGGTCTATTCCTTCGTTGACCGTGAGAGCTTGTCATGGGCTAAGTTGGGACTCCCCTGGAGGGATTGAACTTTCGAAAGCCGTGCCCGCGGTTATGGGCAGATGGGAATTTGTTAATGTCCGGTTGTAGATAACTTGAACCTTAATTAATTAAAATGAATCAACTGAGTGTGTTACCGTGATGGCCTCTTCTCGGCGGGGTCCGGGAAGTGGACACGGTGTTGGAGTAATGTTTGCGCAGGTTTCTCTCTAGTTTCTCGCTCGTGCTTTGCCTCCTCTTCTCGCTCTCTTTTGCGAATAAGTTAGCCACCATACTTGCTAGTCGCTTGCTGCAGCTCCACTCATATTTTACCCTGCCTTACCTATAAGCTTAAATAGTCTTGATCGCGAGGGTGTGAGATTGCCGAGTCCCTGTGGCTCACATATACTATAACTCCAGATGCAGGTCCTGATGATTCCGCTTCAGGAGACGCGTATGAGCTCAAGTGGGAGTTCGACGAAGACTCTCAACGATACTACGTTTCCTTTCCCGATGATCAGTAGTGGTGCCCAGTTGGGGGTGATTGGGACCGTGTCGCATGTTGGGTTCTCTTCTATTTTGGCACCGTAGTCGGGCCATGAGTGTTTTGGATGATGTAATGTTATTTATGTTCTTGATTGACGTGGCGAGTGTAAGCCGACTATGTTCTCCCCTTTATTATTCATATTACATGGGATGTTGTGAAGATTGCCTAACTTGCGACATATGCCTTCAATGCGATTATGTCTCTAAGTCGTGCCTCGACACATGGGAGCTATAGTCGCATCGAGGGTGTTACACATCAATATTAGGAATATGTGTATAACTACGATTAAGATTCAACAAGAATAATCCATTCACAAGGGTGCATGACCATAAAAGATATTACACATATAAATAGAACTACCATTATTCTCTGACTTAAATGAATAACTGTCTTACAATAAACAAGATCCAGATGTAATGTTCATGCTCAACGTAGGCGCCAAATAACAATTATTTAGGTTTAAAACTAACCCCGAAGGTAGATGTAGAGGTAGAGTGCCGACGGTGATCACATCAACCTTGTAACCATTTCCGACGCGCATCGTCACCTCGTCCTTAGCCAGCCTTCGTTTATTCCGCATCTCCTGTTTCGAGTTACAAATATGAGCAACCGAACAAGTATCAAATACCCAGGCGCTACTACGAGCACTAGTAAGGTACACATAATAACATGTATATCAAATATAGATTTGTTGACATTGCCAGCCTTCTTATCTGCCAAGTACTTGGGGCAGTTCCGCTTCCAGTGAACATTCCCCTTGCAGTAGAAGCACTTAGTCTCAGGTTTGGGTCCAGCCTTGGGTTTCTTCATGGGAGCGGCAACTGCTTTACCGTTATTCTTGAGGTTCCCTTTATTTCCCTTGCCTTTCTTGAAACTAATGGTCTTTTTAACCATCAACACTTGATACTCCTTGATTTCTACCTCCGCGGCCTTGAGAATGCGAAGAGCTCGGGAAGTGTTTTCTCCACCCCTTGCATATTATAGTTCATCATAAAGCCCTTATAGCTTGGTGGCAGTGATTGGAGAATTCTGTTAATAACCGAGTCATCTGGAAGATTAACTCCCAACTGAGTCAAGCAGTTGTGCAACCCAGACATTCTGAGTATATGCTCACTAACAGAACTGTTCTCCTCCATTTTGTAGCTAAAGAACTTGTCAGAGATGTCATACCTCTCGACCCGGGCATGAGCTTGAAATACCAATTTCAGCTCCTGGAATATCTCGTATGCTCTGTGGTGCTCAAAACGTCTTTGGAGCCCCGGTTCTAAGCTGTAAAACATGGCGCATAGAACTATCGAGTAGTCACCAGAACCTGCCTGCCAGATGTTCACAACATCCACAGATGACACTGGAGAGGGTGCGTCACCTAGAGGTGCATCAAGGACATAAGTCTTCTGTGCAGCAATGAGGATAGTCCTCAAGTTACGGACCCAGTCCGCATAGTTGCTTCCATCAACTTTCAACTTAGCTTTCTCTAGGAACACATTAAAATTCCGGGGAACTACACCACGGGCCATTGATCTACAACACAAATTTTGCAAAGACAATTAAGACTAAGTTCATGATAATTTAGTTCAGTTAATCAAATTACTAATGAACTCCCACTTAAATCAACATCACTCAAGTTGTCTAAGTGACACATGATCGAAATCAACTAACCCATGTCCGATCATCACGTGAGATGGGGTAGTCATCAATGGCGAACATCTTCATGTTGATCATATCTACTATACGACTCATGTTTGACCTTTCGGTCTCCTGTGTTCCGAGGCCATGTCTGTACATGCTAGGCTCATCAAGTTCAACCCAAGTATTCTGCATGTGTAAAACTGGCTTACACCCGTTGTATGCGAACGTAGAGTCTATCATACACGATCATCACAAGGTGCTTCGAAATGATGAGATTTGCAATGGTGCATACTCAGGGAGAACACAATTTCTTGAAATTAAGTGAAGGTATCATCTTATAATGCTACCGTCATTCTAAGCAAAATAAGATGCATAAAAAGGATAAACATCACGTGCAATCAATATGTGACATGATATGGCCATTATCATCTCGTGCCTTTGATCTTCATCTCCAAAGCATCGGTATGATCTCCATTGTCACCGGCATGACACCATGATCTCCATCATCGTGTGGTCACGTGGTCATCTCCGCCAACTATTGCTTCTACAACTATTGCTAACGCATACTGGTAAAGTAAAGCAATTACATGGCGATTAATAAATTAAAAACAACCCCATGGCTCCTGCCGATTGCCGTACTCATCGACATGCAAGTCATGAACCTATTACAAAACATGATCATGTCATACATCAGCATATATCACATCATGTTTTGGCCATACCACATCACAACATGCCCTACAAAAACAAGTTAGACATCCTCTACTTTGTTGTTGCGAATTTTACGTGGCTGCCATGGGCAACTAGCAAGAACCGTTCTTACCTATGGAAATCCACAACGGTGATAATCAAGTTGCCTTTTAACCTTCTACAAGGACCACCTTCGTCAAATTAGATTCAACTAAAGTAGGAGAGACAAACACCCGCCAGCCACCTCAAAACAAGTTGCATGTTAGTCGGTGGAACCGGTCTCATGTGCGAGGACATGTAAGATTGGTCCGAGACGCTTCATCCCACAATACCGCCGAATCCAAAAAAGACAATAGAGGTAAGCAATTTGAGCATCAATGCCCACAATTATTTGTGTTCTACTCGTGTATCACTACTGTAGTATGCTGCTAACGCGACACTACAATCAGAGACCCTTCAACGAAACTGTGTGTGATGCAATAATCGCAAATGGTGGTGTAAAAACCCGTCAAAAAGGTGCAAAACGTTTGCGATGGAGGATGCATCAAACACGGTTCAGATTTTAGTTGCGTGTGCCATGCAAGGCATACAGTTCAGTTCAATTAACTGTTTGTGATGAGGAGGAACAAAAGAAACGGGCAGCCAGATGAAGGCGTGTGCGATATACAACATATGATTCACTTGGATGAACTGTTTGTGATTAGGTAACACAAAAGAAATGGTCATCCAGATCAAGGTGTGTGCGATATACGGCATGCGGTTCACTCGGATGAATTGTTTGCGTTGAGACAAGAGAACATAAGCAGTTCAATATATCAAGATGTGTGTGATATGCGATAAACAGGTCTGTAATCAGAAATGTGCGTGAAGACCGATAATAACACAGACGATTGCTTTTAATAATACGTATGTGATATGCTCTGTCTACACAACATCTATTGGCCATTGGGGGACGGGCGGTCATCCGGATACGCCATAAAGATGCGAAGAGGCAACCTATATCAGCAAGAACTAGCTGTTCCACCAGTAGCTCATGTAAGAGAACTCTCAAGTTAAGTGTGCTCAGGCTGGAGCAGCCATCAGATGGGTGACTGGATGGGAAGTTGTGTTGATGTTAATTTAACTGATAGGATGGGTCATATCTATCAAATTAAATGACTGATATGACCCATCCCATGAGTTAATTTAACCTCGAGGTCCTTGTTTTTATTATTTTTATTTTTTAACACATGTTAAAGAAGGTCTACCGCATTACTTTTTGACAATGTGCGATATGTGGCATACAGTTGATCCATCTGACTTGTTTGTGATGGAATAAGCCGTGTGTGTTGTGGGCAAACACTTTCTAGTATTCAATCGTTTGCGATTGATGAATTCATCACCGACGGGTTCCCTAGTGTGGTCTGTGTTCATCTGATCATCATCTACTTCTTGTGCTAGCTCGATATTCCTTCTATGCTAAGTTTCCATTAATTGATGGCGTTTTATGAACACGCCATCGTTTCCCGCCATTTCCTCAACTATTTACCGCCACCCAGCAATATTGCGCATAAACCTAGGCGGCGCACGATGCACGGAGGCGACAAGCGCAGCCTGTAGCACATCCACCTTTTCCAAGCATGCCAACCCACCAAAGCGCCGCCTCTGCCATCAACCTCGTCGACGAGGAAAACAAGCAAGCACCATGGCCCGTCAAGGCCGAGGCGCTCCCCGGCAACGCGATGGACGACGCCGTGATGCGCGTCATCGCCAGGGTTGAGCAGACCTTTGGCGCATCGCGCTTGAGCGCCGCAGATCAAGATAGGCATGTCAGCGCCGATAGGCTACAGCTCGCTGCACAACATGATCAATGGTGCGCGCAGAGCAAGCTAGGCGCGAACGGGCCAATAGGCTGTGGCTCGCCGCACGATGAGACCATTGGAGCGCTGCAGAGCGAGAGGCGTGGCGCGCCACATAGAAAGAGCGGATCCATCGACGCGTGCCTGCTGTCGACACGGCGTCGCAGTTGGGTACACGTCTCATCAGTACCCCCATTCCTCGCCAGGAGTGGGCAGAGAC
Organism: Triticum urartu; assembly: GCF_003073215.2. Taxonomy (NCBI): domain Eukaryota; kingdom Viridiplantae; phylum Streptophyta; class Magnoliopsida; order Poales; family Poaceae; genus Triticum; species Triticum urartu. The sequence continues at coordinate 116,317,372 of NC_053025.1, forward strand.
CCTCTACACCGTACTTGCACCAGAGGCCAGCCGCGCTGTACTTGCACCGAACGCCTGCCGCGCCTTTCGTATGGATCGCGCCGCTCGCCTTGTTCGCGGCCTTCTTGATGCCAACGCGCTGGTCGATAGGCTCAACCGCCTCCTTGGCCCAGGTGTCCACCTGGTCACAGTAGAGGAACATGGCCGTCACATCCTCGAGCTGGTGATCTCCGATGAAATAGCCAACTTGGAGCTCGAGATCGCGCTCCAGATGTACCGCGAGCGTGTCGACCGCTTGGACGAATGCCTGCGCGAGTTCAGGCAGAGCCAAGAGCTACCGTAGGCAAGGGCTGCTGGTCATGGTCTCATGGACGCATTTCATTTTGTTGAGTCGTTTCGACGTGGATAGCTATGTATTCACAGCAATCATAGTATTGCTCTGTTTCAATGTGTGTACTTTGTTTTCCATTCTTATATGTTTTGTTTCAATGTGTGTATATACACTTTCCATTCTGTATATGTGGATGATAACAGCTAGATTCAAATTAGTATACAAAAACAGATAGAAAATGGAATTCATAATATATATATATATATTAATTGTTCATTAGTTCATCACAATATATATATATATAATATCATCACATATACGCGATGATACTTAACTACTAGGTACAATGCATAAAATTGAAAACGAACAATACTAGAACTAATAATCCCTCCTGGAGCCAGTATTCTGGCAGCCCTTCCCTGGTGCGCGACGTCTTCCCAGTGCGGAGGCAGTACTCCGCCTCCTCCGCCTCGCAGCGCTTGACGCACCAATCTGCCTCTTGTTGGCGGACGAGCGCGAACGATCTTGCCATTTCATTTGGCGCCCACCGGAGCTCCTCGTCAGTGGCACGCTGGAGCTTATCGGCCCACCTTCATACAGCGACGAGGTGCCCAGCACCTTTGGCCTTCCTCGCAAAGTACTCGTCTTCATACACCTCCTCTGCATGACGACGCGCCCGCCCCCAAAGCTCCCCGCCTCCTTTTTCCAGGCGGCATCACGGGCTTCGTAGGCCGCTTGGTACTTCCTCCTCCGCCATCTCCATCTTGAACGTCACTTGCCTGACTTTCTTAGCTAGCGGCAGCGACTTCCACAGACAAAGATTGTACTGGCCACATAACCAATCCAAAGTTGGGGGTCCGGAGCAACCTCATCCGGCGGCGCATAGGGGTCCTCATCGCTGCTATTCGAGTGAGCGTCCTCGGGGGGGGGGGGGGGGGCCCCCCGCGGGGGGGGGGGGGGGGGGGGGGGGGGGGGGGGGGGTGACTCCTCGTCGGTGCGTGGGCAGACCGGCGACGCCATGGCAGAGATTTGAGAGAGAGGGTGAGCGAGGGGAGGATGTAGATGAGAATGCAGGCGGGACGACATGAGAAATGTAGTATTTATTGGCGGCCGGAATCTAGATCGACGGGAATAGTACACATGCCGGTCGCCGGAATTTACGAGTACTGTAGTTTGAATTACACACGATTCCCGCAGCAAAATCCGTGTGCTAACATAATAGCCGACGGTTTCCAATACAGAACCGTGTTTGATTAATGATCCCCGCCACTCACCTACCAAACCTCGAGCTGCCAGATAGAGTGCCAATCGTGTGGGGGCCGGTTATCTTGCCTGATCTTTACATTTTCTTTTTTGAACACCAGATATTTAATCGCCTGATGATTTTTTAAGTCGCACATAAGTACACAAAATATGATTTTTTAAACCGTTATGGTTAGGCGTTGCATGTAGACGTAGTTCAAATTTGAATTACGGTCATTAAATGGATAGAAAATCACTTAAATGTCTTCAAAAGGTCAAATGACCCCTGGAATTTTCCAAATTTTCACATGACAGTTGTATTAGTGCACGTTACACATAGAAATTTTTTGAAGGTTGTAAGAGGAAGCTATCTCCTGTTCGTCATCAAACATGCATTGTTCCCTCTCGGAACCACGAGCCTTCTAGTGAGGTGCTCCAGTTTGTGTGGGGTGTGTGTCCAAACTTTCTTCACACATGCCAATTTTTTTACCACATTGTCTTGGTGGCATGACATCACACCAACCAAGGTTTCATGTGTTTTAGATATTTTTTTTGGAATTTAAATGCCATGGCACTCCATGCTTAATTGTGTCATAGCCGTTAGACCAATATGTTTGAAAATTCCTTCCAATTTACTGCACATGGAATTAAACCACACACAAGTACATAAAATATGACTTTCAAACCATTATAGTTAGCTGTTGCGTGTACATGTAGTAAAATTTCAATTACGGTCATTAAATGGCTAGAAAATCTCTTAAATGTCTTAAAAGGTCAAATGACCCCTGAAATTTTCCAAAATTTGACATGACAGTTGGATTAGTACTACAAAATTTCTCATACATTCAAAACACCATCCGTTGCCACTTTACTCCAAATTCGTCTTTCACAGCTAATAAAAAATATCTACAATATCACACACATTGGTTTTGTAGGAACCGTTTGCGATGAAAATATCTGGGTCTATTTAAGTCTCCTTCCTTAAGCTTCGCCGACTCGTCTGCTCCAGTGCCAGCAACCCCCGAATCCACGAATCCCGATCCCCATTCCCGCACCCCCCTTCTTGTAAAGATGACACCGTGGAAACGCTTTGTGAAGGCCCGTACGATGGACACGTCCCCCCCGAGCACCGCCGCCTGTGCCGAGAGCGCGGCCGCCTACGCCGAGAGTGCCGCCGCATCTGCATTGAGCGTAGCCGCTTCTGCCAAGAGGGCGTCTGTGGCAGCCGACAGGGAAGCTGCAGTAGTCGAGACGGCTGCAGCTGCTGCTACGACGGCGGCTACAAATGCCGAGAGCGCTCGAGCTGCCGTCCGTGCCGCCGATGTCGCACTGGCCCGGGTCGTGGCCATCCATGCCAAGATCGAGGATGCACACGCCAAGATATTCCAGGCCACCTCGGACTCCAGCATGCAACCCATGTCCGAAAAGGAGACGGTGGCCATGGAGCATCTGATTCCTCATGAGGTCACCGAGCGGGAGCTGGAGATGCAGGAGGTGGCGGAGATCGAGGAGCGCTGGGAGGACGAGTTGCACGTGGCCGAGGTCTATGTAGAGAAGAGTCTGTCCGTCGAGGAATCGGCAGTGGAGTACCAACGCGAGCTCTGGAGTAGCCACTACTATGAGTACTACAACCTTGAGGGTGGCACCGAGGACGAGGCCGAGGACGAGGACACAGTCGACTTCAGCAGGGGGACGCGGAGTCCACCAATGGCGGCATGTTGCCAGGACAAGTCATCGATGTCTCATATCACACCGGCGATGCATAGGCCGGCATGGCGGCGGATTTGTTAAAACTATGTATACTTAGGCTTTGTTTTTAATGCTGGTCTTTTGTTAGAGCAATGTTTAGGTCAACTGGCTCTGTTTAATTACTAAATTGCTCGATTCAGTAAGTGTGGTCTGTCTGCTGTACGCTATTTTGTGTGCCCAAATTAGCAAGCAATGTTAAATTATGCAATGACGTACCCGGGGAAATTTCCACCAAAATTTGAATTATCAAACTCATCCCATGCGCGTAAAGCAAAAGAATCGTTTGCGATGCACACAATCGTTCAAAGTGAATAGTCCGATGGCACCACGCGTAAAGTTTCCCTACACATTTCCAAAATTTTGGCCTACCGCCAAAATATCTACCCCCGCCCCCTCCCCCTTCCCCACCCCCTTTTCTCCCCGACCACAAGTCACATTTCCCCTGTTTCCTCCTTCCTTCCTAAGCTATAGCCGCTTCCTCGCTCTCGCCGTCTCGCATCCTACCACTGGGGTCGTCATGGTCTTCTTCAAAGACCTCTCCAGCGGTTCCTCCTCCGGCGATGAATCTTTCACCACCCAGGTATGCCTCTCCTCTCTCTCTCGGGCTATGACTTGGAATGAAGGATTTTTACCCGGCGGTCGATTTGATTCATTTCTTCCTCTTATAGCTCCCTGGGACCATCAGTGGCAACGAATGGAGTGGGGTGTCTGAAGATCTATCTGCTCGTTGTCACCATCAATCTTCATGCGTGAACCTAGTTGCATTTGAATCTGTGGACAGTGGGAGGAAGTTCTGGCATGTGCAGAGAAGGTTAGACCCCCTTTTGTTGTTACAAATCATTTGTCAGATGTGATTCAGACACTGTCACGGTCCCAACCCATTCATACCACTCCTTCAACCAAACGCATCCTAAGACAGTGTCAAAGTTTGTACCTAGTATCTTAAATTGTTGCCATCTCATCAGCGGTGCCATTAGAAAATCATTTGGCACTGCTTCAGCAGTTTGTGCAGCCAACTTTGGTCCACACATCCGAGGATCCAAGCAGTAAAATACTAAATCTTTATGGCACGAAGGAACTGGGCATCGGAGCAACTACGTGCTCCGGAGTTCGGGTCCTTGATTTTTTTCCGCTGCATCGGCTCGCCAGTGCAGGGCACCGGTGCGAGATGTAGCAACAGTTGTCTTTACACCAGTTTTGGCTTACATAGTGGACGGCTTTAGTGCTATTAGTTCTATGTTACTAAATTTATGCATGTACACACCTGTTAGTATCAATTTGCTGTCGTCCAAACACTGTCGCTATGTTGTTGCAGTTATATTTACCTTCCTCATAAAATGACCAATTTGTTATTTATTGTACATGAGTAAGAACTTGTAGCGTTGTTGTAGTTAATTATAGCTTCTAATGTTCCAGATTTGGTTGTTGTCTCAGTAGCAATTAATTCATTTGCACATTGATCTTTTTGAGAAGATATGTCATAATTAACATGTTTCTTCAGTTTTTCAAAATAAGCATTGGTGATTTACTATGTTGCTATAAACCCATTTCACCTACAATTGTTACTGATCTAGTTTTAAATATTATAGGATGAATGGAAGTGTTCTTACTTGGAGTGGGTTGATCAAGAGTGGCCACAGTCTTTGAAGATGTGCCTAGCGAAGCTCTAGAGCATGTATGAGAAAGAGAACAGAGAAAGTGTTGTCAACACTGAAGAATATTTGAATATGCGGGATAAAAAGAGGAAGGTGGAGAATGAGGTCAGATTTTTTAAATCATACTTTGCTAAGATGGTGTTGGGGAAGGAGGAGGCACTTTCCCAGTTGGCCAGTGCAAAACAGGTTCTTGCTGAACTGAAAGCAGAGGTGGATAAGACGATCCTGGATGATCTCGATTAGGGAAATGAATATATTGTTCTAATATTGTTCTTATGAAGTTGAACTAGTTATATGTTGTACTGTGCTGTTTTCATGTAGCTATTGTACTGTGATGTTATAATATATTTATGTGCCTGATATGAAATTGGAAAATAGTTGTTCTATATGAAATGTTAATTTGCGTAATACTAGAATTATTAATTGTAAACTAATAAACCTGCTAAATGCGTCATGGAACTTTGCAAACGGTACTAGCAGTAAGAGCGCTTGTGATGGATATCCCAATGCCACACAATTTTCTTCATCAAATCGTGTGTGATGTAGTTGATAAAAGCAAACAGTTAACCAAGGCAGAGTGCGTGTGATAGTTACACCTTTCACACACGAGCCTACACATAAAGCTGTGTGGGATGTACATGTTGGGGAAAGTACAATTTCAAAAAAAAAAATCCTACAATCACGCAAGATCTATCTAGGAGAAGCATAGCAACGAGCGGGGAGAGTGTGTGCACGTACCCTCATAGACCGAAAGCGGAAGCGTTTAGTAACGTGCTTGATGTAGTCGAACGTCTACGCGATCCAACCGATCAAGTACCGTACGCACGACACCTCCGCTCGGTGACGTCCCTCGTACTCTTGATCCAGCTGAGGCCGAGGGTGAGTTTTGTCAGCACGACAGCGTGGTGACGGTAATGATGAAGTTACCGACGCAGGGCTTTGCCTAAGCACTACGACAATATGACCGAGGTGGAAAACTATGGAGGGGGGCACCGCACACGGCTAAAGATCAACTTGTGTGTCTATGGGGCGCCCCCTCCCCCGTATATAAAGGAGGGGAGGAGGAGGCCGGCCGACCACAAGGGGTGCGCCAAGGGGGGAGGACTCCTACTCATAGTAGGAGTAGGTTTCCCCCTTTCCTAGTCCAAGAAGGAGAAGAAGGGAAAGAAGAGAGAAGAGAAGGAAGGGGGGCCTTCCCTTGTCCAATTTGGACTAGGCAAGGGGGGGGGGGCGCCACCTCTGGCCGGCCCTCTCTCATCTCCACTAAGGCCCATTGTGGCCCATTAATCCCCCGGGGGGTTCCGGTAACCTCCCGATACTCCGGAAAATACCCGATACACTTCAGAACCATTATGGTGTCCGCATATAACCTTCCAATATATCAATCTATATATCTTGATCATTTCAAGACTCCTTGTCATGTCCGTGATCTCATCCGGGACTCCGAACATCCTTTGGTAAATCAAAACACATAAACTCATAACACGAATCATCATCGAACGTTAAGCGTGCGGACCCTACGGGTTCGAGAACTATGTAGACATGACCGAGACACATCTCTAGTCAATAACCAATAGCAGAACCTGGATGCTCATATTGGCTCCTACATATTCTACGAAGATCTTTATCGGTCAAACCGCATAACAACATACGTTGTTCCCTTTGTCATCGGTATGTTACTTGCCTGAGATTATCGTCGGTATCACCATACCTAGTTTAATCTCGTTACCGGCAAGTATCTTTAATCATTCTGTAATGCAACATCCCGCAACTAACTCATTAGTCACATTGCTTGCAAGGCTTATAGTGATGTGTATTACCGAGAGGGCCCAGAGATACCTCTCCGACAATCGGAGTGACAAATCCTAATCTCGATCTATGCCAACTCAACAAACACCATCAGAGACACCTGTAGATCATCTTTATAATCACCTAGTTATGTTGTGACGTTTGATAGCACACTAAGTGTTCCTCCAGTATTCGGGAGTTGCATAATCTCATAGTCATAGGAACATGTATAAGTCATGAAGAAAGCAATAGCAATATTCTAAACGATCATAGTGCTAAGCTAACGGATGGGTCTTGTCCATCACATCATTCTCTAATGATGTGACCCCGTTCATCAAATGACAACACATGTCTATGGCTAGGAAACTTAACCATCTTTTATTAACGAGCTAGTCTAGTAGAGGCATACTAGGGACACTCTGTTTGTCTATTTATTCACACATGTACTAAGTTTCCGGTTAATACAATTCTAGCATGAATAATAAACATTTATCATGATATAAGGAAATATAAATAACAACTTTATTATTGCCTCTAGGGCACATTTCCTTCAGTACATACGAACGGAAACATTTTCCCTGATTTGACTGTGTGGGATGTACATAAGAACGGAAACGTATTCCTTGGATTGACTGTGTGTGATGTACATACCTATGGAAATGTTTTTCTGGAATTCACCGTGTGGGATGTACATACCTACGGAAATGATTGGGTTTTGATGCCTCGCCCGATCGCATACAAGCTCATTTGGTGTCCCAGGAGGGCCTATCCCCGACGATTTCTGGGTCATGTGGGAAGAACCCCCCTATCGCCCACACTCACTTGGCGACGGTTCCAAATGCCGTCGTGGAAAGGGGTTAAAAACCGTTTGTATAACACCAACGCGTACCAGTGATGCCGGATGTCCGACCCGAGCTATCCAGAGTGCGTCTTCAGTTGTGTGGGCCAGCCGGATGTTCGGCCACCTTGCCGGATGTCCGGGTCTTCCAGTCTCACCGGATGTCCGGGCTGTGCCCCGGATATCCGGGCCCTCTGTTCTGTTCTCTGCTTTCTGCTTCTGTTTACATATAGTACACTAGGCCGGATGTCCGGCCCCTTTTCCCGGATGTCCGGCCTATCCTGTCACTTACACTACAACGACCATATTTTCTCACACACTATATATTGCCCTCTTCCCCCCCCACGGGAGAGGGTTGACCATTCACTTTGAGCAAACCCTAGAACACATTTAACTCTCTCTCTCTCTCTCACTCTTCCACACCAAATCTTAGATCCCTAAGGCATTTGAGAGCATTTGAGAGAAGTTGTCCGACCAAGTGATAGATCCACTCCTTCCCCTTCTTTGCACCAAAGGAATTTGTGATTTGAGAAAGTCTTGAGCTTTTCCCCATCGTTCTTGTTACTCTTGGAGGTTGGAGACTCCTAGGCGGTAGGAGTATTTTGGAGAGGAATCGACCATTGTGATTACCCCCAGAAAAGTTTGTGAGGGTTTGGAGACTACCCTAAGGTCTACCACTAGTGGTTGAGAAACGCCTTCGTGGTGTTGTCTCAAAGGGAGAATAGGATGAGACTTCATGGCGTTGGTGTGCCTTCGTGGTAACATCCACCTCTCTATTGGTGACGTAGCTTCCCTCCAAGGAAGTGAACATCGGCATACATCCTCATCTCTCGGAGTTGCGGTTATTCCTAACCCTAACTCTCTACTTGTGGTCACTTGTCTCTTAGCACTTACTTATATCATATTGTGCTTGCTTACTTACATATTTGTGTTACCTTTTTATCTTGCTTAGCTCTTAGCATCATACTTGCAATTGTTAGGCTCACCTTCATATTCCGCATTACTGCCTAAAATTGCTAAGTAACAAATTAAAATTTGTAATTGTACCTATTCACCCCCTCTAGGTCCATCTCGATCCTTTCAGTAATCATGTGAACTTGATATTCGTTCGATATTTTGATGATGACAAAAATATGCCCTAGAGGCAATAATAAAGTTGTTATTTATATTTCCTTATATCATAATAAATGTTTATTATTCATGCTAGAATTGTATTAACCGGAAACTTAGTACATGTGTTAATACATAGACAAACAGAGTGTCACTAGTACGCCTCTACTTGACTAGCTCGTTAATAAAAGATGGTTAAGTTTCCTAGCCATGGAAAAAGAGTTATCATTTGATGAACGGGATCACATCATTAGAGAATGATGTGATTGACTTGACCCATCCGTTAGCTTAGAACTTTGATCATTTAGTTTACTGCTATTGCTTTCTCCATAACTTATACATGTTCCTATGACTATGAGATTATGCAACTCCCAAATACCGGAGGAACACTTAGTGTCACAATGTAACTGGGTGACTATAAAGATGCTCTACAGGTGTCTCCGATGGTGTTTGTTGAGTTGGCATAGATTGAGATTAGGATTTCTCACTCCGTGTATCAGAGAGGTATCTCTGGGCCCTCTCGGTAATGCACATCACCATAAGCCTTGCAAGCAATGTGACTAATGAGTTAGTTACGGGATGTTGCATTATGGAACGAGTAAAGAGACTTGCTGGTAACGAGATTGAACTAGGTATTGAGATACCGACGATCGAATCTCGGGCAAGTAACATACCGATGACAAAGGGAACAATGTATATTGTTATGCGGTTTGACCGATAAAGATCTCCGTAGAATATGTAGGAACCAATATGAGCATCTAGGTTCAGCTATTAGTTGTTGACCGGAGATGAGTCTCGGTCATGTCTACATAGTTCTCGAACCTGTAGGGTCCGCACGCTTTTAACCCACAAGTATAGGGGATCGCAACAGTTTTCGAGGGTAGAGTATTCAACCAAAATTTATTGATTCGACACAAGGGGAGCCAAAGAATATTCTCAAGTATTAGCAGCTGAGTTGTCAATTCAACCACACCTGGAAACTTAATATCTGCAGCAAAGTATTTAGTAGCAAAGTAATATGATAGTAGTGGTAACGTTAGCAAGAGTAATATTTTGGGGTTTTATAGTGATTGTGAGAATAGCAATGGAAAAGTAAATAAGCGAAGAACAATATATGAAAAGCTCATAGGCATTGGATCGATGATGGAGAATTATGCCAGATGTGATCGATCATGTAACAGTCATAACATAGGGTGACACAGAACTAGCTCCAGTTCATCAATGTAATGTAAGCATGTATTCCGAATATAGTCATACGTGCTTATGGAAAAGAACTTGCATGGCATATTTTGTCCTACCCTCCCGTGGAAGCGGGGTCCTATTGGAAACTAAGGGATATTAAGGCCTCCTTTTAATAGAGTACCGAACCAAAGCATTAACACATAGTGAATACATGAACTCCTCAAACTACGGTCATCACCGGGAGTGGTCCCGATTATTGTCACTTCGGGGTTGCCGGATCATAACACATGGTAGGTGACTATAGACTTGCAGGATATGATCAAGAACTCACACATATTCATGAAAACATAATAGGTTCAGATCTGAAATCATGGCACTCGGGCCCTAGTGACAAGCATTAAGCATAGCAAAGTCATAGCAACATCAATCTCAGAACATAGTGCATACTAGGGATCAAAACCTAACAAAATTAAATTGATTACATGATAAATCTCATCCAACCCATCACCGTCCAGCAAGCCTACTATGGAATTACTCACGCACGGCGGTGAGCATCATGAAATTGGTGATGGAGGAAGGTTGATGATGATGATGGCGACGGATTCCCCTCTCTGGAGCCCCGAACGGACTCCAGATCAGCCCTCCCGAGAGAGTTTAGGGCTTGGTGGAGGCTCTGTATCGTGAAACGTGATGAATCCTTCTCTCCAATTTTTTTCTCCCCGAACACGAATATATGGAGTTGGAGTTGAGGTCAGTGGAGCGTCGGGGGGCCACGAGGCAGGGGGGCGCGCCCAGGGGGTCGGGCGCGCCCCACCCTCGTGGACAGGGTGTGGCCCCCCTGACGTGGATTCTTCTTCCAGTATTTTTATATATTCAAAAAATATTCTCTGTTGATTTTCAGGTCATTCCAAGAACTTTTATTTCTGCACAAAAATAACACCATGGCAATTCTGCTGAAAACAGCGTCAGTCCGGGTTAGTTCCATTCAAATCATGCAAGTTAGAGTCCAAAACAAGGGTAAAAGTGTCTGGAAAAGTAGATACGGCGGAGACGTATCAACTCCCCCAAGCTTAAACCTTTGCTTGTCCTCAAGCAATTCAGTTGATAAACTGAAAGTGATAAAGAAAAAAAATTACAAACTCTGTTTGCTCTTGTTGTTGTAAATATGTAAAGCCAGCATTCAAGTTTTCAGCAAAGATTATGAACTAACCACATTCGCAATAACATTTAGGTCTCATGTTTACTCATATCAATGGCATAATCAACTAGCGAGCAATAATAATAAATCTCGGATGACAACACTTTCTCAAAACAATCATAATATGATATAACAAGATGGTATCTCGCTAGCCCTTTCTGAGACCGCAAAACATAAAAGGAGAACACCTTTAAAGATCAAGGACTGACTAGACATTGTAATTCATGGTAAAAGAGATCCAGTCAAGTCATACTCAATGTAAACTAACAGTAATGGATGCAAATGACAGCGGTGCTCTCCAACTGGTGCTTTTTAATAAGAGGATGATGACTCAACATAAAAGTAAATGGATAGGCCCTTCGTAGAGGGAAGCAGGGATTTGTAGAGGTGCCAGAGCTCGGTTTTGAAATAGATATGAATAATATTTTGAGCGGTATACTTTCATTGTCAACATAACAACCGAGAGATCTCGATATCTTCCATGCTACACACATTATAGGTGGTTCCCAAACAGAATGGTAAAGTTTATACTCCCCTCCACCAACAAGCATCAATACATGGCTTGCTCGAAACAACGAGTGCCTCCAACTAACAAGAGTCCCGGGGGAGTTTTGTTTGCAGTTATTGTGATTTTATTTGCATAAAGCATGGGACTGGGCATCCTGGTGACCAGCCATTTTCTCGTAAGTGAGGAGCGGAGTCCACTCCTCTTGAGAGTAACCCGCCTAGCATGGAAGATACAGACCGCCCTAGTTGATACATGAGCTATTCGAGCATACAAAACAGAATGTTTATTTGAAGGTTTAGAGTTTCGCACATACAAATTTACTTGGAACGGCAGGTAGATACCGTATATAGGTAGGTATGGTGGACTCATATGGAACAACTTTGGGGTTTATGGAGTTGGATGCACAATCAGTATTCCCGCTTAGTACAAGTGAAGGCTAGAAAAAGACTGGGAAGCGACCAACTAGAGAGTGACAACAGTCATGAACATGCATTAAAATTAATCAACACCAAATGCAAGCATGAGTAGGATATAATGCACCATGAACATAAATATCGTAGAGGCTATGTTGATTTTGTTTCAACTACATGTGTGAACATGTGCCAAGTCAAGACACTCGAATCGTTCAAAGGAGGATACCACCCTATCATACCACATCACAACCATTTTAATAGCATGTTGGCACGCAAGGTAAACCATTATAAGCTCCTAGCTAATTAAGCATGGCATAAGCAACTATAATCTCTAATTTTCATTGCAAACATGTTTCTTTCATAATAGGCTGAATCAGGAATGATGAATGAACTAATCATATTTACAAAAACAAGAGAGGTCGAGTCCATACCAGCTTTCCTCATCTCAATAAGTTTATCATATAATCATCATTATTGCCTTTCACTTGCACGACCGAATAGTGTGGATAATAATAATAGTGCACGTGCATTGGACTAAGCTGGAATCTGCAAGCATTCAATTCAAGAGAGAAGAGAAGGTAATATGGGCTCTTTGTTAGATCAACAATAATGCATATGAGAGCCACTCAACATTTTCATTATGGTCTTCTCCTCTCGGCCCCCAAAGAAAAGAAACAAAACTATTTATACGAGAAATCTCCCAACAAGCAAAAGAAGAACGAGAAATCTTTTGGGTTTTCTTTTTAATTATTACTACTACAGGCATGGAAAGTAAACTGACTAAAAGCTACAACTATTTTTTTTGGTTTTTTCTTAAGGTTTATCAAACACACAAGAAGAAAGCATAAAAAGGGAAATAAACTAGCATGGATATTACAATGAAAAAGTATGAGCACCGACAACTAGCATGAGTGTGTGAACAGGAATGCAATGTCGGTGAGAAATACGTACTCCCCCAAGCTTAGGCTTTTGGCCTAAGTTGGTCTATTGCCACGTCTGGCCTGGCGGATATCCAAAGTTGTAACTGGGGTCGTACTGAGAAGGAGCCTTGGGTTGCCACTGGTTGGCAATCTCCTCCGGATCCCACTGGTAAACAGACTGTCGTGAAGGATCAAATTGTGGTTCCGGCTCAGGCTCTGTAGCTGATGTGGGGTTTCGGTAGGCGTGAATGGCCTCCGGCGGAACAAGGTACTTGCCTGCAGATAAGTCAAACAAGGAAGGAGCAGGCAAAGTGATAGTCTCACGATGATTATTATCAAAAATCAGCTTGTATTTAAGCATCTTTTCCTTATTCTTAGCGATAAAACCATGTGCTACCATACTCTTATAGTCTAGAAAAACCGGAGGTAGCAACTTCTCTTCCTTCTCATAATGCCTAATAGGTATGTTAAAGTGTGCAGCGAGGCGCGAGGCGAAGATACCTCCCAAGATGGGGCCCTTAGTACGGTTAAGATTTAACCGCTTTGCAACAATAGCGCCCATACTAAATGTGTCATCACAGAACAAGGCATGGCACAAAATAACAATATCAGGGGCACTAAGGTTGCCACAGTTTCCACGACCAATCAAGCATCTACTTGCAAATATTGCAAAGTAACATAGAACAGGAAAATGTATGCTAGTAATTCTTGCATCGGAAACCTTCCTAGTTTCCCCTACAACAGTCATATCAATAAATCCTTCCACATCACTACGATGTGGTTCTTCTATGTTGCCTGTAAAGGGTATCTTACAGACCCGGCAGAAATCAAAAAGGGACATCTCCTTATACTCATCATATAAATAGAAATCCACCGAAGGTGGTGACCTCCTAGCATGGAAATGAAAATTTTGCACAAAAATATTAGTGAGTCGCGTTGGTCGTGGAGGAAGTCGGTGAGGCCTGCATTCTTAGCCAATTTATAAAAATCATCATAAATCCCGACTGCTCTCAAGAAATCATCACGAGGCCATTCACACGGCCGAACTTCCGCGGTGCGAGGGAGATTATATTTGGGCCTCTTATCCTCCTCACTTTGCTTGTCCTTCGAACTTCGGCTCGACGAGCCCCTCAAAAATCTCTTCATCTTTTTCTGAAAATTTCTGAATTTTTAGTAACTTCAAAATAAAAGTGAACCAAACTCAACAAAATTGATAGCAACTACTCCTACAAGTGCCTAGAGGCAATATCATGCATTAAAACTACTTTTGACCATATAAATTTGACATGCAAGCTCAAGAAAGGGTGACCTAAGCAGCAAAAACTTGCAATGAATAAAGCACTAGAACAAAAACTATTTGGACCATTGGAGGAGTCACATACCAAAGAACAATCCCCCAAAGCAGTTTTGTGAATGGAGCTTTGAGCTAGGAGATCGAAAATGGCAGCAAGATGAGCTAGAACTCGTGCTTGAGCTGGTTGGTGTTTTTTTGGGAGGAAGAAGGAGTGTGTGGTGGCTCGAATAAGTGGATGGGACCCACGTGGGGTCCATGAGGTAGGGGGCGCGCCCAGGGGGTGGGCGTGCCCTCCAACCTCTTGGGCACGTGGCTGCTCCCCCTGCTGTGTTTTCAATGCCAGATATTCTCAAATATTCTAGAAAAAATCATATTTAATTTTCAGGGCATTTGGAGAACTTTTATTTTCGGGGTATTTTTTATTGCACGGATAATTCAGAAAACTGACAGAAATTACTATTTTTGCTTTATTTAATATAAATAACAGAAAGTAAAAAGAGGGTACAGAGAGTTGTGCTTTCTAACTTCATCCATCTCATGCTCATCAAAAGGAATCCACTAACAAGGTTGATCAGGTCTTGTTAACAAACTCATTTCGAATAACATGAAACCGGAGAAATTTCGAATAACACTAGGTTACCTCTACGGGGATATGCATGTCCCCAACAATAAGAATATCATATTTCTTCTTGATAGTAGGAAGAGGAAATTCAAAACCTCCAATAGTGATTGTTGAAATTTTTCCAATAGAATTGATACTGTGGACTTGAGGTTGTTTCCTCGGAAAGTGTACCATATGCTCATTACCATTCACATGAAAAGTGACATTGCCTTTGGTGCAATCAATAACAGCCCCTGCAGTATTCAAAAAGGGTCTTCCAAGAATAATAGACATACTATCATCCTCGGGAATATCAAGAATAACAAAGTCCGTTAAAATAGTAAAGTTTGCAACCACAATAGGCACATCCTCACAAATACCGACAAGTATAGCAGTTGATTTATCAGTCGTTTGCAAAGATATTTCAGTAGGTGTCAACTTATTCAAATCAAGTCTACGATATAAAGAGAGAGGCATGACACTAACACCGGCTCCAAGATCACATAAAGCAGTTTTAACATAGTTTCTTTTAATGGAGCATGGTATAGTTGGTACTCCTGGATCTCCAAGTTTCTTTGGTATCCCACCCTTAAAAGTATAATTAGCAAGCATGGTGGAAATTTCAGCTTTCGATATCTTTCTTTTATTAGTAACAATTTCCTTCATATATTTAGCATAAGGGTTCATTTTAAGCATATCAGTCAGACGCATACGCAAAAAGATAGGTCTAATCATTTCAGCAAAGCGCTCAAAATCCTCATCATCCTTTTTCTTGGATGGTTTAGGAGGAAAAGGCATGGGTTTCTGAACCCATGGTTCTCTTTCTTTACCGTGCTTCCTAGCAACGAAGTCTCTCTTATCATAACGTTGATTCTTTGATTGTGGGTTATCAAGATCAACAAAAGGTTCAATTTCTACATTATTATTATTATTATTATTATTATTATTGTTATGTTGAGCATCAATATGAACATCATCATTAACATTATCACTAGGTTCATGTTCATTACCAGATTGTGTTTCAGCAGCAGAAATAGAAATATCATTGGGATTCTCAGGTGTGTCTACAACAGGTTCACTAGAAGCATGCAAAGTCCTATCATTTTTATTTTTCTTCCTCTTAGAAGGACTAGGTGCATCAATATTAATTCTCTGAGAATCTTGCTCAATTCTCTTAGGATGGCCCTCAAGATACAAAGGTTCCTGAGTCACTTTACCTCCTCTAGTTCCAACTCTAACAGCAAAGTCATTATTCTTACTATTCAATTCATTGAGCAAATCATTCTGAGATTTAAGTACTTGTTCTACTTGAGTGGTAACCATAGAAGCATGTTTACTAATAAGTTTAAGTTCACCTTTAACACTAGGCATATAATCACTCAAGTGTTCATTCATATAAGCATTATGTTTCAGTTGTATACCAAAATAAGCATTGAAATCTTCTTGCTTAACCATAAAGTTATCAAATTCATCCAAACATTGGCTAGCAAACTTAGTAGGAGGGATTTCAGCATTATCATATCTATAGAGAGAATTTACCTTTACTACCCATGTCGGGTTATCAAGACCGTGTGTTTCTTCAATAGGTGATGAATTAAGAACATGTATTTCTTCAACAGGAGGTAAATTCTTAACATCTTCAGCTTTTATACATTTTTCTTTCATAGATTTCTTTGCCTCTTGCATATCTTCAGGACTGAGAAATAGAATACCCCTTTTCTTTGGAGTTGGCTTAGGAGTTGGTTCAGGAAGTGTCCAATTATTTTCATTAGTCAGCATATTATCCAATAGAATTTCAGCTTGATCAACTGTTCTTTCCCTGAAAACACAACCAGCACAACTATCCAAGTGGTCTCTGGAAGCATCGGTTAGTCCATTATAACAGATATCAAATATTTCATTTTTCTTGCAAGGATGATCAGGCAAAGCATTAAGTAATTGGAGAAGCCTCCCCAAGCTTGTGGGAGACTCTCTTCTTCAATTTGCACACAATTATATATTTCCCTCAAAGCAGTTTGTTTCTTATGAACGGGGAAATATTTAGCAGAGAAGTAATAAATCATATCTTGGGGACTACGCACACAACCAAGATCAAGAGAATTAAACCATATCTTAGCATCACCCTTTAATGAGAACGGAAATAATTTAAGGATATAATAGTAGCGAGTTTTCTCATCATTAGTAAACAGGGTGGCTATATCATTTAATTTAGTAAGATGTGCCACAATAGTTTCAAATTCATAGCCATAAAAGGATCAGATTCAACCAAAGTAATTATCTCAAGATCGACAGAGAAATCATAATCCTTATCAGTAATAAAGATAGGTGAAGTAGCAAAAGCAGGGTCATATTTCATTCTAGCATTCAAAGATTTTTCTTTAAGCTTAGCTAATAATTTCTTAAGATAAGATCTGTCATTGCAAGCTAAGAAGTCTCCAGCAGTTTCTTCATCCATAACATAACCCTGAGGAACAAAAGGCAATTCATATCTAGGGGGAGAATCTTGATCATCACTTTCATCAATATTATCAGTTTCACTAATTTCATTCTCTCTAGCCCTAACAAGTTGTTCATCAAGAAATTCACCTAGTGGCACAGTAGTATCAAGCATAGAAGTAGTTTCATCATAAATATCATGCAAAGCAGAAGTGGCATCATCCATAACATGCGACCTATCGGAATCAATAGCATTTGTAGGTGTCGCAAGTTTACTCAAAACAGAAGGTGAATCAAGTGCAGAGCTAGATGGTAGTTCCTTACCTCCCCTCGTAGTTGAGGGATAAAGCTTGGTTCTTGGATCTTTCAAGTTCTTCATGGTGATAAACAGATATAAATCCCAAGTGACTCAAAGAATAGAGCTATGCTCCCCGGCAACGGCGCCAGAAAATAGTCTTGATAACCCACAAGTATAGGGGATCGCAACAGTTTTCGAGGATAGAGTATTCAACCCAAATTTATTGATTTGACACAAGAGGAGCCAAAGAATATTCTCAAGTATTAGCAGCTGAGTTGTCAATTCAACCACACCTGGAAACTTAATATCTGCAACAAAGTATTTAGTAGCAAAGTAATATGATAGTAGTGGTAACGATAGCAAGAGTAATATTTTTGGGTTTTATAGTGATTGTGACAATGGCAACGGAAAAGTAAATAAGCGAAGAACAATATATGAAAAGCTCGTAGGCATTGGATCGGTGATGGAGAATTATGCCGGATGCGATCGATCATGTAACAGTCATAACATAGGGTGACACAGAACTAGCTCCAGTTCATCAATGTAATGTAAGCATGTATTCCAAATATAGTCATACATGCTTATGGAAAAGAACTCGCATGACATCTTTTGTCCTACCCTCCCGTGGAAGCAGGGTCCTATTGGAAACTAAGGGATATTAAGGCCTCCTTTTAATAGAGTACCGGACCAAAGCATTAACACATAGTGAATACATGAAATCCTCAAACTACGGTCATCACCGGGAGTGGTCCCGATTATTGTCACTTCGGGGTTGCCGGATCATAACACATAGTAGGTGACTATAGACTTGCAGGATATGATCAAGAACTCACACATATTCATGAAAACATAATAGGTTCAGATCTGAAATCATGGCACTCGGGCCCTAGTGACAAGCATTAAGCATAGCAAAGTCATAGCAACATCAATCTCATAACATAGTGGATACTAGGGATCAAACCCTAACAAAACTAACTCGATTACATGATAAATCTCATCCAACCCATCACCGTCCAGCAATCCTACGATGGAATTACTCACGCACGGCGGTGAGCATCATGAAATTGGTGATGGAGGAAGGTTGATGATGACGATGGCGACGGATTCCCCTCTCCGGAGCCCCGAACGGACTCCAGATTAGCCCTCCCAAGAGAGTTTAGGGCTTGATGGCGGCTCCGTATCGTAAAACGCGATGAATCCTTCTCTCCGATTTTTTTCTCCCCGAACACGAATATATGGAGTTGGAGTTGAGGTCGGTGGAGCGTCAGGGGGCCCACGAGGCAGGGGGGCGCGCCCCCACCCTCGTGGACAGGGTGTGGGCCCCTTGATGTGGATTCTTCTTCCAGTATTTTTTTATGTATTCCAAAAATAATCTCTGTTGATTTTCAGGTCATTCCGAGAACTTTTATTTCTGCACAAAAATAACACCATGGCAATTCTGTTGAAAACAGCGTCAGTTCGGGTTAGTTCCATTAAAATCATGCAAGTTAGAGTCCCAAACAAGGGCAAAAGTGTTTGGAAAAGTAGATACGACGGATATGTATCACACGCTTAACGTTCGATGATGATCGGTATTATGAGTTTATGTGTTTTGATGTACCGAAGGTAGTTCGGAGTCCTAGATGTGATCACGGACATGACGAGGAGTCTCAAAATGGTCGAGACATAAAGATCGATATATTGGAAGCCTATGTTTGTACTTCGGAATGATTCCGGGTGAGTTCGGGCATTTAGCGGAGTACCAAGGGGTTACCGGAACCCCTCGGGAAGTATATGGGCCTTAGTGGGAAGAGAGAGAGGAAGCTAGGGCAGGCCGCGCGCCCCCTCCCCCTTGGGTCCGAATTGGACTTGGGAAGGGGGGGGCGCCCCCCTTTCCTTCTCCCTCTTTCCTCCTTCCTCCCTCTCCTACTCCAACTAGGGAAAAGGGGGAATCCTACTCCCGATGGGAGTAGGACTCCCCCTAGGGCGCGCCATAGAGAGGGCCGGCCCTCCCCTCCTCCACTCCTTTATATACGGGGGAGGGGGCACCCCATAGACACACAAGTTGATTGTTTAGCCGTGTGCGGTGCCCCCCTCCACAGATTTCCACCTCGGTCATATCGTTGCAGTGCTTAGGCGAAGCCCTGCGTCGGTAACTTCATCATCACCGTCATCACGCCGTCGTGCTAAGGAAGATCTCCCTCGACACTCAGCTGGATCTAGAGTTCGTGGGACATCACCGAGCTGAACGTGTGTAGATTGCAGAAGTGCCGTACCTTCGGTGCTAGGATCAGTCGGATCATGAAGACGTACGACTACATCAACCGCGTTGTCATAACGCTTCCGCTTACGGTCTACGAGGGTACGTAGATAATACTCTCCCCTCTCGTTGCTATGCATCACCTAGATGGATCTTGTGTGTGCGTAGGAATTTTTTTTTGAAATTACTGCGTTCCCCAACAGATGATATGTATGTTGCGATTCCCTTAGTGTTGTTATGTGAACGTCGGCTACTTGACACTTCACCATCTTTGGGCCTAAGGGAATGCATTGTGGAGTAGTTATTAGATGATGGGTTGCTAGAGTGGCAGAAGCTTAAACCCTAGTTTATGTGATATTTCGTAAGGGGCTGATTTGGATCCATCACTATTGCAGGATGCTGCTAACGCGACACTATGATCAGAGACCCTTTGACGAAACTGTGTGCGATGCAATCGCAAATGGTGGTGTAAAATAACCGTCAAAAAAGGTGCAAAACGTTTGCAATGGAGGATGCATCAAACACGGTTCAGATTTTAGTTGTGTGTGCGATGCAGGTCATACCGTTTAGTTTAATTAACCATTTGTGATGAGGAGGAACAAAAGAAACAGGCAACCAGATGAAGGCGTGTGTGATATACAGCATACGGTTCACTTGGATGAACTGTTTGTGATTAGGCAACACAAAAGAAATGGTCAGCCAGATCAAGGTGTGTGCGATATACGACATGCGGTTCACTCGGATGAATTGTTTGCGTTGAGACAAGAGAACATAAATGGTTCAACTTTACAAGATGTGTGTGATACGCGGCAAACAGGTCTGTAATTGGAAACGTGTGCGAAGACCGATAACAACACAGACGATTACTGCTAACAAGCTGTGTGTGTTGTGAGAAAACGATCGCTAGTATACAATTGTGAGTGATTGATGAAAACATCACCGACGGGTTCCATTGTTTAGTCCGTGTGCGATGTGATTTTCTTTGTCCGCACAACATCTACGCTCTATCTACACAACATTAACATATATACTTAAAAAGATAGCATTGTATAACCGAATTAAGCATACAATTACACAAGTGACTACACACATAACATTTCCACACACCAAAGTAAGAAATTACATGCATACTAAAGTAGGAGAAAAGAGGATCTAATCATGTACTTATTGTTGCGACGACACTTGCCATTGCTCTGCTTCCGGCTAGATCCCTGGCCGTTTTGGGGAAGGAGGCACTTCCTCATGTCAACAATCCGCCTGTACATGTCGTAGCTCGTTTACGCCTCCTTGGCCGTGTACACAACGTGAGCTTTGTCGAGTTTCTCCATCCAAGCCGAGTGCCAGGCACGCTTGTCCTTGTTGCACGAATCCTTCATGTCTCTGTAGTAGGGGTCGATGATGGCCTCGACGAGGTGAACCAGTGAGTCCTTCTCATGCTCCTTGCTGCCCCAGATCTTGTATTGGCCCTGGATGTCGACAAGATTCTGGCAGGCGATGCCCGAATTCTTGAGCACCTTTACATCATTGGTGATGTCCACCGCAGCGAACAAGTAGTGGGGGCTGTTGACAAACCTAGTGAAACGCTCGCAAGGCCTTATGGCCAGGCAGTAGTGGTAGATGAGGACGTGGTGGCAAATGCACATCTGGGTGACAACGACCTTGGGACGAGACCCGGCACGAGCGTGGGTGTACTCGAGGTCGAACCCAACCACCTTGTACTTCTCCTCGGCAATCAATAGCTCCATGATATGGATGGTGTAGCGACCTGACCTCAAATGGTCAAGCCTCTATGTATCTGTGCCATCCTGGATCAGTATGCTGGCACACACAGTACATCGATGTATATATCAAAGTGCAATCACATGTATAAATAACGTAAAACTGATATATACCTCATAAGTCTCAGTGGAAACAATCAAACGGGTGTGGAGTCCCATCAACGCCAACGGCAAGTTGAGTGTAGACCGTAACCCTACAACGGAACTCTTACTCGTCGTAGAAATTCCTGCAACATAAGACGTTGCAGCCCTGTAGGTCAGTACATTGAATGTACTGGCAAGTCACATCATAAGAATAATGAACCTATTTGTACATGCAATTTGGCTGGTGGAAAGTTCTAAGTTTAGTTTTTTTTTGCATAAAGCTAGTTTTCCCTAAAATAAAAGATATTATTCTACCACTATAGTATAGCATAGGATGATTTGGCAAACCCAACTCAATCCATTCCCAAAGTTTCGTTTTAAAACCCAACTGTTTAATTAAAGGTGATGAGATCTCCCGACATTTCCACTGCTAGATGCTCAAGTTGTCCGTAACCGGGGACATGTCTAATCGATTAGGTTTTAACACTCTACAGAGGTTTGCACACTTTTCCCCACAAGACTCGATCGCCTCCCTTGAAGTTCTCGCACTGCCTGGCGTTTGAGAATAGGATGACCGAGACATGGTATTTCGAAAGTATTCCCCCTTAACCCACAGATAGGCCGGCACACCTACTCATTCTACATCTACTAGCCTATCCCGTAAGAGGTCATACTATCTACTCAACTAAGCCAAAGCCCATATTGGTTTGTGGCTGCACACGTAAGCTTCTAGACATGAAAATACGTTTGATCCCTTCGATCCTGGGCGGACGGACCACTAGTGGTGCACCACCATGGATTTCCCATGCGTGCCCCACTGTACTTCACCACCATTCAAACAATTTCCACCCAGGTAGTTCATTTAAAAGTCTTGGTCCTGATTACTTACTACTTTGTCACTCATGTCTCACCATTAACACTTCCCAATCCATGTCTACATTTGCGAGGCAGAAATAAACTTACACGATGGTGACAAGGTTGTAAGGTTCAGACCTACCTCAAATGAACTACTAGGTAAAAGCGTAGCCATCCGGCATAAGTTCATACCATGCAGTCCTACCGCAAAGGACTAAGTGCATATACAGAACATAGGTAATTGAAGAATGGTCAAATGTGAACTTGCCTGGTAATAGTTGATGAAGATTATATTGCTCTTAGAAATTTACTTAATAGAACTATTCATCACTCTTCGATGAAAATCTATAAAGTCAAACATTATTCATGTAAGCAATCATTTCAGAGAACCAAATAACATGCAACATGAAAAGACTCGGAAAAACCAAATGAAAATCCAACACACTCAACTATCACAAAATTCTCTAAGTGCAAAACAACATGTGTCATGGGTTCAAAATGTGATTTGAACTATGGTGCATACAAGGCATATAAGTGAAACTATCATGGACAGATCCTAGTTGTGTGAAAAGTGCCATGAGATTGGTCCAATTCATAGGGTTTGGCTACGCTGATAGAACTCAAAAAGGATCAACTTAATCGAAGCTATGGTTTAGGAGATGTGGCCAGTTGAAGTTTGAATTCAAATCTGAATAAATGTCAAATTTGAATTTGACAGAAGTTCACAAAGATGACACTACTGAATAGATCTAAACATGACGAAGAATTTGCTGTTGGTTTCATCAAGTTTGGATCTAGGGTTAAAAAGTTGTGGCTACTCGAAGTTCAGGGACTAATCTATGATAAAAGGGCTAAACAGTGAAACATAAACAAAATAACACTGCGAACAGGCCCTTGTCCACATGGCAGAATCCTAATGGCCGAAAGGTGTTCGCTGTGTAGCTTATACAGCGGACGGCCACAATCTAAGCTAAACAACGGCGGTGGCTAACTAAAAGAAAAATCGACATCGGTTTAAAATAAAACTGCACGGTTAACCGATCTACAACAAATAAAATAAAAAAACTAAACAAAACAAAAGGAGGCTTCATCTTACGGTGGCGACGACGATGAACAGGAGACGATGGCGCGTGTGTTGGGCGGTGGATGGGGCGACGACTGCGGTGGCCTCCGACGGCAGGGAAGGAGACAAACAGGACGGGCGTGATACGTCTCCAACGTATCTACTTTTCCAAACACTTTTGCCCTTGTTTTAGACTCTAACTTGTATGATTTGAATGGAACTAACCCGGACTGATGCTGTTTTCAGCAGAATTGCCATGATGTTATTTTATGTGCAGAAAACAAAAGTTCTCGGAATGACCTGAAACTCCAAGGGATATCTTACAATAAATAATAAAAAAATCCTCGCCAAAGATGAAGACCAGGGGGCCCACACCCTTCTCACAAGGGTGGGGGGATCCCCCCTAGGGCACGCCCCCTACCTCGTGGGCCCCCTGGAAACCCCCCGACTCCAACTCCAACTCTATATAACTGCTTTCGAGGAGAAAAAAAATAGGAGAGAAGAAATCATCGCATTTTACGATACGGAACCGCCGCCAAGCCCTAAAACCTCTTGGGAGGGCTGATCTGGAGTCCGTTCGGGGCTCCGGAGAGGGGAATTCGTCGCCGTCGTCATCATCAACCATCCTCCATCACCAATTTCATGATGCTCACCGCCGTGCGTGAGTAATTCCATTTTAGGCTTGCTGGACGGTGATGTGTTGGATGAGATTCACCATGTAATCGAGTTAGTTTTGTTAGGGTTTGATCCCTAGTATCCACTATGTTCTGAGATTGATGTTGCTATGACTTTGCTATGCTTAATGCTTGTCACTAGGGCCCGAGTGCCATGATTTCAGATCTGAACCTATTATGTTTTCATCAATATATGAGAGTTCTAGATCCTATCTTGCAAGTCTATAGTCACCTATTATGTGTTACGATCCGTTAACCCCGAAATGACAATAATCAGGATACTTACCGGTGATGACCGTAGATTGAGGAGTTCATGTATTCACTATGTGCTAATGCTTTGTTCCGGTTCTCTATTAAAAGGAGGCCTTAATATCCCTTAGTTTCCATTAGGACCCCGCTGCCACGGGAGGGTAGGACAAAAGATGTCATGCAAGTTCTTTTCCATAAGCACGTATGACTATATTCGGAATACATGCCTACATTACATTGACGAATTGGAGCTAGTTCTGTGTCACCATATGTTATGACTATTACATGATGAACCACATCCGGCAAAATTATCCATCATTGATCAAATGCCTACGAGCTTTCCATATACTGGTTTAGGCTTATTTACTTTCCCGTTGCTATTGTTACAATCACTACAAAATACCAAAAACATTACTTTGCTTTCATTACTCTTTTGTTACCGTTACCATCACTATCATATTACTTTGCTACTAAACACTTTGCTGCAGATACTAAGTTTCCAGGTGTGGTTGAATTGACAACTCAGCTGCTAATACTTGAGAATATTCTTTGGCTCCCCTTGTGTCGAATCAATAAATTTGGGTTGAATACTCTACCCTCGAAAGCTGTTGCGATCCCCTATACTTGTGGGTTATCAAGACTAATTTCTGGCGCCGTTGCCGGGGAGCATAGCTCTATTCTTTGAGCCACTTGGGATTTATATCTGCTGGACACTATGAAGAAGTTGAGAGATCCAAAAACCAAGATCTATCCCGCAACTACGAGGGGAGGTAAGGAACTACCATCTAGCACTACACTTGATTCACCTTCTGTTATGAGTAAGCTTGTGACACCTAAAACTGCTTCTGCTATTTGTTCTGATATGTCGCATGTTATTGATGATGCTACTTCTGCTATACATGATACTTATGATGAAACTACCTCTATGTCTGATACTACTATGCCACTTAGTGATTTTCTCGAGGAACGACTTGCTAGGGCTAGAGAGATTGAAAATATTGAATCTGATTATGAAGATGAAAGTGATGATGAAGAATCACTTGTTATTCCTGAGGGTTATTTATTTGATCAAGATGCTTCTTTAGCTATTTTAGCTTGCAAAGATAGATATGAACTCAAAAGGTTATTAGCTAAATGGAATAAGCAATCTCTAAATGCTAGGATGAGACCTGACCCTGCTTTTGCTACTTCACCTATCTGTGTTGCTGATAAGGATTATGAATTCTCTGTTGATCCCGATACAATTACTCTGGTTGAATCCGATCCTTTTCATGGCTATGAATCTGAAACTGTTGTAGCACATCTTACTAAATTAAATGATATAGCCACCCTGTTCACTAATGATGAGAGATCTCGCTACTTTTATATCCTTAAAATATTTCCGTTCTCATTAAAGGGTGATGCTAAGATATGGTTTAATTCTCTTGATCCTGGCTGTGCGCGTAGTCCCCAGGATATGATTTATTACTTCTCTGCTAAATGTTTCCCTGCTCATAAGAAACAAGATGCTTTAAAGGAAATATACAACTTTGCGCAAATTAAAGAAGAGAGTCTTCCACAAGCTTGGGGGAGGATTCTCAAGTTACTTAATGCTTTGCCTGATCATCCTCTTAAGAAAAATGAAATACTTGATATCTTTTATAATGGACTAACCGATGCTTCCAGAGATTACTTGGATAGTTGTGCTAGTTCTCTTTTCAGGGAAAGAACAGTTGATCAAGATGAAATTCTATTGGATAATATGCTGACTAATGAAAATAATTGGACACTTCCTGAACCAACTCCTAAGCCAACTCCAAAGAAAAGGGGTATTCTATTTCTCAGTCCTGAAGATATGCAAGAGGCAAAGAAATCTATGAAAGAAAAAGGTATTAAAGCTGAAGATGTTAAGAATTTACCTCCTATTGAAGAAATACATGGTCTTAATTACCGCCTGTTGAAGAAACATATGATCTTAATCCTTTATTTATTGAAGAACCTCCAGACCTAAATAACCCGACACATGTAGTAAAGGTAAATTCTCTCTATAGATATGATAAAGCTGAAATCCCTCCTACTAAAATTGCTAGTCAATGCTTGGATGAGTTTGATAATTTTATGTTTAAACAAGAAGACTTCAATGCTTATTTTGGTAGACAATTAAAACAAGTTGCTGATATGATTAAATACTTGGGTGATTATATGGCTAATATTAGAAGTGAACTTAAACTTGTTAGCAAACATGCTTCTATGGTTACCACTCAAGTAGAACAAGTACTTAAAGCTCAAAAAGAATTGCTCAATGAGATGAATAGTAAGAAAAATGATTATGCTGTTAAAGTGGCTACTAGAACTGGTAGAATGACTCAGGAACCTTTGTATCCTGAAGGCCACCCTAAGAGAATTGAGCAAGATTCTCAGAGAAATAAAATTGATGCACATAGTTCTTCTAAAAGGAAGAAAAAGAAAAATGATAGAACTGTACAAACTTCTAGTGAACCTATTGCTGAACCACCTGATAATCCAAATGATATTTCTATTTCTGATGCTGAAACTCAATATGGTAATGAACATGAACCTAAGGAAAATGTTAATGATAATGTTCATAATGATGCTCAACCTAGTAATGATAATGATGTAGAAATTGAACCTGCTGTTGATCTTGATAACCCACAATCAAAGAATCAACTTATGATAAGAAAGACTTTGTTGCTAGGAAACACGGTAAAGAAAGAGAGCCTTGGGTTCAGAAACCCATGCCTTTTCCTCGCAAACCATCCAAGAAAAAGGATGATGAGGATTTTGAGCGCTTTGCTGAAATGGTTAGACCTATCTTTTTGCGTATGCGATTGACTGATATGCTCAAAATGAATCCTTATGCTAAGTACATGAAAGATATTGTTACAAATAAAAGAAAGATACCGGAAGCTGAAATTTCCACCATGCTTGCTAATTATACTTTTAAGGGTGGAATACCAAAGAAACTTGGGGATCCAGGAGTACCCACTATACCATGCTCCATAAAGAAACTATGTTAAAACTGCTTTATGTGATCTTGGAGCCGGTGTTAGTGTTATGCCTCTCTCTTTATATCGTAGACTTGACTTGAATAAGTTGACACCTACTGAAATATCTTTGCAAATGGCTGATAAATCAACTGCTATACCTGTCGGTATTTGTGAGGACGTGCCTGTTGTGGTTGCAAATGTTACTATTTTAACGAACTTTGTTATTCTTGATATTCCCGAGGACGATAGTATGTCTATTATTCTTGGAAGACCTTTTCTTAATACTGCAGGGGATGTTATTGATTGCAACAAAGGCAATGTCACTTTTCATGTTAATGGTAATGAGCATACGGTACACTTTCCGAGGAAACAACCTCAAGTTCATAGTATCAATTCTATCAGAAAAATTCCATCGATTATATTTGGAGGTTTTGAATTTCCTCTTCCTACTGTCAAGAAGAAATATGATATACTTATTATTGGGGATGTGCATATCCACGTTGAGTGTGATGCCCCCGATTTGACCGTACACTAATCATACACGCAAACGTGTACGATCAAGATCAGGGACTCACGGGAAGATATCACAACACAACTCTACAAATAAAATAAGTCATACAAGCATCATATTACAAGCCAGGGGCCTCGAGGGCTCGAATATAAGAGCTCGATCATAGACGAGTCAGCGGAAGCAACAATATCTGAGTACAGACATAAGTTAAACAAGTTTGCCTTAAGAAGGCTAGCACAAACTGGGATACAGATCGAAGAGGCGCATGCCTCCTGCCTGGGATCCTCCTAAGCTACTACTGGTCGTCGTCGGCAGGATGCACGTAGTAGTAGGCACCTCCAGTGTAGTAGGCGTCATCATCGATGGTGGCGTCTGGCTCCCAGGCTCCGTCGTCTGGTCGCAGCAACCGAGTATGAAAGTGCGTTATATCGACTAGAGGGGGGGGGGTGAATAGGCGATTTTTATGAAATTCTTCACTGAGGAATTTGCCAGTGAGGAAATTCCTTAGCGAAGAACTACTAGCAGCAGAATAAGTACTCAAAAGTAAACATAACAGAATACAAGCATAGTCATCATGATGAAATGAAGACAGGCACAGAGTACAGGAAGCGTAATCACAGGATAACACAGGATGAAGACAAACAGATTGAAGAAATTGAACTGAGGAAATTAAGAAAGTCTTCAGTCAAAGTCTTCAAACACAGATATGAACAAACACACAACACAGTTATGAGGAAATGGAAGAGTTGAGGGAATAGAACCAGTAATCTTGGTGAAGACAAAGATTTGGTAGACCAGTTCCAACTGCTGTCTCAGTTGTACGTCTGGTTGGAGCGGCTGAGTATTTAAACTCGAGGACACACAGTCCCGGACACCCAGTCCTGAACACGCAGCTCAGGACACCCAGTCCTCACCGTATTCTCCTTGAACTAAGGTCACACAGACCTCGTCCAATCACTCATGGTAAGTCTTCAGGCGACTTCCAAACCTTCACAAACTCGGTCACTCGACGATCCACAATTCCTCTTGGATGATCTAGACCATGACGCCTAACCGTCTGGAAGAAGCACAGTCTCCAAAGGTAACAAGCGTCGGATCCACGCAGGATCAATCTCTTTAGTGATGCTCAATCACTTGGGGTTTGTAGGTGTTTGGGTTTTGGGTTTTTGGTTTTTCCTCACTTGATGATTTTCGCTCAAAGTCCTCAGAGGATGGGTTGCTCTGAAATGACAAGTGTCAGTTTCTCTCGGAGCAGCCAACCAGCTAGTGGTTGTAGGGGGCTGCTATTTATAGCCTAGGGAGCAGCCTGACATGATAATACATAAATGCCCTTCAATGATATGACCGTTAGGTGGATAGATATTTTGGAACAGCTGGCGCATAGCACAGCAACGGTAGGAATTTTGAGTACCAAAATCCTCAGGGCTATCATGTTCCTCACTGTGTAGGCAATTCACATTGGCGAATTCCTAACTCCTCAGTTAGGAAAAATTCCTCAGAGACCAGAAGAACTCCGTCTCTGTCACTGAAGAAATTGACTGAACTGTATGAGATTTCCAATGGCTTCACTCGAAGGGATTGGTAGGTGTAGGATTTTGAGTTGAGCATCACATGGAAATTTTTCCTTAGTATTTCCTCGACCCCCTTTAACAGTACGGTGTTTCCTATGACTCAAGAAAGAGAAAAACAAAACTATGAAAACGAAAGTCTTCAAGCTTCATATTCCTCACATGAACATCAAGTCTTCACGGACACACCAATTTCTTCACTTTCAAAGTCTTCATGAAAGTCTTCAGAATTACCAAAATCTTCAGTCGAAGATATTCATTTTTAGGGGTCAACTTTTCCTGTAAATATCAAACTCCTCATAGACTTATAGACCTGTGTACACTCACAAACGCATTAGTCCCTTAACCTATAAGTCTTCAATACACCAAAATCACTAAGGGGCACTAGATGCACTTACAATCTCCCCCTTTTTGGTGATTGATGACAATATAGGTTAAGTTTTCAATGGGGATAAACATATGAAGTGTAACTATTGATATTGAGGAATTTGATTGCAAGATATAGAAGAATCCCCCTGAAGATGTGCATAGTGAGGAATTTGCTTTTGAAGCAATGCACACTTGAAGAGTTGAATCATGGAGATCTCCCCCTATATCTTGTAATTCATACACGCATTTAACATATAATACGAAGAGTTTGAAATGCATGATGAAATATGGTGCCTGATGAAATTCAGCATGCGTGCAATAATATTAACGAGGAATAAGCATGCAGAATAGTGCATGAAAAGTATCAGAGCACAGTGCATCAAAAGTATCAGAGCACCATCGGGTTTAAGATTACAACTCGATCCAATAAAGTTTCAGAAGAACGAGAGTTGTAACTTAGCAAAAAAAATGCCCATATAGTAGACCCGCTTGAAGACTAACTCATATTTCTCCCCCTTTGTCATCGAATGACCAAAAGGATCGAAAATGAGGACTAACGCCCCTGAAGATAATCATGTTGAAGAAGGAGCGCCAGCGTTGTTGGGGTCGTTTGTTGATGTAGGGCCTGCCGCAGTGTCGTCCAAATCTTCATGTTCATCAGTGTCGCGCGATGAAGAATATGAGCTGGCCACCAGAGAAGGAACCTGGACCTTCTTGAATTTCTTCGGTGGAGGTGCAGACCAGTCAAAATCTTCTTTGAGACCCATGTTCTTCAGATCTTCTTCACCATACAGATGTGACAGGATTTCCCAGGTGCGACCAAAGACTTGATGGAGGTAGTAGTGGTTTTTCTTCACTGCATTGTGTGTGGCAGTCATGTTGTGAAGAAGTGAACCAAACTGACGCTCAACCCATTTGTGATTTCGATCCACCTTCTGGTGAAGACTAAGCAGAAGTTCACGGTCAGTCATCACGCGCGGAGCAGTGGCTTGAGGAGTGGACTTGGGTGCATTGGCAGAGTCATGTGTGGCAGAGTCATCATTGGTGGAGTAAGATGCATCTTTGTGAAACTGACCATCCAATGGATGAATGCCTTCATCTATTATAGCTGGTGCCTTGCCCTTTCCATCAACTGAGGAATATGTCTGCTTGAGAACTTCAATTGGGGGCAAGTAGCTGAGGTGATTCTGGAAATCAGCTTTGTAGTTGAGTGAAGACCTTGTCCTGAGGAATCTCATAATCCAAGGTGCATAAGGCTTCAGCTCAAACGAAGACAGTGCAACATTGGCCATAGTCCTCATGAAGAAATCGTGATAATTGACAGGAATGCCATGAATGATGTTGAATACCAGATTCTTCATGATCCCAACAATTTCCTCATCAGATGAGTCATGGCCTTTGATGGGACTGATTGTCCTCGTAAGAATACGATAGACAGTTCTGGGCACATACAGCAATTCCTTCACGAGGAATTTGGTTCTTGGTGCTTGACCTGGCTTCAAAGGTTTCATCAGCACCTGCATGTAATGATGTGTGAGCTCAGGTTCACTGTAGATGCAGTGAGCTTCTTCAAGGGGAGGACTGAGTGGTAGAGCACGAAGTAATTCAGAGGCTGGTGCAGTGTAGTGAGTGTTTTCAGACATCCAGTCCAGCACCCATGAATTCACATCTTCAGCATCTTCGGTGATGTGCAGCGTTGCATAGAATTGAAGAATCAGTTCTTCATTCCAATCGCAGATGTCAGAGCAAAAGTTTAGCAGTCCAGCGTCGTGAAGAACACTGAGGACTAGTGCGAAGCACGGCAGAGATTCCATATCCACGTGAGGAATATGCTCATGGTAGAAGATCTTCTCCTTGTTGAATATCACTGAGGAATAGAAATTGGCTTGACTAGCAGTCCAGAAACGCCTCTTCCTAATGCGAGCAGAGTCATATGGGTTGTAGTCTTCGAAGAATACGTGCTCACCGAAGAAATCATTAGCCTTGAACTTTTGCTTGCGTGAGAATGGATCCTTTGGCTTCGGCAGAGGAGTGTCAGTGAGTTGCATCACGACCTCAGGAATCTCAATCGCAGGTTCTTTAGGCTGAGGAATTTCTGGTTCCTCCTCAGGGGCAGTCTCCGTCGTTGGTTGTTCAGCAGCAGCAGTTTCTTCAGCGCTAGTGGCTGGAATTTCCTCATGGACAGATGCAGTGGGATGAGTTTCTTCAGAGCCCATGTGAACAGTTTGTGTGGGGGATTGAGGAATTTGCTGTAGAGGGGTGAACATTGGAGAGTTTGGATGCTAACTTTCCCAGAATTCATCACTGATTACGGGTGTGGAGCAGCCAATGTCCACATCTTCATCTTCCATTTCTTCAACGCCGGCCTCTTCAGCTGTGAACTGAGGCATAGGCGAGGAGATGATAGGTGTTGAAGGGATCACATCCACTTCAATTTCTTCATCCAACGGTTCAGACAAAGCAGCAGAAGGAGTTTCTTCATCAGATCCGCCGGGGATCACATATTCTTCATCAAAAGGAACAAGGTCCTTTGATGGCCTGGTTGAGATGGGAACAACATCAATCGGATTTGCAAATGAACTTGTCATAGGCTTCATTTTCTTCGGAGCTGAAGAATCTGAAGTAGCTGATGCTTTCCTTTTCTTCACTGCAGCACGCTCTGCAGCCTTGGTCTTCTTCACATCTGATGCAGATGGAAGGATTGGAGTTGAAGTTGGTGCAGGAGCAGCTGAGGAATCTGGTTGATTTTCTTCAGGCACAACTGATGCAGTTGCCCTGAGTTCTTCAGTTTCTTCAGGCACACCACTAGTGGTTGCCCTGGCAATTTCTTCAGTGGCTGGAATGTATTCATCAGCCCTGGAACTCACATTATCTTCAGCAGCCTAATTGTCATCAGCGGTGCTGGCATTTTCTTCAGTAGGCTGAGCAGGTGCTTCAGCCTGAGGAATTTCCTGTTGCGTTGGGGCTGCAACATTGGAAGTGAAGTTATCCACAAGTTTCACAAAACGAACCTTGGCTCCAAGACAATCAGCGCGATATGCGTCAAAGTCATCACTGAGTTTCTTAATCTCAGTCTAAATAGTGACAAGTTCTTCAGTTGTCATAGAGACAACGTTTTTCTTCAGATAGCGCTCTTTGTTGTACTATGCTTTCTTGATCTTCCTGGCCTTCTCAAATTTCCACTTTTCTTCTTGAATGAAGTGGGTCAGCATGTGACTCTGGCCAGGAGTCAGCTTGAAGTCAGGCAAGGGAGTGTTGGGGTCCTTGTGCCAATCATCAATATAGTCGAGGATCAGCTTGGGATCCAAAAGCAGTGGCACCTCTGATCCCTTGGCTCTAGCGGCCCTGACTTGCCTGTCTCTGATGATTTCTGCAAGTTCATCATCATTAGCTTCGTCTTCATCAGATGTCACTTGGAAAGCGACTTGCTTCTTTTGAGGACTTGGGCGAGGACCTCGTCCAGCAGTGGCCTTTGTCTTCAGCAGTGAGGGGCCAGCTGAGGAACTTGGTGCAGCTGTGGAACTAGCTGAGACACCTGAGGCAATGGAGATGCCGGCAGTCCTTTGGCATGAGGCGAGATGCACAAGTGCTGAGGATTTAGTCAGAACAGCTGAGGGCTTTGGCGGAGGAGCTGAGGACTTTGGAGGAACAGGAGCAGCATGAGGAATTGGCCGTGAGGGCTTTGATGATTCTGGCCGTGAGGGCATTGCTGAGGAACTTGGCCTGTGTGCAGGCTTCTTAGACATAGCCTTCTTTGGCTTGACAGCAGAGGCCTCAGCAGAGGCAGCATCAGTAGCAGAGTCTTCATTGAATTTCCTCACTGCTTATCTGGCTTGCTTAGCCAACTTGGCTTGGCGCTTGGCCCATTCATCAGGATAGTCCTCACCGCGCTTGAGGCTGGTGGGATCTGCTATTTTCCCAGGTGCCAATGGAGCTCTTGGGCATGGAGGATTGAGTGCGAATTTCTTCATGTAGTTAGGAGTGACATATTTGTACTCCCTCCATTCTCTTGCCCATCTCCTCTCTATCCTCTGTTTGCGCACTTTGCGCTCATTCTTGGTTTCCTCAGTAGGTGTGCAGTACCCAGCATATATGTCATCAGGGATCTCAAATGTTGTATTTACCTCAGGCCTCTTTCCTCCTTTCTGTGGCCTTTTACCATCAGCCATTTTCTTCAGTTGAGGAATTTGAACAATCGAATTCTCTGAAGAAGTATGCAACTTTTCTTCGAGGAATGCTGCAAATGAGTTAAGTTGATGAGAACCTAGTGATTCAGCAGCTGACATGTGTAACTGTGAACAGAGTATAGTTGCGAGGAATTTGGAGAGGTCATATGCGTTCTCAGAAGGTTTTTCAAAAAGAACAAGTTTGAGGAATTTGACCAGATGAGTCTTGAAGATTTTCACTAAGCATTCTTTGTCTTAGGTTCCAGATTTGTATAGATCGAAGATCCACACAATTGAGGAATCTTGAAGAAAAATGATGCTTAGAGAAACGAATCAAGAACAAATGACTTGTGAGGTGTTCAGTGTGTGAAGATATGAAGAAAAACACTTCTGAAGATTTTGTAGATAATCATTCAAATCAACGAGGGCAGTAAAAGTAACTTTTAATTACCCTGGATGAAGAACACAACAAACTAGAGTGAGGAGATGTGAAGTTCGTTTGTGCAGATCTTCCACGCCCTAACTCGGCGGAGGAAGACGACTACGGCGGCGGCGGAGTGAAGATTTCCGCGGTCGGTGCGAGTACGTCGGCGACGAGGTCGAGGCAGTGAAGCTCTTCCTCACCGGCGGCGATGAAGTAGCGGCGGCGCTAGGGTTTGAGAAGCTCGAGCTGGAGAGATAGGTCGAGCGGAGTAAAAGAAGTGAGGAAGGGAAGGAGGGGTATTTATAGCCACGGTGAAAAACTGCTCGCCCATAGAAATTGGACGAACGTGCCCCTGACCCTTCTCATTCGCATGACATGTGTCACCCACGCAGTGAGAGGTGGAGATCGTGTTGGATCATGGGTGAGTGGATAAGTGTATCATGGGATGCGGAACGGTTTGAGCGGCAAAGCCGAAAATTTCGATAAGATAGGTTTTAAAGTTCCGTTCGCAATTTCTTCAGCTGACAAGGACACAATGAAGATTTTGAACGAGTTTCAAATAGAACGCACATGAATAATTTGTGAACAGATTGGGTTGAGTATAGCATAGAGGGGAAGGGTCCGATCACATTCACTTAGCAGAAAACCAACTTGAAGAAATAGCAATAAGTGAATGCTGTAGAGGACATAAACTCATATATATATATATATATAGCCAATGAAGAAAAACGATGGGACAAGTGAAGACAATTTAAAGTTGAAGAATATGAATAATTGAGGAATTTCAACTTTTGGTGGTGGCGTGACCTACCGTATAAGAATGATGATTTCAGACACCGCGTACAATTATCATAGGGTTCTGAGAATCAAATTCTTCGTTAATTTCTTCACACTAAGAGTGTTATTCTTCATTGATTGAAGAAAAACATTTCTTCATGTGTTGCACATCTAAGTCATCAATTTTGCATAAGTGTTAGGATGAGTGTCCTTTTCAAAGAACATTCGAAGATTCTAGGATATTTAGCTCACACCGCAACTTGCTAAATCTCTTCTCATCCAAGGGCTTTGTGAAGATATCGGCTAGCTGTTCTTCAGTCTTCACATGCTCAATAGAAATGTCACCCTTCAACACATGATCACAAAGAAAATGATGACGAATCTGAATGTGCTTTGTCTTCGAGTGCTGAACTGGGTTGTGAGCAATCTTGATGGCACTCTCATTGTCACAGAAGAGAGGCACATTCTTCATGTTGACACCGTAGTCCTTGAGAGTTTGCTTCATCCATAGCAATTGGGCATAGCAAGAACCAGTGGCAATGTACTCAGCTTCAGCAGTAGATAGTGATACGCAGTTCTGTTTCTTCGAGGACCAACAGACCAAAGATCGTTCGAGGAAATGACATGTACCAGATGTTGACTTGCGATCCACACGATCACCAGCATAGTCAGAGTCAGAATATCCAACAAGATCAAAAACCGAGCCCTTGGGGTACCATAATCCAAGTGTTGGTGTGTGAGCTAGATATCGAAGAATATGCTTCACAACCTTATGGTGTGATTCCTTCGGTGTAGCTTGAAATCGGGCACACATGCAAACACTAAGCATTATATCTGGCCTAGATGCACATAAGTACAATAAGGAGCCTATCATGGAGCGGTATACCTTATGATCGAAGTCAATACCATTTTCATCAGTGCACAGATGGCCATTTGTGGGCATAGGAATTTTGACGCCTTTGCAATCTTGCATGCCGAATTTCCTCAGTACATCCTTGAGGTATTCTCCTGA
Organism: Triticum urartu; assembly: GCF_003073215.2. Lineage (NCBI taxonomy): Eukaryota > Viridiplantae > Streptophyta > Magnoliopsida > Poales > Poaceae > Triticum > Triticum urartu. The sequence goes on from NC_053025.1 coordinate 116,353,670, forward strand.
GAGATGAATATGCCATTGTGTTGTTTACGAATTTGAAGACCTAAGAAGAATTTCAACTCTCCCATCCTAGACATTTGATATTATTCACTCATCATATAGGCAAATTCATCACTATAACGTTGGTCAGTACAGCCAAAGATAATATCATCAACATATACTTCTTCCTCAAGCTTACCATTGAGGAATGCACTTTTCACATCCATTTGATATAAAGTGATATCATGATGGTTAGCATAAGCAAGCAATATGCGAATAGCCCCAAGTCTAGCAACAGGTGCAAAAGTTTCATCGAAATCAATTCCTTCAACCTGTGTGTAGCCTTGAGCTACAAGCCGTGAATTATTCCTCACCACAAGGCCATTTTCATCTTGCTTGTTGCAGCAGATCCACTTTGTGCCAATGATATTGTGCTTGCGAGGATCTGGACGTTTGATCAGTTCCCAGACATTGTTGAGCTCGAACTGATGTTATTCCTCTTGCATGGCCTGAATCCACTCAGGCTCCAGAAATGCTTCATCTACCTTAGTGGGCTCTGTAATAGAGACAAAAGCATACTGCCCACAAAAGTTAGACAAATGTGAAGCTTTTGAGCGTGTGAGAGGACCTGGCGCTTTGATGTCATTGATGATCTTTTCAACTTGCACTTCTTTTGCAATGCGAGGATGAGCTGGTTGTCGTTGAAGAGTTTTGATCAGCGTTTTCTTCAGCACCATTTTCTTCAGCATTTTCTTCAGGTGCATTAGCCCGACGTTCTTCATGTTCTGGAATGAATTCTTCAGCAGATTCTTCAGTAGGAATGACATCCTCAGTAGCCTTGAACTTGATAGTTTCCTCAGGTGCTGGTTCATCTATCACAGTAGGTAGGTGCTCTCTTTGTGAGCCATTAGTTTCATCGAACCGCACATCTACAGTTTCAACAACTTTGTGAAGAACGTTGTTGAAGACTCTGTAGGTGTGCGAGTCCTTTCCGTAACCAAGCATAAAACCTTCATGTGCTTTTGGTGCAAATTTTGAGTTGTGATGAGGATATCTAATCCAACATTTAGCACCGAAGACTTTGAAATAACTTACATTGGGTTTCTTATCAGTGAGGAGTTCATATGCAGTCTTTTTGAAGAATTTGTGAAGATATACTCTGTTGATGATGTGGCACGCAGTATCAATTGCATCAGTCCAGAAACGACGAGGCGTTTTGTATTCATCAAGCATAGTGCGAGCCATCTCAGCAAGAGTCCTATTCTTGCGCTCCACGACGCCATTCTGCTGAGGAGTGTAAGGAGCAGATAACTCATGAGTAATACCAAGTTCATCAAGATAGTCATCGAGACCAGAATTCTTGAACTCAGTGCCATTGTCACTTCTGATGTGCTTGATCTTCACACCAAAGTTGGTTGAAGCCCTCGAGGAAAATCGTTTGAAGACTTCCTGCACTTCATGTTTGTAAGTAACAAGGTGTACCCATGTGTAGCGAGAATAATCATCAACAATAACAAAGCCATATTGAGATGCTTCATTTGAAATAGCAGAATAATGATTAGGACCAAAGAGATCCATGTGAAGCAATTCAAATGGGCGAGTGGTGGTCATGATAGTCTTTGCTGGATGCTTGGCCTTCGTCATCTTCCTAGCTTCACAGGCTCCGCATAGGTGATCCTTGAGGAATTTGACATTCTCGATGCCAATGACATGCTTCTTCTTCGCAAGCGTGTGCAAATTCCTCATGCCTGCATGACCAAGTCACCGATGCTAGAGCCAGCCTTCTGAAGCTTTTGCAAGTAAGCACATGGCTGGTTGTGGTCCTGTAGAGAAATCAACAATATACAGGTCTCCTCTCCTAAAGCCTTCGAAGACTTTGGAATTGTCAGCTTCCATAACCACAACACAATGGTACTTGCCAAAGAAAACAACCATATCAAGATCACAAAGCATTGAGACAGACATAAGGTTGTATCCTAAGGACTCAACAAGCATGACTTTGTCCATGTGTCGATCCTTTGTAATCGCAACCTTACCTAGACCCAATACCTGACTTTTTCCTTTGTCAGCAAAGATGATATGCTTCAGATGCGACGGAGATAATGGAGCATCCATCAATAGATTCTTGTCACCAGTCATGTGGTTTGTACATCCACTATCGAGGACCCATTCAGTGGCTTTGGGTTGATCATCCTGCAGATGAATTAGTGCAGCTTACAAACTCATATACTTCATCAGTGAAGAATATGACATCAATTCATCAGATCAATTTCATCAGGTAAAAGAACTAATAACGCAATATGAGGATGTGAGAAATGAAAGTAAATTTCTTCATGGTTAGCCTGCGTCCTTTCAGGCATTGCTCAGGTCTCTAGCAAATTCTTCAGACGATTACGTGCGTCTGGAGACCTGACCCTGCAGAAGAGATTAGTTGTTTTTCTTCACCACCCACATCTGAAGGGGTGGCAAAGAGTTCATCATTTTGCGAGCTCCATACGAGAAGGATGGCATAGAAGCTAGTCCATTTTGTTTCACATAAGAGGGGTTAGAGTAAGCATAAGAGTAAGCAGAGAAATTCTTCGAGGACTTATGGACATAATGATTTGAAGAATAATGCACATATCCATAATCCTTAGATCTTCCCTGCGAAATAGACGGGTTAGCATGATGATGTTCATATGAGGACTTTGATCCATATGAGGAATTTGATCTGGGGTTCCTATTCTTCACAGGTGGCATCATGATGACATTCACCTGAAGATTTTTAAGGCATCTTTTTGGAACCCAGATTTTCTTCATAGGGGAGCCGTTCCTACAGTTAGTGCCAACATATCTAGAAAATACTTCACCATTCTGATTTTTGAACAGTTTATAGTTGGAGTCAATTGACTCATCATCAGAATGAGGAGATTCACATGCAAATCCAGATAAGTTAGATGGATCAACTGGAGGTCCCTTTGCAGCAACCCATGTAGTTTTGGGGTACTGCTCAGGCTTCCAATATGTACCGTCAGCATTGAGTTTCCTCTCAAAGGCGATACCCTCTTTCCTAGGGTTCCTGTTGAGGATCTGCTTTTTAAGCACATCACAAAGAGCCTGATGCCCTTTGAGGCTTTTGTACATGACTGCCGTGTATAATTCCTTCAGCCCTGCATCGTCAGTGATACTAACAATGTCCTCAGATGAGGAATTAGTGATAGCAGAGGCATGTGAAGAATTTGAAACATTAGCAGCATTTGAACATTCGGGTGAAGAATTAGCAGATTCACGTTCAATGTAGTTCAAGCATGGAGGAACAAATTCTTCCTGAGAATCACTGATTTGTTGAGCAAGTAATGAATTGCGCTCCTTCTGAAGATCTTCATACCTCACTCTTAGCTTTTCAAGATCTTGCTTTCTTTGAAGAAATTCATAAGAAAGCTTCTCATGATCCGATAAGAGAGTGTTATGATGACTTTGAAGTTTGTCAAGCTTGGACTGAAGTCTCTGAAGATTTTCAGTAAAGTTTCAGTCCGATCCATTTCTTCACCCAACATATCATCACTTTTATTTAGCATGTTTTGAACCTTTTCTAAAGCCCTTTGTTGTTTTATAGCAATCTTAGCAAGTTTAGAATAGCTGGGCTTAAGGTTTTCATCAGATTCATTCTCACTTGATTCAGAGGAGGTATATTTGAGTACCTTGGCACCCTTTGCCATGAAGCAATAGGTGGGAGCGTAGCCATCATCGCTTTCATCAGCCTTGTTGGTGAGGTCATTTTCTTCAGTGTTGAAGATAGACTTGCTGACGAATGCAGTAGTGAGAGCTAGGCTCGCCACTCCGGATTCGGACTCCTCAGATGTCTCCTCTTCCTCATTTTTTTCAGATTCAGCCTTAGAGTCCATTTCCTTGCCAATGAATGCCCTAGCCTTCTTGGAGCTGCTCTTCTTGTGATATGAAGACTTTGAGGATTTTGATGATGAAGATTTTGTGGATTTCTTCTTTTTCTTCGCATCATCAGAACTGTAATCCTTGTATTTCTTCTTCTTTGATTCCTTTTCCCACTGAGGACAATCTTGAATGAAATGTCCAGGTTTCTTGCACTTGTGACAGAGCCTCTTCTTGTAGTCACTGGGTGAGGAATCATTGCTCCTTGAGGATCTTCCAAGGCGACCACGTCTTGAGAACTTTGGAACTTCTTCACGAGCAGAGCCAGATCATGGCTCAGTTCTTCAGGATCACCAAGGCTGCTACCAGAGTCTTCATCTTCGGACTCAGATACTGCCTTGGCCTTCAGTGCACGTGTTCTGCCATAGCTTGAACCATAGAGATCTCTCTTTTCAGCAAGTTGGAACTCATGAGTATTTAGCTTCTCGAGAATATCAACGGGATCAAGTGACTTGTAATCAGCACATTCTTGTATCATCAATGCCAGAGTGTCAAATGAGGAATCAAGCGATCTCAGCAATTTCTTCACCACCTCATGGTCGGTGATGTCAGTGGCACCAAGTGCTTGAAGATCATTTGAGATGTCAGTGAGGCGATCGAAGGTTTGTTGAACATTTTCATTGTCGAGTCTTTTGAAGCGGTTGAAGAGATTGCGAAGAACATCAACTCGAGAGTCACGCTGAGTTGAGACTCCTTCATTCACTTTGGACAACCTGTCCCAGATAAGCTTTGCTGTCTCCAAAGCACTCACTCTGCCATACTTTCCTTTGCTCAGATGGCCACATATTATATTCTTTGCTTGACAGTCGAGTTGCTTGAATCTCTTCACATCAGCAGCATTCAGAGAAGGTGTGACTGAGGGAACACCATTTTCCACAACATACCAGAGATCGTTATCAATTGCTTCAAGATGCATTCGCATCTTATTCTTCCAGTAGGGGTAGTCCGTCCCATCGAAGGTAGGACACCCAGCAGAGACCTTGATCATACCTGCGGTCGACATAACTAAAACTCCAGGTGGTTAAACCAAAATCACACAGAACAAGGGAGTACCTTGCTCTAATACCAATTGAAAGTGCGTTATATCGACTAGAGGGGGGGTGAATAGGCGATTTTTATGAAATTCTTCACCGAGGAATTTGCCGGTGAGGAAATTCCTTAGCGAAGAACTACTAGCAGCGGAATAAGTACTCAAAAGTAAACATAACAGAATACAAGCATAGTCATCATGATGAAATGAAGATAGGCACAAAGTACAGGAAGCGTAATCACAGGATACCACAGGATGAAGACAAACAGATTGAAGAAATTGAACCGAGGAAATTGAGAAAGTCTTCATTCAAAGTCTTCAAACACAGATATGAACAAACACACAACACAGTTATGAGGAAATGGAAGAGTTGAGGGAATAGAACCAGTAAGCTTGGTGAAGACAAAGATTTGGTAGACCAGTTCCAACTGCTGTCTCAGTTGTACATCTGGTTGGAGCGGCTGAGTATTTAAACTCGAGGACACATAGTCCCGGACACCCAGTCCTAAACACGCAGCTCAGGACACCCAGTCCTCACCGTATTCTCCTTGAACTAAGGTCACACAGACCTCGTCCAACCACTCATGGTAAGTCTTCAGGCGACTTCCAAACCTTCACAAACTTGGTCACTCGGCGATCCACAATTCCTCTTGGGTGCTCTAGACCATGACGCCTAACCATCTGGAAGAAGCACAGTCTCCAAAGGTAACAAGCGTCAGATCCACGCAGGATCAATCTCTTCAGTGATGCTCAATCACTTGGGGTTTGTAGGTGTTTGGGTTTTTGGTTTTTGGTTTTTCCTCACTTGATGATTTTCGCTCAAAGTCCTCAGAGGATGGGTTGCTCTCAAATGACAAGTGTCAGTTTCTCTCGGAGCAGCCAACCAGCTAGTGGTTGTAGGGGGCGGCTATTTATAGCCTAGGGAGCAGCCCGACATGATAATACATAAATGCCTTCAATGATATGACCGTTAGGTGGATAGATATTTTGGGACAGCTGGCGCATAGCACAGCAATGGTCGGAATTTTGAGTAGTAAAATCCTCAGGCTATCATGTTCCTCACTGTGTAGGCAATCTGCATTGGCGAATTCCTAACTCCTCAGTTAGGACAAATTCCTCAGAGACCAGAAGAACTTCATCTCTGTCACTAAAGAAATTGACTGAACTGTATGAGATTTCCAATGGCTTCACTCGAAGGGATTGGTAGGTGTAGGATTTTGAGTTGAGCATCACATGGAAATTTTTCCTTAGTATTTCCTCGACCCCCTTTAACAGTATGGTGTTTCCTATGACTCAAGAAAGAGAAAAACAAAACTATGAAAACGAAGGTCTTCAAGCTTCATATTCCTCGCATGAACATCAAGTCTTCACGGACACACCAATTTCTTCACTTTCAAAGTCTTCATGAAAGTCTTCAGAAATACCAAAATCTCCAGTCGAAGATATTCATTTTTAGGGGTCGACTTTTCCTGTAAATATCAAACTCCTCATAGACTTGTAGACCTGTGTACACTCACAAACGCATTAGTCCCTTAACCTATAAGTCTTCAATACACCAAAATCACTAAGGGGCACTAGATGAACTTACAGAGTATAGAAAGGGGGAAAAGGGGGAGCAAAGCAACCGTGAGTACTCATCCAAAGTACTCGCAAGCAAGGAGCTACACTACATATGTATGCATTGGTATCAAATGGAAAAGGGGGTAACATATGTGGACTGAACTGCAGAATGCCGGAATAAGAGGGGGATAGCTAGTCCTTCCAAAGGCTACGCTTCTGGTAACCTCCATCTTGCAGCAGAAGAAGAGAGTAGATGGTAAGTTCACCAAGTAACATCGCATAGCATAATCCTAACCGATGATCCTCCCCTCATCGCCCCGTGAGAGAGCGATCACCGGTTGTATCTGGCACTTGGAAGTGTGTGTTTTATTAAGTATCCGGTTCTAGTTGTCATAAGGTCAAGGTACAACTCCAAGTCGTCCTGTTACCGAAGATCACGGCTATTCGAATAGATTAACTTCCCTGCAAGGGTGCACCACATAACCCAACACGCTCTATCCCATTTGGCCGGACACACTTTCCTGGGTCATGCCCGGCCTCGGAAGATCAACACGTCGCAGCCCTACCTAGGCACAACAGAGAGGTCAGCACGCTGGTCTAAACCTAAGCACACAGGGGTCTGGGCCCATCGCCCTTAGCACACCTACACATTGCGTGGGCGGCCGGAAGCAGAACTAGCCCCCTTAATACAAGAGCAGGCTTACGTTCCAATCCGGCACGCGCCGCTCAGTCACTGATGTCACGAAGGCTTCGGCTGATACCACGACGTCGAGTGCCCATAACTGTCCCCGCGTAGATGGTTAGTGCGTATAGGCCAGTAGCCAGACTCAGATCAAATACCAAGATCTCGTTAAGCGTGTTATTTTTAAATAACCGCAAATGCCGACCAGGGCCAGGCCCACCTCTCTCCTAGGTGGTCTCAACCTGCCCTGTCGGGCCAGGCCCACCTCTCTCCTAGGTGGTCTCAACCTGCCCTGTCGCTTCGCCACAAAGATCCACACAGAGGGCTGTCGGGAAAGTATGTCCTTCCAGCCCCCAATTCGTGAATCAACCGTGGGTACTCCTCGAGCCAACCCGACTTTAGTCATCACATGTATCATGTATAAAGTATATAATATATACCCGTGATTACCTCCCGAGTGATCACGGCCCGATAGTATAGCATGGAAGACGGACAAGAATGTATGGCCACTGATGATAAACTAGCATCCTATACTAAGCATTAGGATTGCAGGTAAAGGTAACAACAGTAGTAGCAAGGACAGGCTATGCATTAGGATAGGATTAACGGAAAGCAGTAACATGCTACACTACTCTAATGCAAGCAGTATAGAGAAGAGTAGGTGATATCTGGTGATGAAAGGGGGGGCTTGCCTGGTTGCTCTGGCAAGAGAGAGGGGTCGTCAACACCGTAGTCGTACTGGGTAGCAGCGACGTCGGTCTCGGTGTCTAGCGAGAGAAGAGGGGGAAGAATCAATAAATATTAAGCAAACAGATGCATAGCGGTGCACGACATGACAAAGCGTGATGTTAGGTGTGCCCTAACGCGGTATGAGGTGGTACCGGTGAAGGGGAGAACATCCGGTAAAATATCCCCGGTGTTTCGTGTTTTCGGACCGATAAACCGGAGGGGGAAAGTTACGTGTTCGCTATGCTAGGGATGCGTGGCGGACGAACGGGCTGCGTGTCCCGGTTCGTCTCGTCGTTCTGAGCAACTTTCATGTACAAAGTTTTTCCATCCGAGCTATGGTTTATTTTATATTAATTTTTAAAGTTTTACATAATTTTCTAATTTATTAATTATTAATTAAATTCTAAAACTGTATTATTGCATCAGCATGATGTCAGCAGTCAATGTTGACCTGGTCAACCTGACAGGTGGGTCCCACGTGTCAGGGACTGTTTAGCTAATTAACAATAGTTAGTTAGGTTAATTAGTTATTAGGTTAATTAATCTTAATTAGTTAATTTAAACATAATTAATTAAGTTAATTATTTAGTTAATTAATTGATTAATTAATATTTTTATTTTATTTTTTAATTCTTATTTTAATATCCTTTTTTTTCAAAATGTTTTGGGGGTGGGACCCCTTTGTCATAGGGCCATTGGGCCTTAGCGGGTGCGGGCAGCGGGCGACACGCGCATGCCCGGGTGCGTGGACCCGACAGGGGCCGGATCAGGGGAGCGGTGACCACGGCGAGGTCATGGCCGGAGCGGGGGGCGCCGGCCGTGGCCTGTGGAGAGGCGGCCGCGGGGAGGAGCGCTGGGGGCCGGCGTCGTCGGCTGTGGCCGGCAGTGTGCAGAGGAAGCGGGGGCGCAGGCTGCGGCAGGGCTACATCGGAGCTCGGGGGTGCGAGGCGCTGCACTCGCGTGGGGTACAGGCGGTGAGCACCGGCGGGACTAGCGGCAGCAGCTAGCGGGGATGAGGCCACGCGTGCGGGCCGGAGCCTGGCCGAAGCGCGGCGGGGAGCGGGCGAAGCGGCACCAGTAGGCAGCGCAAGCGGGGGAGGGCGCGGTGGTGAGCGCGAGCGCGTGAGGGAGAGGGAGGGAGCGAGGAGGGGGTGGCTCACGGGGATTCGCAGGGTTCGGGGCAATGGGGCACGGGGAGGAGTCGAAGACGACGGCGACGCGGTGACGAGGTGGTCCGGCGAGGAAGCGGTCCGACGACGGGCGTTAAGGGCGACGGGGTCGAGCGGCGGGCGTCGATGGAGGGGTTCGTGCCGCAGGGGCGGCGCCGGTGGTGAAGCTGCAGCCAGCACGGGGCCGTTGGCGGCGGCGGCCTGCGGGCGGTCGCCGGTGACGGCGGGTCGATGGGGTAAGCAACGGGGCGCCGGGCGCGGAGGTCGTTGCCCCGATCCAGAGGGGATCTGGGAGTGGGGGGAGCGAGGGGAGTGGGGATGGGAAGTGGGTTGCGTGGGGGTTAGGGTTTCTGTGTCCAGGGGATAAGGGAGAGGGGGGGCGGGCCGGCATGGGCCGGTGGGGAAAGTGGGCCAAGCAGCCCAGGAGGGGTCTGCCCCCCTCCCCCCCATTTGTTTTGTTTTGTTTCTTTTTTTTGTTTTTCCTTTTTTTGTTTTTTAAAAAATGTTTAGCACCTAATTGATTTTTATAAAATATGGGAGCTAGATCATAAATTGCAGTGCATTAGATCCTAGCACCAAAAACTAGTTTGGGTGAAATAATATTTCCTATTAGATTTAGAGTAATTAAAAGGTTATTAAATAATGTGTTCTGCCATTGTTTGAGATTGTTTAAATGACTTATCATATTTCAATAATGGTGTTTACAGTTTTATTCTAGCCTCTGATTTATCTACTATTTATTGAACATTTTAGTTTTTAAGTTTGAAAACTTTTGTTGTTTAACTTTAATTAAATTTTGAATTTGAATCGGTTTTTTTGAACTAACCCGAGATTAACAACAGTAACAGTTGTGACGTGGCATCATTAACGTGGGATTACTGTAGCTTGATTATCCGGGCGTCACATTGAGGTAACCTAGTGTTATTCGAAATTTCTCTGGTTTCATGTTAATCAGAATGAATTTGTTAACAAGACTTGATCAACCTTATTAGTGGATTCCTTTTGATGATCATGAGATGGATGAAACTAGAAGCACAACCTTCTGTACCGCATTTTTACTTTCTGTTATTTATATTAAATAAAGTAAAAATAAATAAATTTCTATCTGTTATCTGATTATCCGTGCAATATAAAAATACCTTGAAAATAAAAGTTCTCCAAATGCCCTGAAAATTAAATATGATTTTTTATAGAATATTAGAGGATTTATGGAACAAAGAACACACCAGGGGGGCCAAACACCTTGCCACGAGGGTGGAGGGCGCGCCCCTGGCTCGTGGGCCCACGGTGGCCCTCCTCCACTTATTCTTTCACCCACACACTCCTTCTTCCTCCCCCAAACACGAAAAACCAGCTCAAACCCGAGTCCAAGCTCGTTTTGCTGCCATTTTCGATCTCCTTGCTCAAAGCACCTCTCACAAAACTGCTTGGGGAAATTGTTCCTTGGTATGTGACTCCTCCATTGGTCCAATTAGTTTTTGTTCTAGTGCTTTATTCATTGCAAATTTTTGCTGCTTAGGTGACCCTGTTCTTGAGCTTGCATGTCAAATTTATATGGTCAAAAGTAGTTTTGATGCATGATATAGGCCCTAGGCACTTGTAGGAGTAGTTGCTATCAATATTATTGAGTTTGGTCAACTTTTATTTTGAAGTTACTAAAAATTTCAGAATTTTTCAGAAAATGATGAGGAGATTATTGAGTGGCTCATCAAGCCAAAGTTCGAAGGAAAAGGCACCGAAGCCTAAGTATAATTTGCCGCGCACCGCGGAGGTTCGGGCGTGTGAATGGCCCTCCGAGGATTTCTTGAGATCAGCCGGGATTTATGAAGATTTTCATGAGTTGACTCATAATGCAGGCCTCACCGCTTTCCTCCATGACCAATGCAATCAGTATCTCTTACTCACAAATACCTTTGTGCAAAACTTTCATTTTCAATCTAGGAACTCACCACCTACGATGGAGTTTCATTTATATTATGAGCATAAGGAGATGTCACTTTATGATTTGTGTCGAATTTGTTTAGTCCCTTTTGGGGGCAAGACGGAAGAACCACATCATGATGATGTGGAGGGATTTATTAATACTATCACTGTAGGGGAAACTAGGAAGGTTTCCGATGCACAAATCACTAGCATACATTTTCCTGTCTTACATTACTTTGCATTATTTGCTAGTTGTTGCTTAATTGGTCGCGGAAACTGTGGAAACCTTGGTATCCCTGATATTATTATTTTGCTCCAAGGTTTATACAGTGATAACACTTTTAGTATGGACGGCATTATTGCTAGACGGTTAAGTATGAACCGTACTAAGGGTCCCATCTTTGGAGGCATCTATGCTACATGCCTAGCTGCACATTTTAACATACCTATTAGGCATGCTGAGAAGGAAGAAAAAGTGCTGCCTCGTGTTTATCTAGATTATAAAAGTATGGTGGCACATGATTTTATTGTTAAGAATAGGGCAGGAGAGCTTAAATATCAATTGTTCTTTAATAAACATCATCCTGAGACCATTACTCTCCCTGCTCCTGCTTTCTTTGATTATCAGGCAAGAGGAGGATATACTATTACCAGAGAGGAGGCAGATGAGTACGAGAGGAGAGCGGAGGCCGCTCGTCGCCACACTGCAGCTCAAGAGGCGATAGCCGCTGCATCACAATACGACCCCAACAACTATTATTATGGATATCAGCCAGGCCAGCCGTGGCCATAGACCAACTTAGGCCAAAAGCCTAAGCTTGGGGGAGTACGTATTTCTCACCGACATTACATTTATGTTCACACACACTCATTGCTAGATGTCGGTGCTCATGCTTTTTCATTGTATCATCCATGCTAGTTTATTTTCTTATATGCTTTCTTCTTGTGTGTTTAATAAACCTTAAGAAAAACAAAAAAATTAGTTGTAGCTTTTAATTAATTTTACTTTCCATGCTTGCAGTAGTAATTAAAAAGAAAACCCAAAAATATTCCCTGTTCTTCTTTTGCTTGTTGGGAGCTTTCCCGTGTAAATGGTTTTATTTCTTTTTCTTCTCTTTGGGGGTCAGTAGGAGAAGAACATGATTAAATTGTTGAAATGGCTCTTATATGCATTATTGTTTATCTGACAAAAGAGCCCATATTGCCTTGTCTTCTCATGTTTATTGATTGCTCACAAATTCCAGCTTAGTCCAATGCACGTGCACTCTTATTATTATTCACATCGTTCGGTCGTGCAAGTGAAAGGCAATTATGGTGATATATGATGGACTGACTGAGATGAGAAAAGCTAGTACGAACTCGACCTCTTTTGTTTTTGTAAATATGATGAGTTCATCGTTCTTGATTCAGCTTGTTATGAATAAACATGTTTGCAATGACAATTAGAGATCATAGTTTCTTGTGCCATGCTTGATTAGCTATGAGTTATAATAGTTTACCTTGCGTGCCAACATGCTATTAAAATGGTTATGATGTGGTATGATAGGGCGGTATCCTCCTCTGAATGATTTAAGTGACTTGACTTGGCACATGTTCACGCATGTAGTTGAAACAAATCAACATAGCCTTCACGATATTTATGTTCATGGTGGATTATATCCTACTCATGCTTGCATCCAATGTTTATTAATTTTAATCCATGTACATGACTGTTGTCGCTCTCTAGTTCGTCGCTTCCCAGTCTTTTGCTAGCCTTCACCTGTACTAAGCGGGAATACTGCTTGTGCATCCAAACTCCTTAAACCGCAAAGTTATTCCACATGAGTCCACTATACCTTCCTATATGCGGTATCTACCTGCCGTTCCAAGTAAATTTGTATGTGCCAAACTCTAAACCTTCATATAATCATCCTGTTTTGTATGCTCGAATAGCTCAGGTATCAACTAGGGCTGTCTGTATCTTCCATGTTTGGAGGGTCATTCTCAAGAGGAGTGGACTCCGCTCCTCACTCACGAGATAAATGGCTGGTCACCGGGATGCCCAGTCCCATGCTTTATGCAAACTAAATCAAAATAATTGCAAACAAAACTCCCCCTGGGACCTGATGTATGTTGGAGGCACTCGTTGTTTCGAGAAAGCCATGGATTGATGTTTGTTGGTGGAGGGGGAGTATAAACTTTACCATTCTGTTTGGGAACTGCCTATAATGTGTGTAGCATGGAAGATATCGCCATCTCTTGGTTGTTATGTTGACAATGAAAGTATACCGCTCAAAATGTTATTCACCTCTATTTCAAAACGAGCTCTGGCACCTCTACAAATCCCTACTTCCCTCTACGAAGGGCCTATCTATTTACTTTTATGTTGAGTCATCACCCTCTTATTAAAAAGCACCAGTTGGAGAGCACCGCTGTCATTTGCATTCATTACTGTTAATTTATATTGGGTGTGACTATGATTGGATCTCTTTTACCATGAATTACAATGTCTAGTCAGTCCTTGATCTTTAAAGGTGCTCTGCATTTATGTTTTGCGGTCTCAGAAAGGGCTAGCAAGATACCATCTTGTTATATCATATTATGATTATTTTGAGGAAGTGTTGTCATCCGAGTTTTATTATTATGGCTTGCTAGTTGATTATGCTATTGATATGAGTAAACATGAGACCTGAGAATTATTGCAAATATGGTTAGTTATAATATTTGCTGAAAACTTGAATGCTAGCTTGACATATTTACAACAACAAGAGCAAACAGAGTTTGTAAAAGTTTTTATTTATTTCTTTCAGTTTGTCAACTGAAGTGCTTGAGGACAAGCAACGGTTTAAGCTTGGGGGAGTTGATACGTCTCCAACGTATCTACTTTTCCAAACACTTTTGCCCTTGTTTTAGACTCTAACTTGTATGATTTGAATGGAACTAACCCGGACTGACGCTGTTTTCAGCAGAATTGCCATGATGTTGTTTTATGTGCAGAAAACAAAAGTTCTCGGAATGACCTGAAACTCCACGGGATATCTTACAATAAATAATAAAAAATCCTCGCCAAAGATGAAGACCAGGGGGCCCACACCCTTCTCACGAGGGTGGGGGGCGCGCCCCCCTAGGGCACGCCCCCTACCTCGTGGGCCCCCTGGAAACCCGCCGACTCCAACTCCAACTCTATATAACTTCTTTCGGGGAGAAAAAATAGGAGAGAAGAAATCATCGCATTTTACGATACGGAGCCGCCGCCAAGCCCTAAAACCTCTCGGGAGGGCTGATCTGGAGTCCGTTCGGGGCTCCGGAGAGGGGGATTCCTCGCCGTCGTCATCATCAACCATCCTCCATCACCAATTTCATGATGCTCACCGCCGTGCGTGAGTAATACCATCGTAGGCTTGCTGGACGGTGATGGGTTGGATGAGATTCACCATGTAATCGAGTTAGTTTTGTTAGGGTTTGATCCCTAGTATCCACTATGTTCCGAGATTGATGTTGCTATGACTTTGCTATGCTTAATGCTTGTCACTAGGGCCCGAGTGCCATGATTTCATATCTGAACCTATTATGTTTTCATCAATATATGAGAGTTCTAGATCCTATCTTGCAAGTCTATAGTCACCTATTATGTGTTATGATCCGTTAACCCCGAAGTGACAATAATCGGGATACTTACCGGTGATGACCGTAGTTTGAGGAGTTCATGTATTCACTATGTGCTAATGCTTTGTTCCGGTTCTCTATTAAAAGGAGGCCTTAATATCCCTTAGTTTCCATTAGGACCCCGCTGCCACGGGAGGGTAGGACAAAAGATGTCATGCAAGTTCTTTTCCATAAGCACGTATGACTATATTCGGAATACATGCCTACATTACAGTGACGAATTGGAGCTAGTTCTGTGTCACCCTATGTTATGACTGTTACATGATGAAACGCATCCGGCATAATTATCCATCATTGATCCAATGCCTACGAGATTTCCATATACTGGTTTACGCTTATTTACTTTCCCGTTGCTATTGTTACAATCACTACAAAATACCAAAAACATTACTTTGCTTTCATTACTCTTTTGTTACCGTTACCATCACTATCATATTACTTTGCCACTAAACACTTTGCTGCAGATACTAAGTTTCCAGGTGCGGTTGAATTGACAACTCAGCTGCTAATACTTGAGAATATTCTTTGGCTCCCCTTGTGTCGAATCAATAAATTTGGGTTGAATACTCTACCCTCGAAAGCTGTTGCGATCCCCTATACTTGTGGGTTATCAGGGTGCGACGTGGCCGGTCCGGTGGTGGAGGCGGCTAGCGTCGGGGACGTCGGGGTCATGCTGCGTGGGGACGGTGGGTCCGTGATCCGACGAGGATGTAGGTCGTCGGGACGGTGGCTCAGGTGAGACCTAGACAGCGAGTAGATGTCAACAAGATGCGCATGGTTACGGATATCAAAATGAAGAAGTTTGGAGGCAAGGGTGTGGTCACCGGAGACGTATTTCTCCGGCAGAGTTGGCTCGGCCGGCGAGATGCAAATGAACGGGGCGACGACTGTGAGCGGCGTGGAGTTGTGCGAGACGGTGAGGAAGAAAGATGAGATCAGGGGCCTTTTATAGGCGTAAAGAGGGAGCGCGGGGCTGCGGGATAAGCACTATCCCGAGAGGCCTCTCCAGCGGTTGCGGACAAGCGGGCTCGAGGCTCTGTCCCGTGGGGCTCGGCGAGAGGGTGGAGGCGATGCGGAGCGGGGCTCCACCAGTCAGTGGTGGCGGCGGGTAGCGAGCGAGACGGGGCACGGGACGGTCGACCGGCGCGGAGGGTCTCGGGCGCAGGAGCAGGCTACGGCCAAAAGGCCGGCTCGGCCATGCGGTTCGGTCCTGGGTCGAACCCAGTTTCGGTCCACGCAGTGCGTGTGTTTTGTTTTTAAAACAACAAGAAAAACTACAAATAGAGGAAAATAAATGAAATTTACATAGGCATATTGTATACCAAAATGTTCAGAAAAAACCCAAGAATAAGATGAACTATTTTTCAAGTTCAACTAAATTCCAAAAAAATCATAAAAGTCAAACAGTGCTACTGTTGCATTTTAAATCAATAAAAGTCAGTTTTAAAATACCAAAATTATTTCAAATTTATTTTCTCCTAATTCTCCATTAAAGGGAATCATTTTATCCTTATTTACATTTATTTATTTTTAGGAGAAAATTAATTTGAAATTAAAACCAATAACTCCCAAGAGGATTTGAAAATTGGAAATTCAAGTAACTTCAAAGTGACTTTCAAGTTATTTCTTTGAAACTTCCAACTCTCTTTCTTCAAATTTGAGGAACTCATTTTATCTTCTCTCATGAACTCATTGAGTTGCTTAAAGTTTCTAAATTTGAAATATTTCAAATGGAATTCAAATCATTTTCAAATCCCTTTTCTTTAAATGGAAGAAGTCATATTATCTTCACTCTTGGGTTTTGGTGATGAAATGAATTTGAATTCATGGAGATCAAAATGCAAAGGTGAAAGTTTGGGAATCTCCTTTTATTCCCTCTCATTCAACTTTCAAAAATAATTTTCAAATTCCACTCAGTTTCACACAATCAATCACACAACAATCAAACAAACACTCATCAATATTTATTTAATATAACATTCCAAAATTTAGAATTTTGGGATATTGCAAACTACCACCCCTAAAATGAATCTCGTCCTCGAAATTGACAGAGGCTAGAAAGAAGGTTAGGTTTGGAGGGTCTTCTTGGAAATCCATTGATCACCACAAAGGTCTTGGGTGCTACCACCCTTAGAAGCATGGTTATGGTTCCGTCCTTTGGGTTGATAGTGTCGGCCTTCTCATATTCTCCTGGATAACTCCCTCACTGGTGCTCTTCTGGTAAGGGCATAACCTTTTCCTCAAAATCTTGAGTCCTTGCATCAAAATAAGATCCTTTCGAGACTGGGTCCTCTTAGCTGACAGGTCTGTCGCCAATGCTAAACAACCATCAAAAATCTCATGGGGGTCAACAATTACTGGTTCCTCTTGCAAGAAATGGGTATGGGTTGAATCTCACTGTATAACCTACGAATGGCAACGAGTGCGTGTACAGGGTTTCCATCGTCCTGCCATTCTAAGTCTTTTGGTTTGTCGTGTCGACACTCTTCTAGGGTTTTAAGGCTCTCTAGTTTTCCATCAACTTATGGTAGCTCATGATAGAAGTCTCCGGTATGGGGGCCAATCCATCCCGTACTTGAATCATTACCACATACGAAGATAGTGAATCCGTATTCTAACACTTGGGCATCCTCACAAGCATTGCAGAACTTCTCTTCTCCACGAACTGGGTTCGGGTAAAACCATTGGTTCTGCAAGCCAAACAAAACCTCTATCGCTTCTTCACAACTCTCGGGTTTACGTAACCTCCTATGAAACGTTGCTCATGAAATCACTACTTCTTCCAGAATTCTTCTTGCAACAAGGTTGTGCTTGCTCCTTTTTAAATCCTGAGTCATGTGGGTTATGGACCACTTCAACACTTGTATATCTTTAACTCGTCCTTGGAGTTACTATTGTTCCATATTCCAACATTACATCTCCTTTAAATCCAACATCACTTCATTCCTTCATACTCTTGGGGTAACCATCTGAACTAAAACAAAACTCCAACTTATTTTGTCCAAACTCCAACTATATATGGAACAACATTTTCCTTTCCATCGGTCTAGTGTTCACACAGGATATTACCATTAGAATAAAATGTATTGGTTCATTCATAATTCATAGTCTATTCATATCAAATCCTTTATTACATCCTTAACCACTTCTCAAAACTCAAATTTCAAAAGTACTCTATTACAAATGTTGCCATCCACATAGTTTGGTATGGTCAAGCATTAATTCCATCTTTACTCATTTGCCCTACTTGAAGATGCTTCAATCCTACTGGAATTGTGCAATGTGATCCTTGAAATCATCGATCTTCTGCTTCAACATGATGGGCATGAGCTTCATATCCATCATCTCTGCATGCACCTCTCTCAGGTATTCCTGACTGTGACGGTGTCTTCAAGTATTTCTCCAATCTGACATATGGCTTCCATAGCAGCTTCATGAGTAGAGTCAAAGAATGTTGCTTGTGGTACTCGAGAAATGAAAAAGTATTTCCCCTTAGTCTTTGGGCAAACTCCCTTCACAAGGTGGAGCTGTACCTCCACGTACCAAAGTTCAACTCCATTCTCCATGAAAGGATAACCCTTGTAAACTCCATCTCCTTCAAGATGAATGTGCTTCATCATGTCCTTCAGGATCTTTGGGTAATCCTGATCACTAGTCAGGGTCATGATCGTTTCTGGGCCCTTGAGAAAAGACTCGTAAGGGTTGTCATCTGCATGTATAAGTTGGAAGGGGTACTCAGGATACTGTATGTATTTCCTTGGGTGAAATGTGGTTGTTTTTCCCGGGAAAGGTTTTGGGTCAGCTTGTCCATGGGTTCAAGGTTTAAGTCTGGGTGACATAGTGAGAGAGGTGCTCACAATCAACAAACAACTCATGACACCTCATATGAGATTCCAAACATATCGACTTTTATTGCTGCATGAACTATTACAATTCCCATTTCATAACTCAACTCAACATCCCCAACAAAAATAAAAGTGCATTCCACATTTTTTACATTCTTTATTTCAATATCAAGATCTCAACTACTCAGCTCAAGCTTTCATCTAATCTGAACATTCCCTAGCAAAATTTCATGCTTGCTTGCAGCAAAAACAAATGACTTTCGATTAATCTTTGGGCTTCTTGGGGAGGGTGTCAGCTCTTTGAGTTCTTGGCTTCTTCTCTGGACAATTATCAACGTAATTACCTAAATCCTTGCACCAGTAACACATGATATGACTCAGGTCCTTCTCTGCAGAAATTGGGTTGTTTTGGGGATGCCTTCGTTTTCGCTTCTTGGTTTTTTCCGTAATGATCAAAGCTTCTATTTCCTGAGGGTCAAACTTCACTTTTGCTGTCGGGAAGTCTCCGAGATACTCTTGGCTTTCCTTCATACAATACTGTGAGAAATGTCCTTCTTCTCCACATGAATAGCACGCGTTGGAGTAAAATCTGTTTAGGCCTTCTTCTTCAGGGTCCTCAAGAACTTCCTTCATCATGGGTTCTTTTATACTTTCCATGTGGGCTTCTTTCTGCTGCTTGGTATTTTTTTGTACCTTG
Source organism: Triticum urartu (assembly GCF_003073215.2). Classification (NCBI taxonomy): domain Eukaryota; kingdom Viridiplantae; phylum Streptophyta; class Magnoliopsida; order Poales; family Poaceae; genus Triticum; species Triticum urartu. The sequence continues at coordinate 116,372,853 of NC_053025.1, forward strand.
GGGTAAACATGACACTGAGCAGAGCAATGCGTAGTTCCTTCACACAGGAAACAAGTCACCTGCCTAGCTGGGCATTCTCCGGTTGGGTGATTTTCGTCACAATGAGGGCATCCATACTTGTGTTCTTCATGGGTGTGTCCTATTTCTCCATAGATCTTGCATGCACAAGGCTTCTTCACTTTAGGGTCACGGGGCTTCTGGATAAAACGAGACCTCAGTAGAATTGTCTTGAATTTTTCCCAAGCATTTGCTCCATTCCATGCTTGTATGGCTTGATGTATCTCTCGCCATGTTGCAGCACCTTGTGTGATGCACCATCACTACAAAAAAGACACATTTGGGACATTTTTGGCCAAACAATTTTTTTCTGTCATACTTATGACACTTCTATGACGATAATTGTGACAAAACCCGGTATCATCATAGATGCGGTGGGGTCCTACTTCTATGGCAAAAAATCATGACAGAAAATGGGCTTTTCGTCCTGGGTGGGCCGGAGACACAGCTGCTTGACATTCTTTGGGCCGTCCATGACGGAAAAAAAACATGGTAGAAGCGAGGGCGAGGAAAATATTGGGGAGTTCCCGGGTACGGTGGGTGGTCGGGGGTCGATGGATGCGCGTTTCTCTCGTACATATGCACGTGTGTGCGAGGCATTGTGCTCTAACTGAACCCGAGTGAGGCGTTGGGCTCTAACTAAACCCGAGCGATTGCACTGTAGGCTACGCGTTACTGAACTCGAGTGATCGATCGATCCCTTGCTGTTAACCGAACCTGAGTGATTCCTTCGCTACTACTGCTAACTGAAGCCGATCGATGCTACCTCTGGATGAACAGTGAGTGTTATTGGGGGGGGGGGGGTTGGATGAACAGTTCCCGATGGGGATTTGGATGAACAGGAACCCGTGGTAGTAGAGGCTGTTGCCGCTGGATGAACAGGACCCCGATCGGTCGAGCCGGTTGGGGGGGGGGGGGGATGAACAGGACCCCATGGAGGGCTGGATGAACACGACCCCGTGGAGGGCTGGTTTAGCAGTAGCCGGCGGAGGGCTGAATGAACAGTAGCCCGTGGAGGGGTGGTTGAATAGGACCCCGTGGAGAGGGCTGGTTGAATAGTAGCCGGTGGAGGAGCGTGCGATGGACGCTAGATGAATAGGAGCCCGTGGATGAACAGTCGCAGGTGGAGGCTGGAGGAGGTCGACGGTGGATGAACCGTAGCCCGTGGAGGCCGGAGGAGGTCGACGGTGGAGATGAACAGTATCCCATGGAGCACCGTTTTGTGGTACACCACACCCCTCCCGATGAACAGGACCCCCGTTTCGACCGTAGCGCTCCAACACAAGTCTGTTTCCTCCGTTTTGCGGTACGCCACACCCCTCCCGATCAACAGGACCCCGTTTCCACCGTAGGAGGTCCGTTTCCTCCGTTTTGCGGTACGCCAAACCCCTCCCGATGAACAGGATCACGTTTCGACCGTGGCCGGTCGAACACAAGGCCGTTTCCTCCGTTCTGTGATACGCCAAGCCTTGTTTCCATCAGCTGTTCCATCCAAGCCGGTTGGCTCCCGATGGACAACACACATTCCATTGCCTCCCGATGAACACGAGCATTCCGTTGCCTCCCCATGAACACGACGACGGCACAGCTTCTTCGTTCCGACCGAACCATGTACACGAGCCCTGGCCGTACGTATGGGCGAGTAGGCGTTCGAGACCCCGCCCGTATGTACGTACGTGACCGTATTTTGTTTCTTGCACCCTGGCCATTGTACGTACGTGTACATGCTACGTGCGCGCCTCAAGTACGACACGTGCGCGCCTCTACTACGACACATGCGCGCCTCTACATCGACCAGTATGTACGTACACGTTCGCGACCAGAATGATAGTGCTATGTACGCTTCGACAAGGTGGGTCCGGACTATCAGGCACTTCCTTGCGTGCGAAGATGTAGTTGGCGGGTCCAAGTAGTCAGGGGGGAAACATTTTTTCACGATATACGGTGGCCCATCCAATGGGTCCCTGCTGTCAGGTGGAGGAATCATTATTTTCCGCGTAATAAGGAGGCACTTCCTTGCTGCGGCCGTGGACCCAACTGTCAGCCTCTCCATGTACAGTACTCTTCCGATGGAAGTCGTTCCTTGACCACGTTGACCACACCGCGCCGAGAGCACCAGGGCGGTGGACGATGGCGAGGCCTAGGAAGGGGACGACGCGAAGCCGTGGAAGACGCGGCAGTGGTTGCCCACACGGAGAGGAGTACGAGGATTCACTGGTTCGGCTATGGTGTGAGGCTGCCGTTGCCGCAGAATAACAGGGGGTGTGGGTGAGTAGAGGGAGTGGCCAGGCCAACGGTGGGAGTAGTAGGGGGCGGTGAGGCTTCCGCGGCATCACAGCCGGCCACGGGGGGTAGGAGCACACGGCACGACCGGCGCTGGTTTGGGCGGCTGGAGCAAGAAGACCAGAGGTTGAAGAAGCACTAGGGCCGTTGGATGGACATCATACGGTCACTGGAGCTAGAATCGTTCATATTGACTAAGTTGACAAAGCCCTCCGTCCCCGTCAACTTAGTAGGCCCACAAGTCAGCCTCCCACTATGGTGGGTCACAGCTAGCAGGGGGTATTCATTTTTTTGTGCATAATAAGGAGGCACTTCCTTGCGTGCGAAGATATAGCTGGTGCGTCCGACCTGCACCAGGGGGAACGTTTTTTTCATGAAATACAGAGGCACACCGGTGGGTCCCAGCTATCAGGTGGAGGAATCATTATTTTGTGCATAATAAGGAGGCATTTCCTTGCGTGTGGCCGTGGACCTAGCTGTCAGCCTCTCCACGCACAGTCTACTTCCGATGGATGTCGTTCGTTGACCACGTTGACCACTTCGCGCCGAGCGCATCCAAGGTGGTGGACGACGGTGAGGCCCCGAACAGCAATGAGCCGGAGATGGGAAGACGCGGGAGTAGAGTCACAGACGAAGAGGTGTATGAGGGTTAACTGGTTATGGTGCGGAGTGGTTCGGCAGTCGGTGGAGAAGAACAGGAGGTGTGGAGGGATGGACGGATGGCCTGGCCAACAGTGGGGTAGCGCTTCACAGCTAAGCGTGCTAAGTAGAGCTGCTAGCAGCAGGAGGTGGGAGCAGGTGGTCCCGTCGGCACTGGAGGAAGAAGACGAATGATTGAAGATGGATGCCGGTCGTTGGATGTGAATCCAACGACTAACGATGTCAGAATCATTTGTTGACTAAGTTGACAACGACTTGTGTTGGCTTCGACCTATTGGCCCACATTTCAGCCTCCAAAAATGTGGCACGTATTCAAACCATTTTTTTTTCAGAATTTGTAGTCAATTTGATCTTTTTTTAGAATTAGAGTTCATTTGCTGGGTTGGGTGAACAAATAATGTAGCGTCCATGCGGCCATTTATTTTTTTCCTAAAAAATTACAGGCCATTTGCACTTTCTCGAAATACACGATTTTGCTGGGCTGATTCTAATTATATTCTTGGGTTGGGCGCAGCAATGTTATTTTAAATAATAAGTGACTTATTATTACATTGGGCTGAGCATTTTGTTATAAATATATTTAAATAATAAGTGATTTATTATTACATTGGTCCTTAAATTTTACTAAGCTTTTTGTACACAATCACCAGGATTTTCGTTGCCAAAAAAATCCAGGATTTTATTGTTAAGAAATTATTTTTATAAGTGAATAAGATGTGGGATATTGTTTTTTTATATATGTAAGTATCTGTTAAATATATGATGAAAATAACAATAATATATAATAACATATAAAATAATTTAAATATATATATATATTTTATAGTTAGGAGGGAAACATAAGTTGGACCAGGCGTTCCTATTCTTATATAGAAAAATAGAACAGACCTCCGCGTTTTGTTCAAAAAAGTACATAAATTGGGATGCCGATGTTTCAGGAAAAATAAAATCTCGGATGGGAGGTCCATAGGCCGATCGATACATGACGGCCCTTGAAAAATACAAACCGGCATGTCGTGGGCTGCGCATGTTAAAAAACGAAACCTAGACGGGGCAGCCCAAAACCCAGCTGATACTTGTTGCCCCAGTGATAATAAATGATACCTGCCCGCTCCCCGGCTTCGTTGTGAATTTATCTCCTATAGTAACTACGTTGAAGCACCTAAAGAATTGTAACTATGTTGACAAACCCATGGGACCCAACGTCAGTATAGCATTAGGATGAAGTATTTTTTCGATGAGGCACTTGCTTGCGTATGACCATAGACCTGGTGGGTCCCGACTGTCCGCCTCTCCATGTACAGTCCTCTCCAGATTCCTCTCGTTTGTTCAACACGTTCACAATGGTAGACAGCGGCACCACGGCAAGCGCACAAAGGCACAGGAGGAGATCGGACCATCTGAGGCAGTGCCTTGTTTGTAACCGAAGTACTGAACTAGCCCAGTGGCAAAGTGACACTACCTGGCGGCTGTTCCGCCCGGGTTCGATTCCACCTGATGCGGGGAAAATATATCCAATTTTTTTGCCTCTGCCATTATTAACATGTGGGTCCCCATTATCATCTACGCATACCACGTCCAACACTTGCCAAAACTTCGTCCCTCGTTTTCTCTATTTTTCGCACCCTCGACATTGTGTGGGCATTTTGAAAATAGCATACCTTTTTGACTATGCATCATATGAAGATGTGCTATGCATGAATGTTGATCAACATGATGTTAAACGCCTGGTAGTTCCATTTTCGACCATGAATAAAACTTCCAACATGATGTTAACCCTGTTAATATAAATGCTCTGCCTAGTTAATGTGTTTTGAATTTCAGTATGAATGATGTTAATACTGAAAATCTTGGTCAATTATGACCCAGAATAAAAGGGATACTAGTTAATGTGGGGTCGCTTTCTTAATTTATGGGTAAATTGATTTTGATTTTGATCCAGTCACAGCGCGCCGGCTCTCTCGTCCAATCCTAAGAGCATCTCCAGTCGTTCGGCCCCCCAAGGCACCCCGGTGCTTTTTCGGCCCTTCCCCCGGCGCGAATTTGGCGCTGGGGGCGTTCTCGGCCCAGCCACGCCCCCAGCCCTAGCCCCAATGACGCCCTATTTTTTGAATCTGCAGTTCCCTCTACAAAAAAACGCAATAGTTCGGCGACCACTCGCCACAGCTCGGCGATCATCTCACATAGTTCTTCGTAGCGAATAAAAATGGGAGGCGAGAGTGCATCAAATGACGGCTGCGTCGATGTCCTCGGCCGCACCGTCCTGTGTTTCTGCATCGGCTTCGGCGTCGGTGTCGGCGTTGTTGTCCGTAGGTGGCATCCGTGGGGTGCTGGGCGTCGATGTAGGCGACATGTCGTCGCTGGGGCTTGCCGGCCGGGTCGACGCGTTGGTCGTGGCAGTGGGCATCTCCGTCGGCAGGCCATCCATGATGAGGACACACTCCCGCATGTACCACTCCCTGATCGGCCCGTCCATCGCCGACACCGCCATCACGTCTGCTGCCATTAGGAAGGCCAAGTCGGTGTTCCTCTTCTTGGCGGCTACATTTGTCCGAAGCATGTCCAGCTTGATCTGGCCCGTCGACATGATCGCCGACCAGCGCGCGTTTGCTTTCGCCTCCCTCTCGACGGCGTGGTTCTTGGTGTCAGCGATGCACTACTCGATGGACGCCTATAGACGCTCAGCGTTAGGCGCGGCGTCCCTTGCCGACTTGGCCTTCTTGTTTGCCATCCGGGCGGCCGGCCGACGCCCTGGGCGCCAACGCGTCCGGCTGGTACGTCTCCCTCACATTGGCCAGCGTGCTCCGAACGTCTGTCCACTTCTCGCACTTGTTGATCTGGGAAAACACATGGAGGTACTTGAAGTCCTGCTCGGGGCTACTGTCCTGCCGAAACATGGCGAACATGCGTAGCATTTGCGGCGAAAGAGAACAATTGTCAGCGAGGTAGAAGGAATGAAACGAGGCAGCGACCGGCGTGTCCATACCTTTCCCTTGACGCTCTTGCCGCTCTCTGACCGAGCAGCGACCTCCTCGACGATCCCATGCCATTTGTTGCACGCCGCCTGGATGATCGCCCAGTGATTCGCCATGGACTTTTCGCCGCGTATCATGTGGATGCCGGCGAATTGCGGGTCGACCAACTTCCGATTGTCAAACTCCGACTTGATGCGCTCCCAGTACGTGTCGGCGCTCTGGTTCGTGCCGGTGATCACATCGAGGTAGACGACCTTCCATGCTTCGGCGAGGCATTCGTCCTCTTTGGCCATCCACTTGACGCGTGGCTCCCTGGTCCTGGGTCCGCGCTTCCTCTTCATCCCGTTCCTCACCGCCACAGGCGCCTGCTCATCCTGCTCCTCCTCGTCGGTGTCCTCCTCCTCCTCATCAGCGAAGTCCTGCTCGGCGCCCACATCGGCAGCATCATAGAGCTCCTCGGCGAATCTAGGGGAAGCGGCGGCCGCAGCTGAGCCGCTCGTGATGATGTCATCCATGTCGGCGTCCGTCGACTCCTCGCCGTCGTGTTGCGACGACGATGCCTGCGAGTAGAGCAGGGCACCACCACGCAAATTCATCATCGGCAGCATCGGGGAGGCGGCGTAGTCCGGCGGAGAGTAGTTGTACGGGGGGTACTGGACGCCGGCGAACGCGGGAGACGACGTGCGCTGCCCGTGCGAGAAGGCGGTGTTGGGGTTAAACCCACCGTGGACGTCACTGTCACCATAGCCAAGGGACGGCGCGTACCCCCACGGCTGGGGCGGAGGCGTAAAGCTGGCTGGTGACCCGACGCTCGGCTGACTCCAGGAGACCTGATGATGGCTGGGAGGAGGCATCATCCGGGCACTAGCCGCCGCCTCCACGGCATGCTCTTGCTGCTTCTTGGACCTGTTCTGCTGGTCGGTGGTGGCGGCCGCCCGCCGTACGATGTCCGCCTTCCACTCGGCATTCGACATCCCAGGCGGCTTTGACGGCGGTGCCCTCGGCTTCCTCTGCTTCGGCGACGGGGCATCAGCATCCGCGGCAACGGTGGGCCTGGCGGCGGTGTATTTTTTCGGCGGCATGGTGGCGCGCAGTGAGAGGAATGGCGGGAGAAGGGGGAGGGTGGAGGGAAGTGGGGGAGGAAACGGCGGGAAAAGGAAGACACTCGCCGACAAGCAGGACCCACGCGCCTTTTCGCTTTGTCTGGCGTCCCCAGGCGCCCCCAACGCACCGGGTTCGCCCAAGGTCTACCGGCGCCAGTTTTGGCCCAATCCGGCAAAAAAATGAGTCCTGGGGGCGCGGCTGGGCTGATTTTTCGGCGCCGGCACCGAAAAAGTGGCCTGAGGGGGCTGTTGGGGGCGTGACTGGAGATGCTCTAAATCGCTCCCGCACGCTCCTCTCGCTCTTCTCCATTGCAAAACCACCTCCTCTCCTCTCCATCTCCATTCCATAACCACCGCCTCGCCTCTCCCTCTTCTCCATTGCAAAACCACCTCCTCTCTCCTCGGACGAGGATCCCCTGACTTACCCCATCCTGCCATTGAGACACTGATACATGGGTCCACCAAGCGCGGGCTCCACCCGTCAGCGACCGAAGGGCAGGGAAACCTCTCCTCTCCATCATCTCCATTCCAAAACCACTGTCTTGCCTCCCCTCTTCTCCATTGCAAAACCACCCCCTCTCCTCTCCATCATCTCCATTCCAAAACCACCGTCTTGCCTCTCCCTCTTCTCTATTGCAAGACCACTGTCTCTCCTCCCATCTTCCAAAGCTAGCACCAGACCACTCAGAAGGACATCTATGGAGAGGATGCATCAGTGAATCAGGCAAATCACTGGTGGAGACCAGGCAATGTTAGCCAGGTTGAAGGAGATCCTTACTTGGTTTGACAATGAGTGGGAGATTTTGAGGACGGTGAGGGCCATGTGGAAATGTATGCGAAAGAGCGAGATAACGGCGATGTACTCCTCGACGGAAGTCATGCCGCAGTTCTTCGAGTTCATCGAGTATCTCCTCTGGGCGATGGAGCAGACAAATTCGCCCGAGGCGGAAGTCAGGCGGAGGTGGTGGGCGTACAGGTCGAAGGTCGAGCACCCAAAGGATAACGAATCGATCGAGTACGGTGTGCCGTTCGTGAGGGTGCAGAGCCAGCCAGAGCCACATGAGTATTCGTTCTACCACCACAAGAGGAGGCCGGATGGCGCGACGTCACTTCCCCGCTGCTCTCCATGGTTCCCTCGATGCTCGTCTCATTTCAACGGCGTCGGTAGGGTTTAAGGTAAGCTTCGCACTAACCTAATCTTCCATCTGCTCATGCTTACAATCAGTGTGACAACTAATAAAAATCATGCTTACAATCAGTCTCCGAGTACTACACCAATCACCCTAAAATAGCTCGGGACCTTTGGGTCAAAGTTGTGACACTATGTACAAATAGAGAAAAATAGATTGGTGCTTCTTTCAGAAAAGAGTACTCCCTAGAAAACTGCCAATATAAGCTACTAGTATTTTTTTGAAGTCTAAGCTACTAGTATTTGGTTAGAGGATTTGCTGCCGAGAAAGATCTATCCATAGTGAGTGCCACACATCCCACTGGTGGTGGTGGATGCCAATGCTTAGATGGAGCAGGGTTGGTGTCGGTAATTTTTACTTGGCACCTCGCACTCTGCATATATGCCGGTTCCATCCGTACATTTATGCAGCTCCACCAAAATGCAGCTGAATAACCCTATTTGCACAGATAATGAAAAATCATGATTACATTATAGTGGCACTAGTTGATGAAACATACACTAATAAATAGAAGAAAAATATTGTGATAGTATCATAGTATGCCATGCTACGAGGGCGAGATTGGCCCTGCGACGCCTCATACGGTACACCTCATACTGGAAATTGACCCAAGTCTCCCTGATACACCTTCTGCCAGTGATGAACATCAGTGTACAATGGTAGTACAAGGAGGGGCCTTGAGACATTCCAAGCTCTATTTTTGTGCAGATCAACTAAAATTAAGCACCCCAGTTTGCAAAAACGCTTAAACATTAACAATGGGACTAGTTGATGAAACATATACTAACAAAGAGAAGCACTTTCTTTATCTACATTGGAAATGAAATGATAGAGAGGACACTCGCTCTATTTTAACTGTATTATTACTTCATTTTATCAGTGGCACTAGGGTCGAGCAGGTGGCAAATGAGGTGTACCGTGCGTCGCAAGTATGGAGGCCAGGGGTGCTTAGATTGGGATGCTAAAGCTGGCTCTATCTTCCCCCTGATGTCTTTGTGGTAGCATTTGGATTGTAATCCAAACTTGGTTGAGCTGGTGTTGCGTCCCCCTACCTACCTAGCTTATGTGGCGAACTTGTCTCCTGCTAGTACTCAGTCCGGTCTAGTAGTAGTTGCATAACTGCCCGTTTACACTGAGATGTTGTCGGATAATGGTTCTCTATGGTATGGTTTCTTTAATGAAATCAGAGGAAACCTCCTCTTTCGATATATAAAAAATATCTATGGCACTAGCGGTGCCAAAACATTGCCTGAAATTAATAGTGCCACTAGAGTAAGGTGCAAAATAATAACATTACTGTTTTATCATGGCAGTGCCAAAATAGTAGTAGAAGAGCAGACTCAACATGCATGATCTTTGGCAAACTGTCAGACCAAAAATCCACATACCCTGTGATGGGAACCATATTTGCAGTCAACGCCATCGTAGAAGGGATGACACCAGTCACCAACATGGATGATTCAATTCATGGGACCTTTTGGTGCAGTTCACCTAAAATGAAGCAATGTCCCATGAGCTAGCAGCTTCTTCTTCATTTTTTTAAGAAAAGGGCTTCAGCCCCAGTTCCATTTCCATCAGAAAACGAAACCCACAAAGCTTATTCTTCAATAGTTGCAATAAAATTGAGCAACATCAAGGTTGGTTGTGAAGCTCCTGGAATGTTGAACTATAATTTGGATATGATTTGTGCGGTTTAACTAAGATCAAGCGTGAAATGTATGTCTCTGTTTGCACAAAAAGGGTGGAAAGGAGGGTGACAAACAAGTGATGAAACATACATCAAATGAAAAGAAGCATGTTCCTTATCTGAATGGAAATCCTACAAGGACAGTAGCAATTTCTAAAGCAGCAACATTGCTAGATATTAGTGTGGGCATTAGGATTAACTATGACAACTGTTAAATATGACATTACTTTAATGGTGCGATTGCTTCATTTTACCAGCAACATTACATTAACAGCTGCTACAGAGTCGGTATTTGGGCACGGGAGAGTAGGTGGACCAGGACCGTTGCATTTCTAATGAAAAGAAGCAACTTATCTTAATGGGAAATTTAGCAGGACATTGAAAACAACATTGGTTTAACGTGTCCTTACTTTTAACAGTGCGACTGCTACATTTTACCAGTGGCATTATATAAGAGTGGCCCGGGGCAACAAACATCAGAACAGGATATCTCGGTTGGTCCCAATTTTGTTCGGTATAGCCACCTTATACTGTGTGAGGCTAGCAAATCTAGTGCTGGACTTACTCTCTTGACTTGTCCCCCAGTCCCCACTTTCTTTCCTTTTCAACCAACATATCGGGTTTATATTGAGTTTGTATAGCCAGTCTCTGCTACTTTTCGCCCCCATTATTTTCTCTTTCGACCAAGTCCTAGATTCAGGTAATAGATCTTCCCCTAGCCCCTTTATTCCTTGTTTGAACCAAGTAGTACTATATTCAAGTGCATGAACTACTTTTACCTCTTAACAGTCAAAATTTAGGTGGCTTTCGAACAGCCGATCGATCCTATCTAAGAGGGGGCCTGGGAAATAGTAAAAGATACAAATGCAGTGACATCAGGAGAAGTAGAGCAAGGCTAGTTTTGAAGGAAGTTATACCCGAGGGTCGCCGGGAGGCCGGATATGCCCACACTACGGCAGCGAGGAAGAAGGGGTCGGAGGCCCTCCCTAGCCAGCGGTGCTGGGGAGAGAATGACAAGGCATGCTGATCGGGACGCGCCGGCAGTGGGTAAGAGCCGTCGCTGAGGACGACCGCATGAACGTTGCACCTTCTCACCTTCCCCGACGGAGAGGATTCGGCTGGATCTATGACCAGCGGTGAGCAGGGAGAGAGAGAGAGAGATAGTGGCCACTGCTGTCATGTTTAGATCTAGAGAGGACGAGACAGTGTGAAGAGAGCAACACTAGCAACCAAGCGCGGAGGCTCCTGCCTATATAGTGGAGTACTAGTTTTATTTTGTCTACCAAAGTCGGCTTGACCTCGTCAATGACTATCGAGAAGTCTTCATGCGCGTGCCTCGGAGGCACAGTTGTCGTCATTTTGATCTGAAGCACTGGATTATAACATATAACACAAAAAATGCCACATGACAAGAAACCGTAACCTCACTACCCAAAGGAGACAACATGAATCCCGGCGGACAAACTAGACGAGGATCAAAGCTCAAATTAAAGATAAACTCATTGACAAGGGGTCCGTCGATAGATGTCCTAATTAACATAGCCGGGTTGACCTAGATGGCAGCCGAGTAGTCTTCGTGCATGTGCCCCCAATGACCAGCGCCTTGGAGGAACTCAGTTGTCGCTGTTCAACCCTTGCAGTGATCCGAAGCACATGACACCTAATATTGCGAGATGACAAGAAACCTTTTTTTAGATTTCTCACCAGAACTACAGCCCTATGCAAACACAGCCTGCACGATATGTAGATGATAGCCAATCTAGGCGTGTCTCCTGGAGTCTGGTCACATGCATGGACGAACTGATCTTCCGTGTCATGCAGGGATCGTCCAGGCACCAACGTATGTATAACACTTCTCTAGTACTATCGCTCGTCTCTCTCTTCTATTAACTCACCCGACTTGCGGGGACAGGGAGTGTGCCTATGGTCGGTTCTCGATTGCGGTCCCACATGTGTGTGCAAATGCAATATGATGCACGTTCCATTTAGAGAGCGGCATGCCATACCGACCGACCATCTGGGGTGCCATGCGAACGCGACGGGCGTGTTGTATACTCCATACATGTGTACCGCCGTTTTCTTGAGGCTTTGCTCCATGGCGCAATCCATGGATACAATATTAGTATACTGTACTATTTAAAAATCGAGAGCGGAGCTTTTCCCGCACGGTAGGTGGGGCAGTTCCTCCTAGTCGGTTCGACAGAGACGTGAGAAGATGAGGGAGTAGGCTACTGCAAACGTAGGGCTGTGTGATTTGACAGCGAGTTACTGCTAGACAGGTGGGGCCCCGTGATTTGACTTGCCATTTTATCATTTTAACTGCGGCGCTATGACCGGCGTGAGTCTCCCGATTCCTGACCACCTTCATGGTATACATGTGCCTCTCCCAATGCTCCACCATGTAGAGGCTGGCTGTTGCATGAGAGCCCACTCCAATTTTTCCTTGCCTCTTTCCTCCACATATGCAAAAATTCCATGTAAGCGGGCTTATAGCCCACTATTGTACTTGCTCGTATAGGTGCTAAGCCTGCCACATAGGCATAAAGTCTGATGTGCCAAGTTAATTACTCCCTCCGTCTAGGTGTGCAAGTCATCTTACGAAAACCAAATAATCCCAAAACACTTAGGCACGGTGCATTAACTTCTACTCCCTCTTTTCCAGTTTATAAAGCTCAAATCTGAAATGTCATCAATCAAGGCATTTTGTGAGTGGAGGAACGTATCTCGTACTTTACAAAACTGCCCCAATTAAACTGATGCATTAAATTGGATTAATGGCAGTGCATGCATGCTTGGCCTCTAGATAAGTAGACACATTACATGCATTGGTGTGTTCCTTTTTAATTCTTACATGCAAAGATTTAATGCGTCTCGGAAACTAAAAATGAGATGGAGACGAGCCCTATAAATTGGAAAAAAAGTTGAGATAAGCCCTATAAACCGGAAAGGAGGGAGTACGTCGTTTCTTGTTTCTTGACATATCAACCAATAAGAGATGTGGGGTGTGCATGCTTTTAATGACTTGAGACTACCATTTCATTGGAAGAGGTCACTCCTTGGAAAATGCAATAAATACTACAAAGAAAGAGATAGAGAGAAGTAAAAAAATACTCTTATAGCCAACCTTATAGCTAACCTTGTTGTATGAGCAACTAAGTGACGACTATGTATGACAGCCAACATTAGATAGCCTAACACACCGTGTTAAATCTCCAAGGGCGCGACCGCACGAGCGTGGCGATGGTCGTGGTAGGCACGACCATTTTACGGGCTGCTGGCAGCCCTTGGATCTGAGATCGAATGGCCGCATGCTAAGTTGCTGAAAATTTGTAGAATAACCCTCCAGGATCGGATATTCATTCATAGGTCTTGAATCACGCCATGCAACCGTTCTATCTCCGATCCAAGGGCTCTCGGAAGCCCGTATCATGGGAGAATGGAAAGCTTTGTATCACCTGTAATTTTGCCGATGCTTAACATGACATCAAAAGCCATTTAATTGGGCATCGAGTAGACATGACATCTAATTGGCACTCCATAGTACTGTGCATGAATCCATTTATCCACCAGGCAAGCCACTACCCTGTCGTTCGCACGCCCCACTTAGCATTTTTACAAAAACCGCTGGCAGTTCGCCCCTACTCGTCCCCGGACATCCTTTAACATTACGGCAGTTCGCTCCTAGTTGTCCCGTCCTTTCACATTACGGCAGTTCTACTAATCCTAACCCTCCGCCCAAATCCATGGCGCCCCAAATCTCCATGATCGGCAGTGAGTACAAGGTTAGAACTATCACCGGCGATGAGTTCGACGTCATCTACACCCGTTCTTCCCTGACGGTGAAAGGATGCCTTGCTCACTTCAGACGCATGTTCGAAAACTCAAAGGATGAGTCGGTCGTTGGGCTAGATGTTGAGTACACCACAGTCCTGCAAAGCAAGAAGACTCTAAAGGAGGCAGAGAAGAAGCCCGCCGTGATCTAGGTTTGCGTGCATGACTTATGCTTGGTCTACCACATATGCCATGCCGATGTTGAGTGCCAGGATTTTAAGAACTTCTCCAAGGACGACCGAGTCAAATTTGTTATTGTAGACTTTAGGAATGACAGGGAGGTCCTGGATCGGATAAGCCTCATTGTAGGAAACCCCTTCGACCTCTAGAAGAAAGGGTTGGTGCCCTCCCGTGATCAGCCTTCAATGTTGACCCTGGCAGGAGCCATGGTTCATCCCTCGTACGGTACACTGAAGAAACCTCCATTCAAGTTTCATCATGCATGGGAGTGGAATGTACTAGATATAGACCACATCGACTACGCTGCAATGGATGGCTACCTTTGATTCAATATCTACAAGGGTTGGATGAAGAGCAAGAGCCAAGTGTGCAGTTCAAGCAAAGAAGTATCGGCCAAGAGGAAGAGGGACAAGGACGAAGTTGAGCACGTGGATGAGGAGTCCGAGTAGGGTGGCAGTGTCGTTACTCATGGTGGTTCTAATGCAGTGTCTACCGGATTACTTGCTTGCTTTAATTTCAGGTGTGCTTAGTTTTATTTGAGGGGTGTGTTGTGCTGAGCCCCCAGCAGGACTATGTTATGTTCCTTCTTGTTACTTTAACTCTTCAGTACGTACATACTAGTATTTCTTACAGTTCATCTTTTAGTTGGTATACTACTACCACTCATTTCTTCACATTATATACATACAATATATATGGCCAACATCATATAGCCAGCAGTTTAGTTGCCAAAGAATTTTAGGGTGCTTAGTTTTATTTGAGGGGTGTGTTGTGCTGGACACCATTATTATGACTCAAATCTCTTTGGCCATGTTATATTGACATAAATACCGATGGACCAACATGCCATCTCTCCCTCTATCTCACTACAGTAAAATAAAGTGTGGGGCCTACTTGATCCCAACAGCGTTCTTATTTTCCTATAAAATAATTCGCTTGGTTAGTCCTGACAAGCGGGGCCACACTTATCATTGTGAGAATCGGCTTATTTTTGTCATATAACATGGTCAATGGGTTTGACGTGAAAATAACAATATCTAATGGCATTTTGAGCAAACATCTAACTTAACGATGGCATTTTTGAGATATCTAATTGCATTTTTGAGCAGGCATCTCACGGATCGATGGCATTTTTGAGTAGTTGTATCTTCTAATGGCAAAAATGAGTAGTGATACACAACTAGTGGCATAAATAATAAGAACCCAAGAATTAAATAGGTATGCTAATTTCTTTAATATAATTTAGCACCCCATTTAAGCACATACTAGGTTTTTTAATAGTACTATATGCATAATTTGGCGATGAGTGCTCTCTATATGTACAACCTGTTATCTTTAATTTCATCTTGTTAGTTTTCCTCCATGGCGCAATCCATCGATACTAGTACTGTACAAAAGTAGTTTTTTAAAAGGCAAGAGGGTGGGGCAGTCTAGCTTGGTCGGTTTCAAGAGAGGCGAGGGCCTTTGTGATTTGATGGCTCATTACTGCTGGAAGGTGGGGCCTTGTGATTTGACTGCTCGTATAAATGTGCCGACGACCTGACGAGGAGCAAAGAACCGTGCGATATACTCAAGTTTTCCACTGGAGTAGTACGACAGAGGAGCATGAAACACGACATCCCAGTGCCATATGGCGATAAAAATGATCTAATTTGCTAGTCATCTCATTGTTAGCATTGTTCTATTCATGCCTCGCAGAGAATGTGACACCTGCGGCGAAACACCCGAAGCAAAAGAAGAAACACCGGAGCAAAATAAGAAGGAAGATTATCACCCCAAAAAAGAAGGAATACGCACACACAAGTCTGGGGCGCTGCTCTCTACTACATGAAGGGTTGCTGGCTATGAAGTCGTAACTGCTTCTTCATCGCCCCCACGACCACCATCTCCTTGCGCGTCTCCTCTGCCATCTTCTTCATTCTGTCCATGACGCGGGATTTCTCGACGTGAGCCTTCATCATCTGTTCCGGGGCTGCATTACGTTCCTTGACAGCAGCGGGGTGCTCGATGCGGAGCTTCGCCAACTCCTCCTTCTGTTCCATGACGAGGGCCTGCAGCATCTTCATCGAGGAACTACTATTCTCATGCATCTTCTTCCAGCCGGCGTTCTCCTCCTTCAGCAGGTCGAGCTTGTTGCAGAGCTTCGCCTTGTCCTCCTGAAGTTGCAGGATTTCGCAGGTCGCCTTCTTCTCCGAGGCAATGCTCTTCTACAACAGCATCACCAAGCCGGCGGTCAACTCCCCCTGCTCAATGAGCTCAGCGGGCATGTCATCGAGGCTCTCCTTCAGCAGCTCCACCAAGCCGTGGATGAACTCCTTCTCCTTATTGAGGTGCTTATTGAGCTGGTCGGGCATGCCGGCATGTTCGCCTCCGTGGCTCGGGCGCTCCTGGGAGCCATCGCCTGCCCGTGAGAGATTTTTCGACGTCTCTGCGAGGCAGCGAGCCCTCTTGTTTTCCGCAGTCTTGGTGGCCGCTCCCTTGTTACGAGTAGTTCGGATAGTTCTCAACCTAGAGCTATGTACACCGGCCATGGCAAGGACGGACGAACAAGAAAGACTTATGAGGAGGAAGAGGTAGAGTGATTTTCGGCTAGGTACTAGTTCCCCTTTTTATAACCTAGTACTAGCACTAGTACTAAAACATGCATAGTGGGAACATGTTCAGGTTTGATACGTACTAGGTGTGAGCAGGTTTGCACTTAATTATACTACTCCCTCCGTCTAGGTGAATAAGTCATCTTAGGTTGTGCACCATGACCAAGAAGGAGGGGAGAACGAGAGAACTTAATGTTTATTTGCTAATTAATAGCATTGCATGTAATGAACTAACCACTGCACGTCGTGTTTGGTAGTCTTGAGTCATTGAAAACATGCACACCCCACATCTCTTATTGGTTGATATGTTAAGAAACAAGAAACGAGGTGGTAGCATTTGTATGCACTTATGGGATGTGATGGGAACAAGCTAAAGATTAATTGATGGTTTTGGTTTCAAGGCCCGAAACGGCTCCCGATGAGTTTAGTGGAACATAAATTTCAAATACTCCCTCCATCTCAGTTTACAAGGCTTGCATGTGTATCTAGGTCGTCAAGTAACTTATATAAAATAAATTGTTTAACATAAAAAATACTCTGAATATTTGAAGTTTGTAATGATTTTTTGTAATGTATGCCTCTTATTAAGTTGGTCAAATTAACGACCTAGATACACGTGCAAGACTTGTAAACTGAGATAGAGGGAATACTACAGTGCTCAAATGCGGTCGCACAAGTCAGTGATGTAACTGGTCGTACATGTCAGACCAAGCCGATGCGTGTCCCTTCGGTAAGACCCGGGTCCGACCGATAGTCTGTTGGTGCGACCGACCATAAAGTATTACGCGATGGAGACTTCTGGTTGTGGCTTCGGTTGATTGTCACGACCAAGCATTCTAAAACTAGTGGTAAATCAATTACCATCTTTTTCCAAACGACCAAGTATTTTCACAGGAATACAATACATATAGATGGAGTGATTATCAAGGTTGCAAACCGACATGGCGTTGCAAGTTCACTGTAGCAGCAACCGACTAGGTCACTGCATCGCTGGCGGGGAAGGAGGGCAGCTCACCTCGCCTATGATGCATGCCCAGCGGCACCGCTGCAACTGGTCCTGGGATTTGGCTTCTGCTACCGCCCATTTGAACAGTTGCACCGACTGCTCATGCCATTGCGCAGGCATGCACGTTCTTTCCTCCGCAGTCGACTCCATGAATATGATCTCTGCCATTAGCCCTAGCTCAAAATCAACGCGACGCTGCCAGATGCTGACACCCCTCAGCATCTCCCCCCTGAGATCGACTTGCGCCTCCGCCTTGTGCTGCGCCAGGTGCAGCTCCTTGGAACTTCTCTCCAATTGATGCGACGCTTCCTTGATCTAATTTGCCCTTGCTGCCCACCACCTGAAATGCAGCCCTGGCATGTCCTCCGGCGCCACCGATCTGTGATTCCAGAGAAATGGATCCCCTCTAAAACACATGTGGATTTCGCTCAAAGGCGGCAGTGCTGCGGGCTGCAGCGAGAGGGCAGCCCGCGGGATCCTGGGATCCGAGGGATAATCCATGGCGGGATCCGGTGGGCGAGGCGGGGAGGCGAGCCTAGGCGCTGGGAGAGCCCTACGAGGCTAAGATAAAGATAATACTACTCCACTCCATCCATATTTAAATACAAAGGCCACCAACAGTAGCCCTGGCAAAAATTGATCATGCTGCCTGCGTCCTGGTTTATTGGCCCCCTTTTTTCGTGCCACTTTTTATGACATGCACAAATATTATGTTACTTACAAATATGCTCGAAAATTGGCACAAAATATGAAGGAGACCAATGGAAGTACTAGCAACCCATGATTTAACTACTCACATGCGCGCAGTGGAGTAGTAATATCTTTCTTCCACCATCACGTCCACTCAATTTGCATGCGTTGTATTAATTGACCATCAATGAAGTGAAGGACTTTACATGCATCAAATTATCACATGGGGTGGATCTTCGTACAAAAATGCGTCCCCCTGTGTACCCGCGTGTGCGTGCGAGGGAATGAGTGTGTGTGCAGCATGCGTGCACATCTTCGCTTCGTGCATGTACCGCCAGTGTGGCTCAGAGAGGATGGGTACATTCTTCTGGAACAAGCAGCACGTCACTGTGATCAATCCACACAAGAAGGTCGCGACAACGCCTCAACATGTGCCACGTGGCTTCATGAACTGTAAGAGAGACGATGTGTAGCGTGCCATTGGAATTCTAATTTACGTGTTTTGCACATACTCGAAGTACTAGTAAGGTACACGTGCATGGCACGCATCAGATTTGGCAACCAAATTATGAATAAATACCACACTATAGCATGTAAGCTCTGAGTCATATATGCCTGATGTAGACCTTCGTTTAATTCTTATAGTTCATCTCATTCAAAATAAATTAGTTTTTATAAAAAAACGGGCCTCTTTGATTCGTAGGATTTCCAAACGCGGGAATAGGAAAAACATGGGATTAGAGTGGAATGTCGTCTTGAATCCTACAGGATTGTACGAGTGTTTGATTGTGCATAGAAAAAACACAGGATTCTTTCAAAGAGGTTTGAGTGGATGGGATGTTTCCTATGAAATCTAGTGCAAATGAATCCTATGGAAAAATTCCTATGGTTTACAATCCTACGAATCAAACAACCAAGATAGGAAAAAATCCTAAGGATTAGAATCCTCCAAAATTCCTTTGAGAATCCTTTGAATCAAAGAAGCCCTTAATCTATTTTATGTGATTCGTGGAATTGTGCATTGTAAAGCATAAAGTAAAAAAAATAATGGCAATTCAACTAGAAAAAAAGTTTGGGAAGTTATGATACGGAAGATTCTAGAACAAAGGATAAGCACTTGTGTTTTGAGGTTTGTGCATTATGCTTAAGTTCAACCATGGAGTCTACTAGATTGTACATGTGGCAAAAGCCGGTGGGGGGCTAGTAGATGGTGCAAGGGGCCAAGTGGAGGGAGACTATGAAGGAGTGCACAAGTGCGAGATCGATATTTAAAGAGAGGGGGCGAGAATGTGCGCTGTTGCGCGCAGTGGCGGGGCCATGAAAAATAAATGAGCCAGGGGGCCAAGCATTGCTAATCCTTTACGAGGAGGGCCAATTCATCAACTTAAACCATTTTACCAGCAATTCTCTAATGATTACATTCATATTAGCATCGATATATAGTGATGTTAGGGGGGGGGCAGGGCCCTTGCTACCCCTGTCTTCGCCACTGTGCGCGCATCTGAGAGATGAAGCAGAAGGCATGGGTGATGAGAGGGGGACGTTGGATATATAATTAATGTGTGTGTATTAGCTATGTAATCCTATATAGAGAGAGGTATAGATTGATCGATGTGGACGTGGGAAAGAGGGTGAGACCTCACTAGATATATAGATTGATCGGTTTGTGTGGGAAAATGTGAAAGACCTAGCTATATATACACACACATACAGGAACATCGATCATTGCGCATGCACGTGAGAGTTAAAGAATGCCCGATATGATGGAGAGGGGGAGGTGTCTGTGTGTGTGTGCATGCATGGGAGACCGACCTGAAGAAAAAGATTGCATGTGTGCCATGGATAATGCCGACTGGTATTGTGTGTGCATGCATGCACGGGAGAAAGTTAGTGGTACAACTATAAAAGAGAAGACGAGTGTGTGGGTGTAAAAGACTAGGTGAGGTCATATCAATGTAAAGTTGAATTCAAATATTTGAATAAGAGATCATGATTTTTGAAACCCATGCATGCATGAATATAACTAAGATATGCGCGGTGTGGTTTGGAAACGAGCATGTTGTACTGTATACACATTGAACAAGGTCAGACTGATTTGAATTTGAGATCTCAATGGCAGACATCGTCTGGCCACATTGCATCCGTGCATGGACACACTATTCTAATTGGAGATGATGGGTGGCTTTCGCATCACATATCTATATCTATACCCCTATATATTATATTTTATATTTTTTATATAGTGTGCAGATAAGTTTAACTTTGAATGATGGTCGTTGGATGAGACCAATCCGATGGTGCGGAGATGGCAAATTTGAGCACTACTGGCCGTCGGATATCATCTAGATTCCACCAAATTTTGCCACATGTACAATCTAGAAGACTCCATGGTTGAACTTAAGCATAATGCACAAACCTCAAAACACAAGCATTTCTTTGTTCTAGAATCTTCCATATAAGAATTGCCCAAATGTTTTTCTACATGATTTGCCATTATTTGTTTGTACTTTATGCCTTACAACGCACAATTCCATGAATCTAAAAATAGATTAGCTTTCTTATAAAAACTAGATGATTTTGAATGAAATGGACTATAAGAATTAAACGAACATCTACATCATGCATATATGACTCAAAGCTTACATGCTATAATGTGGTATTTATTCATAATTTGGTTGCCAAATGTCATGCGTGCAATGCATGTGTACCTTACTAGTCTAAATGGTGTTTGTGTGTGTGTGTGTTGTGCTTGTTAAACACATTGTACGTAGTATATCATACATGGTTTAGATTCCAAACATCTAGCTAGAACATACATGTACTATGATTTGAATTCAACATAAAATGGATACATATATTTGAATTTGAGATCGTATGTACATGTAGTTCGTATTTATATACGAATTTACTTCTCCTATATTCATGTCATGTGTTGTGAAGATAATATTTAGATGGTTCTATAACTAACCCGAGTATAATCCCATTCAAACAGGGAAAATGTACTCAAATTTAGTCCATATGCTAGACAACACACATTGTTTTTTTATTGTTGTGGGAAGTGCAAATTGTTTTGTTACTGTACATGTTATGTTTGTTGTCCCGATTTTTTAGTTTTTTTGTTGAATTTGAATGCATTTCTAGTAATATAGTAAAACATGACATGGCTCTCTCTAGTGATGAGGTGCGAATTACCTTTTTTTGGGGTACACGTTAAGCTTGTTTTCCCAAAATTTCAAGCGCGCCTTGTTATGCCGAAATTACAAGCTAGCGTCTCTATCTATCGTGCTGCGAAACTCCCGCCTCTTCAACCCGCGCCTTGTTACCCTGAAATATTTAAGATATATCTTTGTCTCGTTGTGCTCCGACAATTCCCTCCATCTCAATCCGCGCCTTGCTATGCCAAAATTACAACGCGCGTGAAAACTACCACCTCCTGTGAAATCCCGACACACGAAATGCCCGTGATACCCCTGAACTGAAAGAACCGCCTAGCTCAAATTGGTGGGGGTACTTTCGTAACTTACCCCACATTTCGGACAAGCGCGTCCCTAAGCCATGGTCCCCCACTCCCATCCCATCCACCCACCCATTCGTACACCAAGGCTGCGAAAACCCGCGAAGCCCCACACCCTCCTCTGTCCGCCACCCAGCCGGAGCCTCTTCCCCGACGACATCGTCCACAGCAACACCTCGACGTCCCTCATCCACCATACCGGATGAGGATTCATCATCGATCTCGTCGATTCAGCCACCCCGTCCTCCACCTCCAAGGAGCTGCCCCGACGTTCCCCTCGTATTTTGCGCCACCTCCATTCCCACACCGCCATCTTCGCGGGCACCACCAGAAGAGCATCATGATCACCGTTTTCTCGGATGAAGTTGAGGCCTAATCGGCGCCACCAAAGAGGTTGTACACTAACTGCCGCATTTTCTTCTTGATTCGATCTCACGGTGCTGCCGGCGCTCGGTCCCGAGCCGACACGAAGCGGCTCCATCCATGGTGGCGTCGCCGACCACTTCCTCCATGGCGTCGCTCCCTCAGCAGCGACGTCCACATCAGTAGGAGCTGCTATGGCTTTAGCTCTGGCCTGCACTGCTGCTCTGCTCTTGCTCTTGGTCCCCTGCTTGGTCTACTCTTGCTATTGCTCTTGCTCTTGGTCGTGCTGCTGCTCTCGCTCTTGCTTGAGATGCTGCTCTGATATAGCTACACTTCAGTCGACTGAATCGACTTTTGGGTCAGTCAATTTTCAGGGGGTGGGGGGGGGGGGCTCGCCGGTGTTAAGGAAGAACCAGCCATAGCGGGGAGGGGGCTCACTGGAGAGGTACCCCACTATCTATCTTCGGGTTCAGGGTGGGGGCGGTGGTCGCCGGCGGTGGTGGGGCGGTGGCATGGGGATCGCCAGAGAAAAAGCTCGGCATGGGAGGCCTAGAGGGATGGCCGTGACGGCAGCGTACCGGCTGTGGGGAGTGGTTTCGGGGCGGGTGGGGCGGTGCACCGCCGGCCGCAGGCGACGGGGTAGCCTCACCTGATGCTGCTACACGACCAGCTGCCCGGCTCTCGCACACAGTGCTGGTGCTGCTACTACTGCTTTTCTGCTACTAGTGAGTTCCGTTTCGACAGCAAAATTCAGGTTCGACAGTTAAGTTCAGTTTCGACAGTTAAATTCAGTTTTGATAGTT
The DNA here is from genome assembly GCF_003073215.2 of Triticum urartu. NCBI lineage: Eukaryota > Viridiplantae > Streptophyta > Magnoliopsida > Poales > Poaceae > Triticum > Triticum urartu. The sequence continues at coordinate 116,395,789 of NC_053025.1, forward strand.
AAGTTCAGAGATGAGTGGCTGATGTATTTTACATCTAGGACTTTGTGGTTATGTATTTTACGTCATCTATTGGAGATGCTATTAGAATTCCACTCAGGTTAACGCTGTCTCTCTTTTCCTGCTTCAGCCTCGGTGTCGTACAACTCACCAGAGCTGCTCTAACGATGAAACCCTCCATCACAGCGGAGCAGTACCCCGGGCTCCATCTCCAGATGCCTAAGATCTTCTTCCCCTCCTTCGACAGCCAAGTCAGCTGGAGCATCCTCACCGACGAACCCAATCACGCTGAGATCGACATGGCTTCGCCAAAGAGGTTGTACACTTGTTGCATCTCTGTTTTACTCTATGTGTTATATATATTGTCCACTAAGCACACGTAGTAATGTGAAATACGATTATTTTATCCTACTATATGACAGGCAGTGAGGTACCAGGAAACTTAGCTATCTGCGATGGATTCTCTTAAACGCCATCATTATTTATCTCTGTGGGTTTGAGCTATGCATTTGTCGATGGGCCTGGGAGTTGAGCTAGTAGGGCAGTGGCCTGGGTCCAAAGCAATAGAAGTAGCACAAAAACATTTTTTGAGTGTAGGCTTTTCCTTGCTCAAGCCTGCCTACTAGAATCGCCAGTGCTTGAAAGGAAAAGTGAAGGAAAACATAGGAATTGAAAAGTTTCCTATGGTACTACTATTCATGAATTTGGTTCAAAGGAATGGAGCAAAGGATAACTGTAGGATTTGTTCCTTTAGTGTCTCCTTGAAAGAAAAATCGTAGGAATTTTAATGTCCACTTGTCCTCCTTTTCAAATTCCTATTCATGAAGCACAAGACTAAGAGATGGTAGCATAATAGCATTATAACCTTACATTTTCTTGTGGTTTGACTTAATCTCACCATGCTTCTTTGCATCATGTGATCTTCCAATTCTTGCGAATCAAACACCCAAATTAGCAGAAATACTGTGTTTTTAAATTCTCTTTTTTGCACATGCATTCCTATCCTATTCCTGTCTATTTACTATCCCTGCATTGTTAGAATCCTCAAATTCAAACAAGCCCTTACACAATTACTTCTGTTACAGATTTGTGTCAAAGAAAACCTTGTGTGGTTTGTCCTGCTCCTGCTGTGTTGTGTTCCACCCCAGCTCAGCTGCTCCAACGATGGAAGGGTTCACCACAGCAGGGATCCGCTCTCCAGACTGTCTTTCACCGCCTCAGATCTTCTTCCCTGCCACCGACATCCACGACAACTGCATTACCATCATCAACTGAGCAGATGACCATGAGGACTGAGTTTTTAAATGGTTGTGGGGTACATAGTGGGGCAGCAATCAGTACTATATGTGTACTATCTGGTTAATCTCGGGTGTCTACTATGAGTTTCATGTTGGGTGCAAACAAACATTAAAGGAGCCATTATTTGTATTTTTAACTAAAGCTATTATCCGCCTGCTATCATTGGTTTTGGGTCTATCCATAGTATGCTACCATCACTCTGGATTTGTGCATGCACTCCTTACATAATCTCACTATGTTTTATTCCTATGCATGTCAGTTATTGTGCACAATGGAACTGAACATGTAGAGCAAAAGAGACGAGCCTTGCATGGCAATAAATTTCATGCAGACGCCGCTCCATGGTGGGCGCAAAGGCAGCCCCCCTCCACCCATTTCAGATCGTAATCAAGAGGAAGATAACTGTTCTGACGGGGATTTAGAAGGAGAAGACCACTCCTATTTACCCCCTGAGGTCTTCGCTCTAACTTGGCATGCTGATGTTGGTAATATCATGCATATGGTGCCTTTCATTGCTTACTGTATATATCAAATATGTCATCTTCTTAGTTTAGACATGCTTTGTGTCAATGCCATCTGTTTAGTTTCTTTATCGTATATGTGAATCATGCAATGCCATCTTGTTTAGCCAGGCATCATATATGTGAATTTTGCAATGCCACCCTGGTTAGCCAGTCATCTTATATGTGAATTATATCATGCCATCATTTTTTATTACAAGTTAAATTTTTCAACAATTTCAGTACATTCAATTACTCTTCCTGTGCATCAGCCATTCGACAGGTCATGGAAAAATCTGAAGTGGATACAAGGTCTTTAGAGCAGACAATGCTATCCGACGAAGCGCATGTCTTGCTCGTTATGGATAGCTCCTCAGAGGAGGATTCAGAGACAGATGACCAGTCCTATCCCCCCCGAGGTGCATGCTCTAACTTGGTAGGGTTAGGTTGCTCATATCGTGCGTATGGTATTGATAACCCACAAGTATTGGGGATCGCAATAGTTTTCGAGGGTAGAGTATTCAACCCAAATTTATTGATTCGACACAAGGGGAGCCAGAGAATATTCTAAAGTATTAGCACCTGAGTTGTCAATTCAACCAAACCTGGGAACATAATATCTGCAGCAAAGTGTTTAGTAGCAAAGTAATATGATAATAGTGGTAACGATAGCAAAAGGTAATAGTAGTAAAAGTAATGTTTTTGGAATTTTGTAGTGATGATAGCAATAGCAACGGAAAAGTAAATAAGCGAAGAACAATATATGGAAAGCTCGTAGGCAATGGATCGGTGATAGAGAATTATGCCGGATGCGGTTCATCATGTAACAGTCATGACCTAGGGTGACATAGAACTAGCTCCAGTTCATCAATGTAATGTAGGCATGTATTCCGAATATAGTCATACGTGCTTATGGAAAAGAACTTGCATGACATCTTTTGTCCTACCCTCCCGTGGCAGCGGGGTCCTAATGGAAACTAAGGCATATTAAGGCCTCCTTTTAATAGAGTACAAGAACAAAGCATTATCACATAGTGAATACATGAACTCCTCAAACTATGGTCATCACCAGTAAGTATCCCGATTATTGTCACTTCAGGGTTAACGGATCATAACACATAATAGGTGACTATAGACTTGTAAGATAGGATCAAGAACTCTCATATATTGATGAAAACATAATAGGTTCAGATCTGAAATCATGGCACTCGGGCCCTAGTGACAAGCATTAAGCATAGCAAAGTCATAGCAACATCAATCTCAGAACATAGTGGATACTAGGATCAAACCCTCACAAAACTAACTCGATTACATGATAAATCTCCTCCAACCATCGCCGTCCAACAAGCCTACAATGGAATTACTCACGCACGGCGGTGAGCATCCTGAAATTGGTGATGGAGGATGGTTCATGATGACGATGGTGACGGATTCCCCTCTTCGGAGCCCCGAACGGACTCCAGATCAGCCCTCCCAAGAGGTTTTAGGGCTTGGCGGCGACTCTGTATCGTAAAACGCGATGAATCCTTCTCTCTGATTTTCTCTCTCTGAAACCAAATATATAGAGTTGGAGTTGAGGTCGGAGGAGTTCCAGGGGGCCCACGAGGTAGGGGGCGCGCCCTAGGGGGGCAGGCGTGCCCCCCACCCTCGTGGACAGGTGGTGGGCCCCCTGGCCTTCATCTTTTACGAGGATTTTTTATTATTTCTGAAAAGTTGCTGCGTGAAGTTTCAGGTCATTCTGAGAACGTTTGTTTCTACATATAAATAACACCATAGAAACTCTCCTGAAAACAACATTAGTCCGGGTTAGTTCCATTCAAATCATGCAAGTTAGAGTCCAAAACAAGGGCAGAAGTGTTTGGAAAAGTAGATACGACGGAGACGTATCAACTCCCCCAAGCTTAAACCTTTGCTTGTCCTCAAGCAATTCAGTTGATAAACTGAAATTGATAAAGAAAAACTTTTACAAAATCTATTTTCTCTTGTTGTTGTAAATATGTAAAGCCAGCATTCAAGGTTTCAGCAAAGATTATAACTAACCACATTCGCAATAATGCATAGGTCTCAAGTTTACTCATATCAATGGCATAATCAACTAGCGAGCAATACTAATAAATCTCGGATGACAACACTTTCTCAAAACAATCATAATATGATATAACAAGATGGTATCTCGCTAGCCCTTTCTGAGACCGCAAAACATAAATGCAGAGCACCTTTAAAGATCAAGGACTGACTAGACATTGTAATTCATGGTAAAAGAGATCCAGTCAAGTCATACTCAATGTAAACTAACAGTAATGAATGCAAATGACAGCGGTGCTCTTCAACTGGTGCTTTTTAGTAAGAGGATGATGACTCAACATGAAAGTAAATAGATAGGCCCTTCGCAGAGGGAAGCAGGGGTTTGTAGAGGTGCCAGAGCTCAATTTTGAAATAGAGGTGAATAATATTTTGAGCGGTATACTTTCATTGTCAACATGACAACCAAGAGATGGTAATATCTTCCATGCTACACACATTATAGGCGGTTCCCAAATAGAATGGTAAAGTTTATACCCCCCTCCACCAACAAGCATCAATCCATGGCTTGCTCGAAACAACGAGTGCCTCCAACTAACAAGAGTCCCAGGGGGGGTTTTGTTTGCAATTATTTTGATTTAGTTTGCATAAAGCATGGGACTGGGCATCCCGGTGACCAGCCATTTTTCTCGTGTGGGAGGAGTGAAGTCCACTCCTCTTGAGAATAACACGCCTAACATGGAAGATACGAACATCCCTAGTTGATACATGAGCTATTCGAGCATACAAAACAGGATATTTATTTGAAGGTTTAGAGTTTGGCACATACAAATTTACTTGGAATGGCAGGTAGATACTGTATATAGGTAGGTATGGTGGACTCATTTGGAATAACTTTGGGGTTTATGGAATTGGATGCACAAGCAGTATTCCCGCTTAGTACAGGTGAAGGCTAGCAAAAGACTAGGAAGCGACCAGCTAGAGAGCGACAACAGTCATGAATATGCATTAAAATTAATCAACACCGAATGCAAGCATGAGTAGGATATAATCTACCATGAACATAAATATCATGAATGCTATGTTGATTTTGTTTCAACCACATGCGTAAACATGTGCCAAGTCAAGTCACTTAAATCATTCAGAGGAGGATACCAGCCTATCATACCACATCACAACCATTTTAATAGCATGTTTGCACGCAAGGTAAACCATTATAACTCATAGCTAATCAAGCACGGCACAAGAAACTATGATCTTTAGTTGTCATTGCAAACATGTTTATCCATAATAGGCTGAATCAAGAACGATGAACTAATCATATTTACAAAAACAAGAGATGTCGAGTTCATACCAGCTTTTCTCATCTCAGCCAGTCCATCATATATCGTCATAATTGCCTTTCACTTGCACGACCGAATGATGTGAAAAATAATAATAGTGCACGTGCATTGGACTAAGCTGGAATCTGCAAGCATTCAATAAACATGAGAAGACAAGGCAATATGGGCTCTTTTGTCAGATCAACAATAATGCATATAAGGGCCACTTCAACAATTTAATTATGGTCTTCTCCTATTGACCCCAAAGAAAAGAAAAGAAATAAAACTATTTACACGGGAAAGCTCCCAACAAGCAAAAGAAGAACAAGAAATCTTTTTGGGTTTTCTTTTTAATACTACTACAAGCATGGAAAGTAAACTAATTAAAAGCTACAACTAATTTTTTTGGTTTTTCTTAAGGTTTATCAAACACACAAGAAGAAAGCATAAAAAGGGAAATAAACTAGCATGGATGATACAATGAAAAAGTATGAGCACCGACATCTAGCAATGAGTGTGTCAACATGAATATAATGTTGGTGAGAAATACGTACTCCCCCAGGCTTAGGCTTTTGTCCTAAGTTGGTCTATGGCCATGGCTGGCCTGGCGGGTATCCATAATAATAGTTGGGGTCGTACTGTGAGGAAGAAGACTCTGATTGCCACCGGTTGACAATCATCTCCGGGTCCCAATGGTAATTGGACTGTCGTGGAGGCTCAACTTGTGGTTCCGGTTCTGGCTCTGTGGCTGATGTAGGGTTCCGATAGGCATGAATAGCCTCTAACGGAACAAGGTACTAGCCTGCAGATAAATCAAACAAGGAAGGAGCAGGCAGGGTAATAGTCTCAGGATGATGTTTATCAAAGAACAATTTGTATTTAAGCTCCCCTTCCCTATTCTTAACAATGAAATCGTGTGCCACCATACTCTTATAATCTAAATAAACACGAGACGACACTTTTTCTTCCTTCTCATAATGCCTAATAGGTATGTTAAAATGTGCAGCTAGGCGAGAAGCATAGATGCCTCCAAAGATGGGGCCCTTTGTACGGTTCAGACTTAACCGTTTAGCAATAATGCCGCCCATACTAACAGAGTTATCACTGAATAAACCGTGGAGCAAAATAGTAATATCAGGAACACTAAGGTTTCCACAATTTCCGCGACCAATTAGGCAACGACTAGAAAATAATGCAAAATAGCGTAAAATAGGAAAATGTATGCTAGTGATTCGTGCATCGGAAACCTTCCTTGTTTCCCCTACAGTGATGATATCAATAAACCCATCCACATCGCTGCGATGTGGTTCCTCTGTCGTGACCTCAAAAGGGACCAAACAAACCCGACAAAAATCATAAAGTGACATCTCCTTATGCTCATCATATAAATAAAACTCCACCATAGGTGGTGAGCTCCTAGAACGGAAATGAAAGTTTTGCACAAAGATATTTGTGAGTAAGAGATACTGATCGTGATGGTCGTGGAGGAAAGCGGTGAGGCCTGCATTCTCAGCGAATTCATAAAAATCTTCATAAATTCCGGCTGATCTCAAGAAATCATCAGAAGGCCATTCACACGACCGAACCTCCGTGGTGCAAGGCAGATTATATTCGGGCTTCGGTGCCTTTTCCTTCGAGCTTTGGCTTGATGAGCCCCTCAAAAGTCTCTTCATTATTTTCTGAAAAATTCTGAAATTTTTAGTAACTTCAAAATAAAAGTAAACCAAACTCAATACTATTGATAGCAACTACTCCTACAAGTGCCTAGAGCCTATATCATGCATCAAAACTACTTTTGACCATATAAATTTGACATGCAAGCTCAAGAACAGGGTCACCTAAGCAGAAAAACTTTGCAATGAATAAAGCACTAGAACAAGAACTAATTGGAGTAATGGAGGAGTCACATACCAAGGAACAATCTCCCCAAGCAGTTTTGTGAGAGGTGCTTTGAGCAAGGAGATCGAAAATGGCAGCAAAATGAGCTTGGACTTGGGTTTGAGCAGGATATTCGTGTTAGGGGGAGGAATAAGGAGTGTGTGGGTGAAAGGATAAGAGGAGGAGGGCCACCATGGGCCCACGAGGCAGGGGGCGCGCCTAGGGGGTAGGGCGCGCCCTCCACCCTCGTGGCCAGGTGGATGACCCCCCCGTTGTGTTCTCAGTGCCAAATATTCTCTAATATCCCAGAAAAAATCATATTTAAATTTCAGGGCATTTGGAGAACTTTTATTTTTGGGGTATTTTTACATTGCACAGATAATCAGATAACAGACAGAAAAATATTATTTTTATTTTCTTTAATATAAATAACAGAAAGTAAAAGTGGGGTACAGAAGGTTGTGCCTTCTAGTTTCATCCATCTCATGATCATCAAAAGGAATCCACTAACAAGGTTGATCAAGTCTTGTTAACGAACTCATTCCGAATAACATGGAACCGGAGAAATTTCGAATAACACTATGTTACCTCAACGGGAATATGCACATCCCCAATAACAAGAATATCATATTTCTTCTTGACAGTAGGAAGAGGAAATTCAAAACCTCCAAATATAATCGATGGAATTTTTCCAATAGAGTTGATACTATGAACTTGAGGTTGTTTCCTTGGAAGGTGTACCGTATGCTCATTACCATTAACATGAAAAGTAACATTGCCTTTAGTGCAATCAATAACAGCCCCTGCAGTATTCAAATAGGGTCTTCCAAGAATAATAGACATACTATCGTCCTCGGGAATATCAAGAATAACAAAGTCCGTTAAAATAGTAACGTTTGCAACTACAATAGGCACATCCTCACATATACCGACAGGTATAGTAGTTGATTTATCAGCCATTTGCAAAGATATTTCAGTAGGTGTCAACTTATTCAAATCAAGTCTACAATATAAAGAGAGAGGCATAACACTAACACCGGCTCCAAGATCACATAAAGTAGTTTTAACATAGTTTCTTCTAATAGAGCATGGTATAGTTGGTACACCGGGATCTCCAAGTTTCTTTGGTATTCCACCCTTAAAAGTATAATTAGCAAGCATGGTGGAAATTTCAGCTTCTGGTATCTTTCTTTTATTTGTAATTATATCTTTCATGTACTTATCATAAGGATTGGTTTTGAGCATATCACTTAATCGCATACGCAAAAAGATAGGTCTAATCATTTCAGCAAAGCGCTCAAAATCCTCGTCATCCTTTTTCTTGGATGGTTTGGGAGGAAAGGGCATGGGTTTCTGAACCCATGGTTCTCTTTCTTTACCATGTTTCCTAGCAACAAAGTCTTTTTTTATCATAACGTTGATTCTTTGATTGTGGGTTATCAAGATCAACAGCAGGTTCAATTTCTATATCATTATCATTACTAGGTTGAGCATCATCATTAACATTATCATTAACATTATCACTAGTTTCAGGTTCATTACCAGATTGTATTTCAGCATCAGAGATAGAGATATCATTTGGATTCTCAGGTGTTTCAGTAATAGGTTCACTAGAAGCATGTGAAGTCCTATCATTTTTCTTTGTCTTCCTTTTAGAAGGACTAGGTGCATCTATATTATTTCTCTGAGAATCTTGCTCAATTCTTTTAGGATGGCTGTCGGTGTCAAAACCGGCGGATCTCGGGTAGGGGGTCCCGAACTGTGCGTCTAAGGTGGATGGTAACAGGAGACAGGGGACACGATGTTTTACCCAGGTTTGGGCCCTCTTGATGGAGGTAATACCCTACGTCCTGCTTGATTGTTCTTGATGATATGAGTAGTACAAGAGTTGATCTACCACGAGATCAAAGGGGCTAAACCCTAGAAGCTAGCTTATGGTATGATTGTATGTTGTCCTACGGACTAAAACCCTCCGGTATATATAGACACCGGAGGGGGCTAGGGTTACACGCGGTCGGTTACAAAGGAGGAGATATACATATCCATATTGCCTAGCTTGCCTTCAATCTTGTAACTTCATAGTCCAACTGTCCGGCCAAAGGATATAGTCCGGCTGTCCGGAGACCCCCTAATCCAGGACGACCTCAGTAGCCCCTGAACGAGGCTTCAATGACGATGAGTTCGGCGCGCAGTATTGTGTTCGGCATTGCAAGGCGGGTTCCTCCTCCGCATACATCATGGAAGAGTTTTGAATACGAGGATGGTGTCCGGCCCTGCAAAATAAGTTTCACATACCACAGTAGAGAGAATAATATTTCCACAAATCTAATCTGCTAACACGTTTTGACAGCATGACATCACGCCATGGCCTGGTTATTATTCGAACCGCTTTTCTTAACCAGCTCCGCACATATCGCGAGGCGGTTTTCTTGACACATCTTGTCAAAGCAGAGACCGTGTCCCCTTATCACGGGATTCTCATCAATACAGACATGGGTAACCCAACCGTGCCTGTTGGTATGACTCCTAGATCTTAGGCAAGTCCCAAACGGCCACGAGTAGGACGCTTGATATTCACCCTCTTTATAAAGGGGACAAGGCTTTTTCTTTTTTCCCTCCCGTGCTCAATCGAATCCTTCCCCCGCCTCGAGTTCTAACACCCAAAGCTCAGGTCAGGTGCTTCATACCTTCAACTATGTCTGGATCCAACCTTTATGGTCGGTGGATGCCTTCCTCCGTCACAGAGGAGGACATCAAGAAGTTGAGAGAGGCCAGATATCTGACCGCCGAAATTTCGCATAGGCTGCCTGCCCGAGGGCAGGTCGTCCCTACTCCCGAACCCAATGCTACAAAAAAATACACTTCCGTGATGATACGCGTTTGTCACAGTAGGTCACGTTTTTGTCATGCATGTACATCCATGACAAATTTATGACAGAATCAAGATAGTCATACCTGTGCTGTCGTAGAAGTGTTCCATGACATTACCAAAGTTATCATCACGGAAGCGTCCACTTCCATGACGATAAATCGCGCGTCACAGAAGTTCTTTCTTCAAGGGTGACCAACACGTGGCATCCACCTTAACGGAACGCCGTTAAGCTATCGGGTTGGGTTTTGGATCCGATAACCCGTTAACAGCCCTGACCAATGGGGATTTTCCACGTGTAAAATCATCATTGGCTGGAGGAAACACATGTCGGCTCATCATCAGGACAGATGTTATCCACTCATTGGACAGAAGGCGCCTATGATACGTTGACACGTGGCACGGCCCAACAGAGGCCCATTCCTGTGAAAAGGCCGGCCCGTTTGACTTGGTCAAAAGGTGGCGGGCCGGCCCATGGAAAGCCTGTTAATGGCATGTTCGCATATAGCCCATTTCCAGCCCGCTAACCCAAGGCCCGTTACGCCCTATCCGAATTAGGCCCAGTAGTGTCATCTGGGCCATCCAATATGATTCCAGCCCGTTTTCACTTTTGGCCCATGTATGGCCCATGACGTCTTTCGGCCCATATGAGGCCCTATGTAACTCTTGGCCTATTAACGACCCGTGGTGAAACTGGCCCGTAATGAACAGTGCATCACTTTACACCCATTAACGGCCCGTGGTGAAACTCGCCCGTAATGAACAGTGCATCACTTTACACCCATTAACGGCCCGTTATTCCGTTGGGCCGTCTCCAGCCCATGTTATCTTTCGGCCTTCTCAGAGCCCATTTATTCTTGGGCTCATTTCCAGCATTCGTTTACTTACGGCCCGTTACTGTCATTTTCTGCTTATGGGCCAAATTCAACCTGTGGTTACAGTCGACCCATTTGTGGTCCGTTAATACGTTGTGCCGTTTTCATAGCGTCATCAAATACGGCCTATTAACGATGGCCAATTATGGTCGGCCATGAACGGACGATTCCAACTCTATCCCATTTACGACCGGAATGCAGTCTGTTTGGCCCATGTTTGGCCAATCAATCATACGGCCCATATAAGGCCCATTGATGATACGGCCCGTAGAAGGCCTGTCGGTGTCAAAACCGGCGGATCTCGGGTAGGGGGTCCCGAACTGTGCGTCTAAGGCGGATGGTAACAGGAGGCAGGGGACACAATGTTTTACCCAAGTTCGGGCCCTCTTGATGGAGGTAAAACCCTACGTCCTGCTTGATTAATATTGATGATATGGGTAGTAGAAGAGTAGATCTACCACGAGATCAGAGAGGCTAAACCCTAGAAGCTAGCCTATGGTATGATTGTATGTTGTAGTTGTTGTGTCCTACGAACTAAAACCCTCCGGTTTATAGACACAGTAGAGGGTTAGGGTTACACAAGGTCGGTTATAAAGGAGGAGATATCCATATCCGTATTGCCTAGCTTGCCTTCCACGCCAAGTAAAGTCCCATCCAGACACGAGACAAAGTCTTCAATCTTGTATCTTCATAGTCCAACAGTCCGGCCAAAGGATATAATCCGGCTGTCCGGAGACCCCCTAATCCAGGAGTCCCACAGTAGCCCCTGAACCAGGCTTTCATTGACGATCAGTCCGGCGAGCAGTATTGTCTTCGGCATTGCAAGGCGGGTTCCTCCTCCGAATATACCACGGAAGGATTTGAATATAAGGATAGTGTCCAACCCTGCAAAATAAGTTCCACATACCACCGTAGAGAGAATAATATTTCCATAAATCCAATTTGCTGACTTGTTTTGGCAACACGACATTATGTCATGGCCCGGTGATTATTCGAACCATTTCCTGTAACTAGCCCCGCACATAACGCGAGGCAGTATTTTGACACGTCTTGTCAAAGCAAAGATCGTGTCCCCTTATCACGGGATTCTCATCAATACGGGCGTGGGTAACCCAACCGCGCCATCGATTACGGCGCTTGGGGGATAAGCGAGTTTTACCAGGCTAGTGGGGACGCTTAGTTTCGTCCGCCCATATAAAGGGATAAGTATTCACCTTTTCATCCACGCCTTCTTCCTCCTTTGCTCATCCGTTTTTGCACACTCGAGCTCTAGCGCCCAAGTCCGCACTTCCCACCTCAACCTTCTCCAATCATGTCCGGAGCGGAGGCAGGTGGATGGTCTGCTCCGTCACGGAGGGAAACATCAAGAAGCTGAGGAGAGCCGGATACCTGCCCGACGACATCGCGCACCGGCTCCCAGATGAGGGGCAGCTCATCCCCACCCTCGGGCCCCATGAGAGGGTAGTGTTCCTTACCCATTTCCTCCGCAGAATGGGATTCCCTCTCCACCCATTCGTTCGGGGGCTCATGTTCTAGTACGGCATGGATTTCCATGATCTGGCCCCGAACTTCATCCTCAACATCTCGGCGTTTATCGTCGTGTGCGAGGCCTTCCTTCGCATCAAGCCCCACTTCGGCTTATGGCTGAAGACCTTCAATGTCAAGCCGAAGGTAGTGGGCGGCCGCCAGGCGGAGTGCGGAGGTGCCATGGTGGGCAAGATGCCCAATGTTACATGGCTCGAGGGCTCCTTTGTGGAAACCATAAAGGGGTGGCAATCGGGGTGGTTCTACATCACCGAGCCGCGTGACCCTGCATGGGCAACGGCCCCCGAGTTCTGATCTGGCATCCCCACGCGGCTCACCTCCTAGAAAGAGAAGGGCCTGTCCTGGGGTAGTTCGGGAGAGCTGACCGGACTCCAAACATGTATTCAAAACATGGTGAACAATAAGCTCAAACTCGTTAACGTAGTCTAGGTCATGCTCATCCGCCGGATCCTCCCGTGTGAACAACGGGCCTTCAACTTGTGGGAGTTCGACCCGGCGCAACACCAAACTCTAAACAGGCTCTTCGATACAACACACGAGGATTCCTGGAAGGTGCTATTCAAGCGCGCCGAGGTTCCTCCTCCTACTACCAAGGATCACGGATTCTGCGCGAAGCGCCAAGCCAGCGCGGTAAGCTGTTTTACCTCTTACAAGATACTTGTTTTACCTAGTTTGACTCTATGCGGGATCTAAGCTCCCGTTCCTTTGACAGGACTGGCAGGAAATGGCCGGACAGATTGACTATCCGACTCCTTTGCCCGAAGGCCCAGCAAACACTCTCCTGACGGAGATGCTGACTCCGGCTCCTTACAAGGTGACAGAGAAGACCAAGAAGGCCAAGGGAACCCGAAAGAGTTCCCGACGCCAGGTGTTATCGGACTCATCGTCCGATGACTCTGCGGCACACTCCTTCCCCGAAGACGAGGAGGAAGAAGAAGATGCTCCCCTTCCAGGCGGGGGAGACAAGAAAAGGAAGGCCGCCCCAACTGGGGGGGCCGAAGGGTCCAAGAAGGGAAGGACTCTCCTTCCGGACAGTTCCACCGCCGCCGATGAAGGCGAAGACGAGTGGTTGCCCAGAGCCAAGCCCCTGGGGAGATCGTAAGTATTCGGATACCAGAGTAACTCATAGCATTCCTTTGTCGCACTGCTTTCCCTAACGCCGAACATGATTATGCAGGCTGCCACGAGCCAGTATCGATGTATCATCGGGCGGCTCCCTGGGCTTGTCGGACATGGATAGCGATCCAGTCCCGATCGCCACCTCCCCTCATCCTGCTGACGATGCCGAGGTGCTGTCTCACGAGGCACTGGGTCAAGGGGAGACAGTCCCGGAGGCGCCTCAAGGCGGCCTCCCGGACTCCGGGAGCCGAGGGGACAAGGCCCCTGAGAGCTCCGAGTTCGGCCCTCAGCCGAACACCGCGCCGGAACCTCCAGTGGTTCCGGGCTCGGGCAGACGGCCTCCTTCTAAGAGGGGCGAGACACCTGTACCGGTGACTTCTGTCCATCTAGAGGTGCCGGACAATCTGCTGGAAGCGCTCCGCAGCGCTTCCATCGACGAGGAGCACCGCACTATCATGAGTGCGGTGATCTAGAAGGTTCAGTCCGCCAAGAGCGGATTGACTGAAGTCTGTGCCAGCCTTCTAACAGGCTTTGAGGTAAGTGTTTGAAATATAGGAAAATATTACCGCATAGACAGTAGCCCCTGATGCTCTGTTTGGTGTTCACAAAAAAAAGCCGAACAAAGGATCAAACAATATCACAGGAGTCTAATATGAGTATGTCAATATGCGTATGCAGGCTTCGCTGCTGGCGTCCGCCGCACTGACTGCGGAGGTCGCCATACTGAAGCAGGACCTCGAGGGGTCCAAGAAAGAGCTCGGCCTTGCCAAGAGGCAGCTCGAGGAGAACAAGGGTAAGTAATACCCTGTCTATAGATATGTATATATAAAAGAAGATGCGATTGCAAAATGACAGGATCATTGTATATTTGCCAGGGGCCACGACTGAGGTGGCAGCCCTGAAGCAATCGCTAACCAAGGCCGAAGATAAAGCGGCCAAGGAGCGCACCGAGCGGGAAAAGCAAGAGGCTCATGTGGGCGAGGTGCAGCAAGAGCTCCAGGCTCTAGTGACGAAGCACGAGGCGTTGGAGCTTGACTCGAAGATGCGGGAGTCTGAGCTTGCCGCGACCCTCGAGAGCGCAAAAAGTGCCAAGGCCGAAGCCTAAAAGGCCCTCCAGGAGATCGACACAATGAAGAAGATAGCGGCGGGTAAGGCATTCTATATGCAGAGCAAGCATGTGAAAGTAAATTACCGATTACTTACCCGAATTCGGAGCTCTCCAGGAGCATTCGCGGATTTGCCCCGCAGCGTGTCGGATGCCGCGCAGTTTTACCAGGCCGAGGAGGGAAGCTCGACGGAGAAGCTGTTCTGGTCTCAGTATACTGAGACCGAACACCTGATGCCTCTGAGCGACCAGCTAAAGCAGCTGGTTGAGCTGCACAAGGCGGCCGAACAGGCCATGAAGGGCCTTATAGTCCGGCTGTGGCCTGGCGGCGCCCTTTCGAATAGCTACTTTGGCCTGGTGAGGCGGCTTGTGGATGTCTGCCCACGGCTGGATGTCGTCAAGCGGTCCGTCTGCATCGAAGGTGCACGCCGGGCTTTCGCCCGTGTGAAGGTGCAGTGGGCCAAGCTAGACGCTGTGAAGCTGATCAAGGAAGGGCCGCCGCAGGGCAAGGAGCATCGCACCCCCGAAATTTATTTTGAGGGTGTCCTGAAGGGTGCCCGTCTTGTAGCGAACGAATGTTCAAAGGATGTAATATTTGAGTAAACTTGCTTGTGTGATCCTGTATGATGAAAACTTGTTTCATATGCGCTATGCAATGCTTGTGTGAATTTAAAATATTACCTTCTGTTTGGCTGTTTATGCAATCTGAGAGATGGCTAGTCCACGTCTTATGCCCCCATGCCACGAGTGCTGGGGTGTTCGGGATAAACCTGAGCACTCTTGTTCCCATGTTTGGGTCCTTCGAGGGAGGTGCTCAGCACAATGAACAAGGAAACCGGACTAATAATGCTTTATCACTCTCACTTAGCCATAGAATTCTATAATTTTAAAATTCGGCGAAGCCCCAGGTATTCGGAAGGCCGAATTCGGGGCGCGATACACGCCTTTAAGCCGAACAGGGCCGGCCCTCACTCTAAGCGGCATAAGTCTTTAGGGACTCGAAAACCTCGCCGAACAACGACCAGTCTCTCGCCTTATCATGACAGTCAGTTTTAGCTTTCTCTACTGAGGTGCTCAGCCCAGCAGAACCGGGGCATAATCGCTGTAGTTCTCCTAGCGCTACCTTAGCTGATAGAGTGGAACGTAAGGTACCAAAACATAGGAGCCGGGCAAACCCAACATTTGACCAAAGATATGATTCGGAGCTGATGCATATAATGCTATAAGTTCGGGGTGCCGCACTTGTGAAAGTGTTCGGACTTTTCACACCATATTGTGGGGTACGTAAGCCCCTGGTGTATTGGCCGTACCAAAGTGTACGATTGCAAGGCGTCATTGATGAACACACACACACACACACACATATATATATATATAACAAGAATTGCAATAATAGTCGTAATGTTATGCATTGATTTTTAAAAAATGTGCGTTTAAAGAAGAATGATACAGATGGTGTGATAAGCAAAGAGTAGGACTATGTCCCTTCCAAGGGCAAGCTGAGGAATAGTATTAAATCAAATATTTTGCTCGTTATTGTAATCCACCTGGGAATTCCGTGGTGTGATGTAGCTTTCTGCCTCCTTGGTTGCTGCATCATGTGTTCGGCAATAGTGCCGCCGGACAGGGTTTCCAGAGATTAAGGTCCTGAAAATGAGAAAAATAACCAAACGGGAAGCCCCTAGTGCGGTTTAAGCCGCGTCTTGGGGCGTGCCGCAGTTGTGCCCCCTCCCCACCTGTGCCCATGGTATTTTTAATGCGTAATTATGTACGCGTGGCACGAGTTTCGCCGTTTGGCTGAGACTGGGGTGGGGGCCGCATTGCTACGCGAGCTCAGATCGCGCCAGGTGGTCTAGTTGCCGATTGCTCCGAGCGCGCTTGAAGGTGTCCCGGTCTTGAAACACCAAACTGGTGGATTGCCTTGAGAGGCTGCTTTGCGCTTCTGCTGCAAGGGCCACGGTGTGCTCCTCTGTTCGGAGAGAGCGCTCTATATTTCCATTGACTGTAATAACCCCACGAGGTCCTGGCATCTTGAGCTTGAGGTATGCATAATGTGGTACCGCATTGAATCTTGCAAATGCGGTTCGCCCGAGCAGTGCATGATAACCACTGCGGAACGGGACTATAGCAAAGATTAACTCTTCGCTTCGGAAGTTATCCGGGGATCCGAAGACCACTTCCAGTGTAATTGAGCATGTGCAATGGGCCTCTACGCCTGGAATGACGCCCTTAAAGGTCATTTTTGTGGGTTTGATCCTTGAGGGATCTATACCCATTTTGCGCATTGTGTCCTGATAAAGCAGGTTCAGGCTGCTGCCGCCATCCATAAGGACTCGAGTGAGGTTAAATTCGTCAATGATTGGGTCCAGAACCAGTGTGGCGAATCCGCCATGACGGATACTAGTGGGATGGTCCCTGCGATCGAAAGTGATCGGATAGGAGGACCATGGGTTGAACTTTGAGGCGACTAGCTCCAATGCATGTACGTCCCTGAGCGCACGCTTCCGCTCCCTTTTGGGAATGTGGGTTGCGTATATCATGTTCATCGTCCGCACTTGTGGGGGAAACCTCTTCTGTCTTCCGGTGTGTGGCTGCTAGGGCTCCTCCTCGTCATCGCTATGTGGCCCCTTGTCCTTGTTTTCGGCAATTTAACTTGCCGGCCAGCTTGAACACCCAACAATCCCTGTTGGTGTGATTGGCTGGCTTATCTGGGGTGCCGTGTATTTGACACGAGCGATCGAGTATACGGTCCAAGATGGACGGGCCCGGTGTACTTTGTTTGAATGGCTTTTTCTGCTGACCAGGTTTAGAGCCTTTGAATCTGGCATTGACTGCCGTATCCTCGTTATTATCGATGTTAATGCGGCGCTTATATTTTGTTGTGACGTGACCTGCTATTGCCGTCCTTGGTATCCGAAGTACCATGGTTGTTTGATATGTTATTACTGCGAGCCAGCCAGCTGTCTTCTCCCGCACAAAAGCGGGTCATGAGTGTCGTGAGGGTGGCCATAGATTTTGGCTTTTCCCGACCAAGGTGCCGGGCTAGCCATTCGTCGCGGATGTTGTGTTTGAAAGCCGCTAGGGCCTCTGCATTCGGACAGTCGATGATTTGATTTTTCTTTGTTAGGAACTGAGTCCAGAATTTCCTGGCCAATTCTTCTGGCTGCTGAATTATGTGTCTCAAGTCATCGGTATCTGGTGGCCGCACATAAGTGCCCTGAAAGTTGTCGAGGAATGCGGCTTACAGATCTTCCCAACAGCCGACGGACTCTGCTGGCAAGCTGTTAAGCCAATGCCGCGCTGGTCCCTTGAGCTTTAGTGGGAGGTATTTGATGGCATGTAAGTCATCACCACGGGCCATGTGGATGTGGAGGAGGAAATCCTCGATCCATACTGCGGGATCTCTTGTGCCGTCGTATGATTCAATATTTACAGGTTTGAAACCTTCTGGGATTTGATGATCCATTACTTCGTCTGTGAAGCATAAGGGGTGTGCGGCGCCTCTGTATTGGGCTATATCGCGACGCAGATCGAATGGGTCTTGCCCGCTGTGTTCGGCCCGGCCGGATTTACTTTTACTGTATCCGGCGTGACGTTTATCGTCTCGCATAGTGGCGCGCCCTCGTGATCCATAGATCGATCTTGCATGCTTTGCTTTGTCCTCCAATATGTCTCGCAGGTCTGGCGTATCCCCCCATGCCTTTTTATTTGAATGGTGTCGGGGTGCGGGCTGAGTTTTTGGCTGGAATGCCTCTCTATCGCGGCCACGAGGTGGCCGATCAGCCGCGCTATACGCTTCTTCCTCCAGTCGGGGTAGCAACCTGCATTTTGGGTAACTCTTGGAGGGGCGCTCGAGTTTATATTCCTCAGCCGCGAGGACTTCAGTCCATCTGTCAGCTAGCAGATCTTGATCAGCTTGAAGCTGTTGCTGCTTTTTCTTAAGGCTATTTGCCATGGCTATAAGCCGGCCTTTGAAGCGCTCTTGTTCAAAAGGATCCTCTGGCACGGCGAATTCATCGCCGCCGAGGCTTGCCTCGTCTTCGGAGGGGGGCATGTAATTATCATCCTCCGCCTCTCCATCTTCCGCTCTCTCAGGAGGGCTGGCTCTTCCATCCTCCTGCTCTAAATCTTGCTGGAGGGGATTGTTGTTGTCTTCGGCACTATCCGGAGTGTTATTATCTCCTGTGCCGATATCACCACTTTTGCTTTGGCGGGACTTAGAGCGGCGCCGTTGACGTCGGCGCTTGGGTTGCTTCTTGGAGGGGTCATCCTCCGCTATCTCGTCGCCATTGCCTTCTTTGGGTGTATCCACCATGTATATATCGTATGATGAGGTGGCTGTCTAGTGCCCTGTGGGCAGTGGTTCCTCGATGTCTTTGGAGTCGAAGTCGAGCATGTCGGTTAAGTCATCGACAGTGGCTACTAAGTGGGTGGTGGGTGGGCCACGAATTTCTTCGTCGTCCGCATCCCAATCCTGCCGTACATAGTTCGGCAAGGATCCTCCTGATAAGGAGAGAGACCTTAATGAGTTCAGTATGTCGCCAAAGGGCGAGTGCTGAAAAATATCCGCGGAGGTAAACTCCATGATCGGCGCCCAATCAGATTTGATAGGAACGGGCGCAGGCGGTTCGGAGTCCGTGGCCGGAGAAGGATCCGGCAGTTTAACAACACGACTCTCGTGTATGGTAAGGTCGATGTTTGGCTCGATCGCCGCTAAGGGTAAGGCTTCCATGGCGGGGTCCATCCACCCGTCCATGGATGGAGCAACTGGCTCCGAATTGAGGGCCGGAGCGGCTGCCTGTGCGATCTCCTGAACACTGTTCGACGGTAGAGCTAAATCGTACTCATCGTGACGGCGTGATGCACAAGGCAGATGCTCGAATCCAGCAAAGATCAAGTCTCCATGGATATTGGCCGTGTAGTTTAAGCTTCCAAACCTGACCTGGTGGCCAGGGGCGTAACTTTCAATCTGCTCCAGATGGCCAAGCGAATTGGCCCGCAGTGCAAAGCCACCGAACACGAAGATCTGTCCGGGAGAAAAGTCTCACCCTGGACTACATCGCTATCGATGATAGTAGGAGCCATCAATCCTAACGGCAACGACACAGAGGAACTCTCAATGAAAGCACAAATGTCGGTGTCAAAACCGGAGGATCTCGGGTAGGGGGTCCCGAACTGTGCGTCTAAGGCGGATGGTACCAGGAGGCAAGGGACACAATGTTTTACCCAGGTTCGAGCCCTCTTGATGGAGGTAAAACCCTACGTCATGCTTGATTAATATTGATGATATGGGTAGTACAAGAGTAGATCTACCACGAGATCGGAGAGGCTAAACCCTAGAAGCTAGCCTATGGTATGATTGTATGTTGTAGTTGTTGTGTCCTATGGACTAAAACCCTCCGGTTTATATAGACACCGGAGAGGGTTAGGGTTACACAAGGTCGGTTACAAAGGAGGAGATATCCATATCCGTATTGCCTAGCTTGCCTTCCACGCCAAGTAGAGTCCCATCCAGACACGAGACGAAGTCTTCAATCTTGTATCTTCATAGTCCAACAGTCCAACCAAAGGATATAGTACGGCTGTCCGGAGACCCCCTAATCTAGGACTCCCACAAGGCCCATTGATGATACGGCCCGTAGAAGGCCCATGCCCACTGTTTATACGGCCCGTAGAAGGCCCACTGTTTCTACGGCCCGTAGGAGGCCCAGTGTCACTACAGTAAATATTAGCCCATGATTATTGTGGCCTAGTTTTTAAAAATAGGTTATTGCAGCCACTAGAAAACCGCAGAAAAAGAACTGCACTGACTACAAGCAAACAAATAAACAAGACAACAAGGAAATAAATAAGCAAGCAACTTACGCTAGGCTATCACGGCTATTACACATATTACATCCACTGGGCATCAAAGTTTGCCACCAGTGCAAATATAGGGAACACAGTAGCATATAAACGCCGCAGCAAAACAAGTCCAGAACTGAAACCACTTCAGAAGAGCTCAAGAAACAATATCTTGGGTACCCGTAATGCTGGCAAGATGCTTAGCAAGCTTATTAACTTTCTCTTGTTTGGCGCTTAAGTCCTCCAGCGCTTGTTGTTGCACCAGAAAGTATGCATCTGAATTCTGCAGGGCCTTCCTTAGTCCTTCGGCTTCCTGTCGCATAACATCTAATCGATGTCTTTCAACTTGAAGTTGAGACTCCAGAAGCCGAACTGATTCAGGCAATGAGTTCGAAGAGCTGGTGCCAGCAGTGGTAGCCAGTAACTCGAACACTGCATCAAGACAGGACTTTGGGGTTGTCTCAGTGTCTTCAATATAGTTTTTATCAGCTTTCTTGGAGACCAACAGGGATGTCTCACTATCTTGAACCTTATCTGCATTACTTCCTTTACCATTGGATAACAGGGTACTCTTCTCCAATATCTTATCCGCGTTCTAAAAGAGAAACAAACAAACACATCTCAGGTTTACAATGTAGTATATGAAACTCATTGAAGAAACAGGTTTAAAACATACCTGTTGCGCCATTGGAGTTTCAATTGCATCCTTCAAATTTGAAATTAGTTGGTATCAGTAAATACAGTGATGCAAGAGCAAAGTAGTATGAACCATAGCTACGGAACCTGACCTGAGAACAATTCTTCTTTTGCTTTAAGCATTGACTTCGGGTTCGGAGTGGTGGTCCTCATGATTTGGGCACTGCAATTGCCTTACTAACTGCTCGTGTTTGGGTGCTCTGTGGTGGAGGCGGTGCTGTGTCAACGGGAACTGGGTGTCTATCTGCTGGGGTTGGGGTTAGAAGGGGTGTAGCTGGTTCTCTGTCCAACTGGGTAGGGGTACAATCTGCATGAGTGTGGGTTATGTGTGGTGGGGCTGGTTCTTGGGCAAGTACAACCGTGGTTCTATCTGCATCGACAAGTAGCACGATCCTTTCTGAAGACCGTGTTTTTACTCCCACAGATACTGCCATCACTCCCTCCAATTGAAATGGCTGATAAACAAGAAAAGTAATTGAATGTACACACATTGTAAGATAGACAAGTGCAATGGACAGTAGGGAAGAAAACAGGGCATGAAATAATTCACATTTATGTTGTCTAAGCAAACAGAATAGCAGGACATAATTTCACATATATGATGCCTAATTAAACAGGATAGCATGACACAATTTCACATGTATGATGGCTAACTAAACAGGATAGAATGACATACGTCAAAATATGATGACTATGAAAACATGATGACATGATATAACTATACGATGTGTCTATTAAAGTGGTTGGCATGCCATAAATCACAAACATGCCGTCGATGGAAACATGATGGCATGATATAATTCACGAAAAGAATGACATAATTTAAATATGATGACTATGTAAACAGGATGAGATGATATAACTATATTATGTCTTTAGAAAATGGGTTGGCATGGCATAATTCAGATACATGTTGTATATGTAAACATCATGGCATGACATAATTCAAATATATGATTTATATACTAAGGAAGTGAGCAGAGGTGTAGGATCGAAAGTATGTATAGAGGGGGGGTGATTAGACTACATGACCAAATAAAAATCTATCCTTTTCCCAATTTTAGTCTTTGGCAGATTTTAGCTATCTTAGCACAAGTCAAGCAATCTTAACACACTTCAAGGAAGCATGCAAAGAGTCCATGAGTAGCGGAAAGTAAAGCATGCAACTTGCAAGAATGTAAAGGGAAGGGTTTGGAGAATTCAAACGCAATTGGAGACACGGATGTTTTTGTCGTGGTTCCGATAGGTGGTGCTATTGTACATCCACGTTGATGGAGACTTCAACCCACTAAGGGTAACGGTTGCGCGAGTCCACGGAGGGCTCCACCCACAAAGGGTCCACGAAGAAGCAACCTTCGCTATCCCATCATGGCCATCGCCCACGAAGGACTTTCCTCACTAGCGGTAGATCTTCACGAAGTAGGCGATCTCCTTGCCCTTACAAACTCCTTGGTTCAACTCCACAATCTTGTTGGAGGCTCCCAAGTGACACCTTGCCAATCTAGGAGACACCACTCTCCAAGAAGTAACAAATGGTGTGTTGATGATGAACTCCTTGCTCTTGTGCTTCAAATGATAGTCTCACCAACACTCAACTCTCTCTCACAGGATATGGATTTGTTGGAAAGAAGATTTGAGTGGAAAGCAACTTGGGAAGGCTAGAGATCAAGATTCATATGGTGGGAATGGAATATCTTGGTCTCAACACATGAGTAGGTGGTTCTCTCTTAGAAAATGTGTATTGGAAGTGTAGGTATGTTCTGATGTCTCTCTCCACGAATGAAGAGTGGGTGGAGGGGTATATATAGCCTCCACACAAAAACTAACCGTTACACACAATTTACCAATCTCGGTGAGACCGAATTGCGAAACTCGGTCGGACCGATTTAGCAAACCTAGTGACCGTTAGGATTTTCGGTGGGACTGAGATGCAACTCGGTAGGACCGATATGGTTAGGGTTAGGGCATAACGTAATCTCGGTGTGACCGATTACACAAACTCGGTGGGACCGATTTTGGTAATAAGCTAACCAGAGAGTTGGTCAGGTAAACTTGGTGGGACCGATCGCTCATTTCGGTGGGACCGAAATGTTACAAAAGGGAAACAGAGAGTTTACATTGCAATCTCGGTGGGACCGATCGCTCATCTCGGTAGGACCGAAACGTTACAAAGGGAAACAGAGAGATTACAACCCCATCTCGGTGTGACCGAGATCCCTATCGGTGAGACTGATTTGCCTAGGGTTTGTGGCAGTGGCTATGACATCTGAACTCGGTGGCGCCGGATAGAAAGAATCGGTGGGGCTGATTTTGACTTTTGGTTTAGGTCATATGTGGATGTGGGAAGGTAGTTGAGGGTTTTGGAGCATATCACTAAGCACTATGAAGCAAGAACCTCATCAAGCAACACCTCATCCCTCCTTGATAGTATTGGCTTTTCCTATAGACTCAATGTGATCTTGGATCATTAAAATATAAAATGTAGAGTCTTGTGCTTTGAGCTTGAGACAATCTTTTTGTCCTTAGTATTTTGAGGGGTCCACTTTCCTCATCCATGCCATGCAATTCATTGAGCTTTTCCTGAAATATTAATCTTGGAATGGCATTAGCTCAATGAGCTATATGTTATTAAGAATTACCAAAACCACCTAGGGATAGTTGCACTTTCAATCTCCCCCTTTTTGGTAATTGATGACAACATATAGATCAAAGCTTCGACAAATGATAATAAGAGTGAGAAACATTGTCGCTTTGAGAAGTATGTGAAAAGCAAGAGCTCCCCCTTAATTTGTGCATAGTTTATGATTTGCTTTGGACTGCAAATGCACAGAGAATTAGGGTCATGGGTTACTCTTCCATGTCACATACATCTTGGTGGAGCGCTTAAAATGATAATAATCAAATACATGCACTCATCACCAAGCAAAGTGAATGATCATGTAGGGATAAAATGATAATGTCATCCAACAAGCATTAATGTAGCATATGATCAAACACACATGATCATCCAAGTATCACATGGACAGAAAGTATCTCAAACAAGCAAAGCAAATAAAGTTTAACCACCAAAGCAAGAGAGAATAAAAAACAACGCTCTCTCTCGAAGCCTATGATCTATACATTTTTCTCCCCCTTTGGCAACAAGTTACCAAAAAGTTCCTAGAAAATGCATAGCACTAAATCATCTCTCAGGCTTGGTCTTCAGGTGGTGGTGTCTGGATAACTCCAAGAACGAAGGCTTCAGTCGATGTAGATGGAGCTAATGGAGTAGGTGCTGGAGCTGGTGGCACTGAAGCTGTAGCTGGTGTAGATGAAGTGGCTCTGGTGTCTGGAACAGGCATTGCAGCAGACCTCTGAGCTCTAGGCACTCTGGCAAATGCATCAGTGGTTGTCTTGCCCTTCCTCTCCTGCATATCATCCTGAAGTTGCTCCACAACAGACTGGATCTTAGGTACCTTCACATCCAAGTCATAGAACTTCTGATCCACGATCCTTTCCAAGCTCTCCTGGTTTTGAGTCAGGGTGGCCGTTCCCTTATCAATCCTCAGAGTGGAGGCAATCAAGTAGCCAAGCTGATCTTGCTTGCTCTTCAGAAGATACTGAGATGATTCTTCCGTAGTTGGCATCCTTGCAGCCTTTTCAGCCTTTGCCTTCTCCTTCTTGGCTTGTACGTGCATAGAAGATGGTTCATTTTCATCCATCACCATAGTGTTGTCGTCAAATTCTGGGTAGATGGGCAGGTGCTCCTTGTCCAGCAGATATGTGCCAGTGCCCATCTTGGACTTAATCACCTCCTAAATCTGTGGGGCATATCCACAACTCCTCTTCTGATCTGCAGCTGTCCTCTTTATAGTTTCAACTATAAGACTCATGACCTTGAACTTCTGTGGGACATCAAAGATGTGAAGCAAGTTTATTGCATGGCCTCTGATCACCTTGTGATCTCCTGACTTTGGCAAGAGAGTGTGCCTGAGGATCCAGTTGATAGTTGGCAATCCTGACAGAAGGTAATGTACAGATCCAAACTTATGTGTTTCAAGAGCAGCATCTGGGATCTCCTTCTACATGTGTGCCATGGAGTTGTGATCCTTCTTCTTCTTGGCATAGAAATCCAAGCCATCTTCACTCTCTTCTGGAGCATTGTTCAACTTAGACCATTCAGCAACCGTTGACTGGTACCTAGTGCCTTCAGACATCCAGACAATCCTTCCATCTCGGTAGAAGTGAGCTGTGGAGTAGAACTGCATGATGAGCTCATCATTCCACTTTGTGAGCTTCTGAGCCACAAACTCATCAACTCCACAAGCCTTGAAGCTGTCATATACACCAGGGAAGTGATCCTCATTTTCTTCAATGAATTTCCAATCAACCCATCTCATGTCACACACTATGGGTTTCTTGTCAAGTAAGATAGTCTCATAGAAGTCCTGCTGTTCCTTTGTATGGAACCTGTAGTCCACGTCAGTCCTTCTCCTGGTGGCATATGGATCTGACTCCCTCCGTAGCCTCAGACCAGATTCCTTCCTTACTTTCATGTTCTCTACAAATGGATGAGCATCATTGTGATCTGGAATTTTTGGCTTCAATTTCCTCAAGACAACAGAATCATCTTCTTCTTCCATTGCAGCTTCAGGCATTGGGGCCTTGTTCTTCTCTGCAACTGGAATGTTCCTGGTACTCCTCTTTGGTGCAGTTTTGGGTTTTGGAGCAGCTGGCTTAGAAGCTTCTTTGGGCTTAGATGAAGCAGCCCCTGACCTTATGGCATCTCCCATAAGTTTCTGTGCCTTAGGTGCTGGTGCAACATCTTCTTCCTCTTCCTCTTCAGAGTCTCTCATGATTGAGGATCTCCCAAGCACTCTGACAGTGGTCTTCTTGACCCTCTCTTTCCTCTTCTTCCCTTCTACAGCACCCTCTTTGGGTTCAGATTCCAAAGGTACTTGAGTAGAGGCTCTGGCTTTAGACATGGGAATTCTCTTTGCAGGTACTTTGGTCTTCATACCAGGCTTAGTGGCAGCGGCATTGCTATATTCCTTTTTAACCACTTTCTCTTCTTGGAAGTGGCCTCATCCTCAACTGCCACATAGTCTTCATCCTCAGATTCAGAAGTTTTCTTCTTTCTGTCCCTGGTGGCAGCCTTTGGCGGATTGCTTGGTGTGCTCCTGCTGCCATCATCTGAGCTGCTAGAGGGACTAGTGCCCTCACTCAAGTGAACCTGCTCCTCTGACTTGTTCTGGCTGTCACTTTGATCAGACATATTGCAATCTCTGACAACTGACCCTGTGAATAGATTATAGATGAGGTAGAGTGGATGAGCATCACAAAATACAGAGGTTTTTGCAAACGAATGAATCAAAAACTTAGTTTTAGTTTTCCTCAGAAAGCATTTCAGATCAACCGATTTGTAAACTCGGTGATACCGAAGCAGCTTTTGGAACCTAAACTGGTGAACTCGGTCAGACCGAGTCATAGTTCGGTGGCACCGAGACTGCTAGGGTTTCACAAAGTCCTGAACTCGGTCACACCGATTTGCAATTCTCGGTCGGACCAAGAATCGCATGTGCAATGGCCTGAGACGAATTGGTGGTACCGAGTTCCACAACTCGGTTGGTCCGAGATGGTTTCGGCAGAAACCTAACCCTATATTTTCAAATCATCTCTAATCTACAGAGTGTTTAGACTAGATAGGATAGTTTCAATCGTGGCAAGATTCATGGCGAACACAATGTGGTAGGAATCAGATAAGGATAGCACAGTGATCAAGTTCATACCCTAGTTCGGCGATGAACTCTCTACGGCGGCAACGGCGGGGATGATTCCCGTTGACGGCGGCGGAGACCAGTGGCAGGAGGCAACTGGCGACGAGGAGGACGATCTGGAGACCCTGGAGGCAGAGTGGGCTAAGCGCGGGCGAAAGAGTTCGGAGAAAATTTCCAAAATTTTGTCCGTGGGTATATATAGCCCGACCCTGTCGGTGTGACCGAGTGGAACAACTCGGTGGCACCGAGATGCATAACTGCAAGCAGTTGCTGCAACTCGGTCTGACCGAAAAGTTCAAATCGGTTGCACCGAGATTGAAAATCTAGATCGACTTAGTGATCTCGGTATGACCGAAGTGGGTGAATCGGTTAGACCGAAACGCACAAAGAAGTTTTGGAAGTTTAAGTCTATGACGAATCAGGGACTCCGAGTGCTCCTCACACAGAGTGGTTCGAATCTGACTTGATCAAATTTTGTGATGTAGCATGAATAGAGTTTGAGACGAGAAAAGCAGAGATAGCTAGAGAAGGTTCTTAGTCATTCTTGTCCATCCACTTGGCCAAAAGAAAAGGAAACCAATCAATCAAAACAACAAGTGGATGTCCTCGAATGAGTAAATTATGCAACCAACATGCTCACACAATAAAATGACAAATGAAATACGTGGCAAAGCATGCACAAACAATTCTAGCATCTATCAAGCAATTGGCGATGACTAGGTCATCTATATATGAGTATATTGACTTAGGAGTCAAATGAGAACATTTGATCATAGGTCATACTCATCGTTTAAGCACAAGTGGGGTTACCACTTTTACATAAAGCGTTGTTGTGTTCACACCATTAGAGTTGCTTTAACTCAATTGTTAGAGTATAGCTCCCCCTAGATGTGAGATCCCCCCTAAGAGGGATGAACTAACCTTGGGTTTTGTCGATGATGACTTCATGTAGGTGTTGAAGATGTGGATGCTCTATGTTGATGTAAATCATTTAGAGCTATCCTTTGGAGTGAGTTGCACTTTTAATACCTACACGGGTTAGTCCCACAAGGAACAAACAAGGATATCCATAGACATAGAGTGATGCACAAACAAGATGATGTCTATGAAAGATTTAGGTTACCTTGTCCCTTGTCTTACCAACAAGAGGGTTTGTGACTCCTTGAACTAGTGCAAGATGTGGAAGTTGATTGCAGTTGTTCTTGCCAAAATGATAAGAGTGAAGTATGTTGGCGGAGTCACCCTCAAGAACTCTCTAGTTCTTCTTCTTCGGGATCCACACCATCTTGATGGGAATCCTCGGAGTTGTAGTTGTACTTGATGAAGTGGAACTTGATGTAGTCTTGGGAACCCACTTGACCAAGGCCTTAGGAGCTTCTTCAAATGCATCAATTTCCTCTTGAAGCTTGTCCTTGCCTTTTTGATTGTGGTCTTGTGGTGGAAGATCATCTTGAACTTGTGTTCCTTTGAAAGAAGTAGGATCATACTTCTCTTGTTGAGGAACAAACTTCATCTTGGGGTATTGATCTTCTTCCCACTCAACTCCATTGGCATTGAACTTTCGTTCAAAACCAATACCTTGATTCTTCTGGTGCCTTCCTTGCTTGCGTACAATTTCCTCGAATTGCTTACTCCCGACAAGGCTCCTGTAAACACCTTTCTCTATGATTCCCTTCAATAAGTTGTTTTCTTGCTCAAGTGTAACTTGGCTAAGAGAATCATTAGTGGAATCAAGAGAACTACTAGAAGCAACAATATTGGATTTAGCATGATTATTGTTACTACTAGAAGAAGAATCCTTCTTGTTCTTGTTACTAGACTTGACTTGAGGCATGTAAGTGGATAAGAGTAAACGCTTGGCAATGTAAGAAGAACTTTTCTTGCGAAGATCATCATTGATTGCCTTTAAGAACTCAGGCTCTTGCTCAAGGTTGAGCTTTTCAAAACGTAATTTCTCATGAGTCCTTAAAAGTTCTCGATGATCTCCTAAGATAGTTTCATGAGCTAACTTAAGAGTGTTTAGTTCTTTAGTTAGAGACTCAATCTTCTCCTTATCATTGTCATTGGTTTCATCATAGTATTCATCACTATAGTTGTCAACAAGTAAATCATCATCACCTAACAAGTCATCTTCATCACTATTGAAATCAACATACTCGGGGTGTGATACCTTTGGACCTTTGGCCATGAAGCATCTTCCAATTCCTTCATTTGGTGAATCAAATATGTCGTAGGAGTTGGTTGACACAAGTGCTAGACCGGCAACAGCTTCATCTTGAGTATATTCGGAGTCGGAGTGATAGCTTCTCTCGGAGTCATTGTCAGAGTCGGAGCCGGATACCCATTCACCAACATGCGCTTGATGTCTTTGTTTTGTGTAGCTCCTTGATGACTTGTCCTTCCTTTCCGAATCCTTTATTCTCCATGAGGGTCTTCGTTCATATCGATCATCCCTACTCCTTATCTCCCTTGATGGTGATTCTTCTCTTCTACTTCTTCTTTTGGGAGAATCTTCTCTTCTCTTGTGGGGAGCCGTACACTCATTGGAGTAGTGTCTGGGTCTTCCACAATTGTAGCAGTTTCGCTCTCGACTAGAAGATCTTTTGTGATTGTAGTACCTTGACTTAGAACTTCTCTCTTTGCTTCTATTCTTGTAGAACCTTTTGAAGTTCTTCACCATTAAGCTCAATTCTTCATTGAAGGTCTGTTTCTCACTTGATGATGTGGGAGCTTCACATGAGGCTTTGTAAGCACCACTTGACTTGTTATGGAGCTCCTCCTTATCCTTGAGTGATATCTCATGAGCAACAATTCTTCCAATGACTTCCGTTGGCTTGAGATCTTTGTAATTTGGCATCATTTGGATCAATGTGCATACGGTATCGTATTTTCCATCCAAGGCTCTTAGGATCTTCTTGATGATGAATTTGTCGGTCATCTCTTCAGTTCCTAAGCCAGCAATCTCATTTGTGATAAGAGCAAGCCTAGAGTACATTTCAGCGACACCTTCACCATCCTTCATTTTGAACTTGTCAAGTTGACTTTGAAGCACATCCAACTTGGATTCCTTGACGGAGTCAGTACCTTCATGCATATCAATCAAAGTATCCCAAATTTCCTTTGCATTCTCAAGACGGCTGATTTTGTTGAATTCTTCGGGGCACAATCCGTTGAAGAGGATATCACAAGCTTGAGCATTGTATTGTAGCATCTTCATCTCTTCTGCGATAGCTTCACGATTCGGTTCTCTCCCATCAAAGAATTCACCTTGCAAGCCAACACACACAATAGCCCAAACGGCGGGGTTATGTCCAATAATATGCATTTTCATCTTATGCTTCCAACTAGCAAAATTAGTACCCTCAAAGTAAGGACCTCTATGGTGGTAATTTCCCTCGCTAGATGCCATACTCTCCTAGGTTGTGAAACCAAGGCTATGACCACCAAAAGCTATGGAAATCAAAGCAAATGGAGACCAAAGCTCTGATACCACTTGTAGGATCGAAGGTATGTCTAGAGGGGGGGTGATTAGACTACTTGACCAAATAAAAATCTATCCTTTTCCCAATTTTAGTCTTTGGCAGATTTTAGCTATCTTAGCACAAGTCAAGCTATCTTAACACACTTCAAGCAAGCATGCAAAGAGTCTATGAGCAGTGGAAAGTAAAGCATGCAACTTGCAAGAATATAAAGGGAAGGGTTTGGAGAATTCAAACGCAATTGGAGACACGGATGTTTTTGTCGTGGTTCCGATAGGTGGTGCTATCGTACATCCACATTGATGGAGACTTCAACCCACGAAGGGTAACGGTTGCGCGAGTCCATGGAGGGCTCCACCCACGAAGGGTCCACGAAGAAGCAACCTTGTCTATCCCATCATGGCCATCGCCCACGAAGGA
The DNA here is from genome assembly GCF_003073215.2 of Triticum urartu. Taxonomy (NCBI): domain Eukaryota; kingdom Viridiplantae; phylum Streptophyta; class Magnoliopsida; order Poales; family Poaceae; genus Triticum; species Triticum urartu. The sequence goes on from NC_053025.1 coordinate 116,426,515, forward strand.
CTTGCCTCACTAGCGGTAGATCTTCACGAAGTAGGCGATCTCCTTGCCCTTACAAACTCCTTGGTTCAACTCCACAATCTTGCCGGAGGCTCCCAAGTGACACCTAGCCAATCCAGGAAACACCACTCTCCAAGAAGTAACAAATGGTGTGTTGATGACGAACTCCTTGCTCTTGTGCTTCAAATGATAGTCTCCCCAACACTCAACTCTCTCTCACTGGATATGGATTTGGTGGAAAGAATATTTGAGTGGAAAGCAACTTGGGAAGGCTAGAGAACAAGATTCATATGGTGGGAATGGAATATCTTGGTCTCAACACATGAGTAGGTGGTTCTCTCTCAGAAAATGTGTATTGGAAGTGTAGGTATGTTCTGATGGCTCTCTCCACGAATGAAGAGTGGGTGGAGGGGTATATATAGCCTCCACACAAAAACTAACCGTTACACAAATTTATCAATCTCGGTGATACCGAATTGAGAAACCCGGTCGGACCAATTTAGCAAACCTAGTGACTGTTAGGATTTTTGGTGGGACTGAGATGCAAGTCGCTAGGACCGATATGGTTAGGGTTAGGGCATAACGTAATCTCGGTGTGACCGATTACACAAACTCGGTGGGACCGATTTTGGTAATAAGCTAACCAGAGAGTTGGTCAGGTAAACTCGATGGGACGGATCACTCATTTCGGTGGGACCGAAATGTTACAAAAGGGAAACAGAGAGTTTACAATGCAATCTCGGTGGGACCGATCGCTCATCTCAGTAGGACCGAAACGTCACGAAGGGAAACAGAGAGATTACAACCCCATCTCGGTGTGACCGAGATCCCTATCGGTGAGACCGATTTGCCTAGGGTTTGTGGCAGTGGCTATGACATCTGAACTCGGTGGCGCCGGATAGAAAGAATCGGTGGGGCCGAGTTTGACTTTTGGTTTAGGTCATATGTGGATGTGGGAAGGTAGTTGAGGGTTTTGGAGCATATCAGTAAGCACTATGAAGCAAGAACCTCATCAAGCAACACCTGATCCCTCCTTGATAGTATTGGATTTTCCTATAGAATCAATGTGATCTTGGATCACTAAAATATAAAATGTAGAGTCTTGAGCTTTGAGCTTGAGCCAATATTTTTGTCCTTGGTATTTTGAGGGGTCCACTTTACTCATCCATGCCATGCCATTCATTGAGCTTTTCCTGAAATATTAATCTTGGAATAGCATTAGCTCAATGAGCTATATGTTATTAGGAATTACCAAAACCACCTAGGGATAGTTGCACTTTCAATCTCCCCCTTTTTGGTAATTGATGACAACATATAGATCAAAGCTTCGACAAATGATAATAAGAGTGAGAAACATTGTCGCTTTGAGAAGTATGTGAAAAGCAAGAGCTCCCTCTAAATTTGTGCATAGTTTATGATTTGCTTTGGACTGCAAATGCACAGAGAATTAGGCTCATGGGTTACTCTTCCATGTCACATACATCTTGGTGGAGCGCTTAAAATGATAATAATCAAATACATGCACTCATCACCAAGCAAAGTGAATGATCATGTAGGGATAAAATGATAATGTCATCCAACAAGCATTAATGTAGCATATGATCAAACACACATGATCATCCAAGTATCACATGGACAGAAAGTATCTCAAACAAGCAAAGCAAATAAAGTTTAACCACCAAAGCAAGAGAGAATAAAAAACAACGCTCTCTCTCGAAGCCTATGATCTATACATTTTTCTCCCCCTTTGGCAACAAGTTACCAAAAAGTTCCTAGAAAATGCATAGCACTAAATCATCTCTCAGGCTTGGTCTTCAGGTGGTGGTGTCCGGATAACTCCAAGAACGAAGGCTTCAGTCGATGTAGATGGAGCTGATGGAGTAGGTGCTGGAGCTGGTGGCACTGAAGTTGTAGCTGGTGTAGATGAAGTGGCTCTGGTGTCTGGAACAGGCACTGCAGCAGACCTCTGAGCTCTAGGCACTCTAGCAAATGCATTAGTGGTTGTCTTGCCCTTCCTCTCCTGCATATCATCCTGAAGTTGCTCCACAACAGACTGGATCTCAGTTACCTTCACATCCAAGTCATAGAACTTCTGTCTCTGAATCCTCCTCCGAGGAGCTATCGGTAACCAGCAAGACATGCGCTTCATTAGATAGCATTGTCTGCTCTGAAGACCTTGCTTCCCCTCCAGATTTTTCCATGACCGTGCCAAATGGCTGATGCACAGGAAGAGTAATTGAATGTACTAAAATTGTTGACAAATTTAACACGTAATAAAAAATGATGGCATGATATAATTCACATATAAGATGACTGGCTAACCAGGGTGGCATTGCAAAATTCACATATATGATGCCTGGCTAGACAAGATGGCACTGCATGATTCACATATATACGATAAAGAAACTAAACAGATGGCATTGACACAGAGCATGTCTAAACTAAGCAGATGACATCTTTAATGTATACCGTAAGCAATGCAAGGCACCATATGCATGAGCTTACCAACATCAGCATGCCAAGTTAGAACAAAGACCTCATGGGGTAAATAGGAGTGGTCTTCTCCTTCTGAATCCCCCTCATAACAGTTATCTTCCTCTTGATTACGATCCGAAATGGGTGGGGGGCTGCCTTTGCGCCCACCATGGAACGACGTCTGCATGAAATTTTATTGCCACGCAAGGCTCGTCTCTTTTGCTCTACATGATCAGTTCCATTGTGTACAATAACTGGCATGCATAGGAATAAAACATAGTGAGATTATGTAAGGAGTGCATGCACAAATCCAGAGTGATGGTAGCAAACTGTGGATAGACCCAAAACCAATGATAGCAGGCAGATAATAGCTTTAGTTAAAAAATTCAGATAATGGCTCCTTTAATGTTTGTTTGCACCCAACATGAAACTCATAGTAGACACCAGAGATTAACCAGATAGTAGACAGATAGTACTGATTGCTGCCCCAATATGTACCCCACAACCATTTAAAAACTCAAGTTTCAGCATTAGTTTGGACCTAACTCGGAGTCTAATAGGTGAACACGACGATAATGTAGCATGTCATCATATTAAGCGACGCATAACGTAAGCAGACACGGAAGAGTGCGACCTCTCTTGCGGACCCGCATAGTCCTCAAGGTCATCTGCTCAGCTGATGATGGTAATGCAGTTGCCGTGGCTACCAGCGGCGGGGAAGAAGATCTGAGGCAGCGAAAGACAGTCTGGAGAGTGGATCCCTGTTGTGGTGAACCCTTCCGTCGTTGGAGCAGCTGAGCTGGGGTGGAACAAAACACCGCAGGAGCAGGACAAATCACACAAGGTTTGCTTTGACACATATCTGTAACAGAAGTAATTGAGTAAGGGCTTGTTTGAATTTGAGGATTCTAACAATGCAGGGATAGGAAATAGACAGGAATAGGATAGGAATGCACGTGCAAAACAGAGAATTTAAAAACACAGGATTTCTGCCAATCTAGGTGTTTGATTCACAACAATTGGAAGATCACATGATGCAAAAAAGCATGGTGAGATTAAGTCAAACCACAAGAAAATGTACGGTTATAATGCTATTATGCTACTATCTCTTAGTCTTGTGCTTGATGAATAGGAATATGAAAATGAGGAGAAGTGGAAATTAGAATTCCTACGGTTTTTATTTCAAGGAGACACTAAAGGAACAAATCCTAAAATTTTCCTTTGCTCCATTCCTTTGCACCAAATTCATGAAAAGTAGTACCATAGGAAACTTTCCAATTCCGATGTTTTTCATTCGCTTTTCCTTTCAAGCACTGGTGATTCTAGTAGGCAGGCTTGAGCAAGGAAAATCCTACACTAAAAAATGATTTTGTGCTACTTCTATTACTTTGGACCCAGGCCACTGCCATACTAGCTCAACTCCCAGGCCCATCGACAAATGCACAGCTCAAACACGCAGAGATAAATAATGATAGCGTTCAAGAGAGTCCATCACGGATAGCTAAGTTGCCTAGTACCTCACTGCTTGTCATATAGTAGGATAAAATAATTGTATTTCCCGTTACTACGAGTGCTCAGTGGACAATATATATAACATGTAGAGTAAAAAAGAGATGCAACAAGTGTACAACCTCTTTGGCAAAGCCATGTTGATCTCAGTGTGATTGGGTTGGCCGGTGAGGATGCTCCAGCTGACTTGGCTGTTGGAGGAGGGGAAGAAGATCTTAGGCGTCTGGAGATGGAGCCCGAGGTACTGCTCCGCTGTGATGGAGGGTTTCATCGTTGGAGCAGCTCCGGTGAGTTGTACGACGCCGAGGCTGAAGCAGGACAAGAGGGACAACGAACAACGTTAACCTGAGTGGAATTCTAATAGCATCTCCAATACATGACGTAAAATACATAACCACAAAGTGCTAGATGTAAAATACATCAGCCGCTCATCTCTGAACTTAACTGCCGAAACTGAATTTAACTGTCGAAACTGAACTTAACTCTCGAAACTGAACTTAACTGTCGAAAGTGAATTTTGCTGTCAAAACTGAATTTTGCTTTCGAAACTGAACGCAGTAACAAGGTGAGGCTACACGTCAGTCGACTGACTTTTTCATCGCTGGTCAGTCAATTTTGCAGACGTTGGATACGAAATGAAGGGCATGCGGTTCATCTTCAACCTCCACTCCCCTGAGCCGGCCAAATAGCAGCCCCCCGCTGGCCCGGTGCGCCGCCCCGCCCTCCCCGAAAACACTCCCCACCGCCGGTCCGCCGCCGCCCCGGCCATCCCTCTAGGGCCCCCCTGTGCCGAGCTTTTTCTCCAGCGATCCCCACGCCACTGCCCCGCCAACGCCCCGCCACCACCGGCGACCACCGCCCCCATCCTGAACCCTAAGATAGATAGTGGGGTACCTCTCTGGCGAGCCCCCCTCCCCGCTACGGCTGGTTCTTCCTTCACCCCGGCAGCATCGAAGTGAAGTGTAGCTAAATTGGAGCAGCATCGCAAGCAAGAGCTAGAGCGAGAGCAGCAGCACGAGCAAGAGCAATAGCAAGAGCAAACCAAGCAGGGGACCGAGAGCAAGAGCAGAGCAGCAGCGCGAGCGAGAGCTAAAGCAGCAGCAGGTCCTACTGATGTGGACGTCGCCGCCGAGGGAGCGACGCCGTGGAGGAAGTGGCCGGCGACGCCGCCGTGGATGGAGCCGCGCCGTGTCGGCTCGGGACCGAGCACCGGCAGCACCGTGAGATCGAATCAAGAAGAAAATGCGGCGATTAGTGTACAACCTCTTTGGTGGCGCCGATTAGGCTGCAACTTCATCCGAGGAAAAGGTGACGATGATGCTCTTTCGGTGGTGCAGGTGAAGACGGCGGTGTGGGAATGGAGGTGGCTCGAAAGACGAGGGGAACGTCGGGGCAGCTCCTTGGAGGTGGAGGACGGGGTGGCTAAACCAGCGGGACGATGAGATTGACGACGGATCCTCATCCGGTATAGTGGATGAGGGACGTCGAGGTGTTGCTGTGGACGACGTCGTTGGGGAAGAGGCTCCGGCTGGGTGGCGGACGGAGCAGGGTGTGGGGTTTTGTCGCGGGTTTTCACGGCCTCGGTGTACACATGGGTGGGCGGATGGGTTGGCAGTGGGGAACCATGGCTTAGAGACGCGCTTGTCCGAAATGTGGGGTAAGTTACGAAAGTACCCCCACCGATTTGAGGCGGTACTTTCGGTTCAGGGGTACCACAGGCATTTCGCGTGTCGGGATTTCACAGGAGGTGGGAGTTTTCGCGCGCGTTGTAATTTCGGAATAGCAAGGCGTGGGTTGAGATGGAGGGAGTTGTCGGAGCACAACGAGACAAAGATATATCTTAAATATTTCGGGCTAACAAGGCGCGGGTTGAAGAGGCGGGAGTTTCGCAGCACGATAGACAGAGACGCTAGCTTGAATTTTCGGCATAACACGGCACGGCTTGAAATTTCAGAAGAGCAATCTTAACGTGTACCCCCAAAAAAGACAATTTGCACCTCAACACGCACAACACACACACAAACACCATTTAGACTAGAGTAAGGTACACGTGCATTGCACGCATGAGATTTGGCAACCAAATTATGAATAAATACCACATTATAGCATGCAAGCTTTGAGTCATATATGCATGATGCAGATGTTCGTTTAATTCTTATAGTTCATTTCATTCAAAATCATCTAGTTTTTATAAGAAAGCTAATCTATTTTAAGATTCATGGAATTGTGCATTGTAAGACATAAAGTAAAAACAAATAATGGCAAATCATGTAGAAAAACATTTGGGCAATTCTGATATGGAAGATTCTAGAACAAATAAGAAGTGCTTGTGTTTTGATGTCTGTGCATTATGCTTAAGTTCAACCATGGAGTCTTCTAGATTATACATGTGGCGAAATCTGGTGGAATCTAGATGATATCCAACGGCCAGTAGTGCTCAAATTTGCCATCTTTGGACCATCAGATTCACCTCATCCAACGACCATCTTTCAAAGTTAAAGTTACCCGCACACAATATAAAAAAATATATAATATGTAATATATATAGGGGTATAGATATAGATATGTGATGCAAAAGCCGCCCATCATCTCCAATTAGAATAGTGTGTCCATGCACGGATGCGACGTGGCCAAATGATGTCTGCCATCGGTATCTCAAATTCAAATCAGTCTGACCTTGTTCAATGTGTATACATTACAACATGCTCGTTTCCAAACCACACCGTGCAGATCTCCGTTATATTCATGCATGCATGGGTTTCAAACACCAGGATCTCTTATTCAAATATTTGAATTCAACTTTACATTGATTGTGACCTCACCTATTTAGCTATTCTTTTACACCCACACAGTAGTCTTCTCTTTATAATTGTACCACTAACTTTCTCTCGTGCATGCATGCACACACACTACCAGTCGGCATTATCCATCGCACGCATGCAATCTTTTTCTTCAGGTCGGTCTCCCATGAAGGCACACACCAACACACATCCCCATCTCCATCATATCGGGCATTCTTTATCTCTCACGCGTGCATGCGCAACGATCGATGTTCCTCTATGTATGTGTGTATATAGCTAGGTCTTTCATAGTTTTCCACACAAACCGATCAATCGATATATCCAGTGAGGTCTCACCCTCTTTCCCACGTCCACATCGATCAATCTATACCTCTCTATATAGGATTAACATATGTAGCTAATACACCCACATTAATTATGTATCCAACGTCCCCCTCTCATCATCCATGCCTTCCGCTTCATCTCTCAGACACATGCACAATGGCGAAGATAGGGGGCAGTAAGGGCCCTGCCCCTCCCCCCCTAACATCACTATATATCAAGGCTAATATGAATGTGATCATTAGACAATTGCTGCTAAATATGGTTTAAGTTCATGAATTGACCCTCCTCGTAAAGGATTAGCAATGCTTGGCCCCCAAGCTCATTTATTTTTCATGGCTCCGCCACTGCGCGCATCAGCGCACGTGTTCGCCCCCTCTCTCTAAATATTGATCTCGCACTTGTGCATTCCTTCATAGTCTCCCTCCACTAGGCCCCTCGCACCATCTTCTAGCCCCCCACCGGATTTTGCCACATGTACAATCTAGCAGACTCCATGGTTGAACTTAAGCATAATGCACAAACTTCAAAACAACAGTGGTTCTCTTTTGTTCTAGAATCTTCCGTGTCATAACTTCCCAAACTTTTTTCTAGTTGAATTTCCATTATTTATTTTTACTTTATGCTTTACAACACACAATTCCATGAATCATAAAATAGATTAAGGGCTTCTTTGATTCAAAGGATTCTCAAAGGAATTTTGGAGGATTCTAATCATTAGGAATTTTTCCTATCTTGGTTGTTTGATTCGTAGGATTGTAAACCATAGGAATTTTTCCATATGATTCATTTGCACTAGATTTCATAGGAAACATCCCATCCACTCAAACCTCTTTGAAAGAATTCTGCGTTTTTTCTATGCACAATCAAACATTCGTACAATCCTGTAGGATTCAAGACGACATTTCACTATAATCCCATGTTTTTCCTATTCCCGCGTTCTTAGCTTTCTTATGAAAACTAATTGATTTTGAATGAGATGAACTATAAGAATTAAACGAAGGGCTACATCAGGCATATATGACTCAGAGCTTACATGCTATAGTGTGGTATTTATTCATAATTTGGTTGCAAAATCTGATGCGTGCAATGCACGTGTACCTTACTAGTACTTCGAGTATGTGCAAAACACGTAAATTAGAATACCAATGGCACGCTACACAGCGTCTCTCTTACAGTTCATGAAGCCACGTGGCACATGTGTAGGCGTTGTCGCGACCTCCTTGCGTGGATTGATCACAGTGACGTGCTGCTGGTTCCAAAGGAATGTACTCGTCCTCCCTGAGCCATATTGGCGGTAAATGCACAAAGCGAAGATGTGCACGCACGCCATGCACGCACTCATTCCTCGCACGCACACACGGGTACGCGGGCGGATGCATTTTTGTACCAAGATCCACCCTATGTGATAATTTGACGCGTGTAAAGTTGTTCACTTCATTGGTGGTCAATTAATACAGCGCATGCAAATTGAGTGGACGTTAGGGCAGAAGAAAGACATTATTACTCCACTGCGCGCATGCGAGTAGTTAAATCGTGGGTTGCTAGTAGTACTTCCATTGGTCTCCTTCGTATTTTGTGCCAATTTTTGATAGTAACATAATATTTACGCATCTGAGTAGTGTAGTACTTAAAATTTATGTTCCGCTAAACTCATCGGGAGCCGTTTCGGGCCTCGAAACCAAAACCATCAATTAATCTTTACCTTGTTCCCATCACATTCGAAAGCCTGCTCACACCTACTAGTAGTACGTACCAAACCTGAACATGTTCCCACTATGCAGGTATTAGTACTAGTGCTAGTACTTAGGTTATAAAAGGGGGAACTACCTAACCGAAAATCACTCTACCTTTCCTCCTCATAAGTGCTTCTTCTTTGTGCGTCGTTGCCATGGCCGGTGAGCAGAGCTCTAGGTCCAGAACTACTCGTAACACGGGAGCGGCAACCAAGGCTGCGGAAAAAAAGAGAGGGCTTGCCGCCACACAGAGACCTCGAAAGATATCTCACGAGCAGGTGATGGCTCCCAGGAGCGCCCTAGCCGCGGAGGCGAACATGCCGAGCCGGCGGAGCTAGAGTCGTTATCCCTCGACGGCATGCCCGATCTGCTCAATAAGCAGAAGGAGTTCATCCAAGGCTTGATGGAGTTGCTGAAGGAGAGCCTCGACGACATGCCCGCTGAGCTCAATCAGCAGGGGGAGTTAACCGCCGGCTTGGTGATGCTGCTGAAGAAGAGCATTGCCTCGGAGAAGAAGGCGACCGGCGAAATCCTGCGACTTCGGGAGGACAATGCGAAGCTCTGCCACGAGATTGACATGTTGAAGGAGAAGAACACCGGCTGGAGGAAGCTGCATGAGAATAGTAGTTCCTCGATGAAGATGCTGCAGGCCCTTGCCATGGAACAGAAGGAAGAGTTGGCGAAGCTCTGCATCGAGCACCCAGCTGCTGTCAAGGTACGTAATATGGCCGTGGAACAGATGATGAAGGCTAGCGTCGAGAAATGCCGCGTCATGGACACAATGATGAAGATGGCGGAGGAGACGCGCAAGGAGATGGAGGTCGTGCAGGCGATGAAGAAGCAGTTATGACTCCGGGGCGAATTAGATCATTTGGGGTGATAATCTTCCTTCTAATTTTGCTCCTGTGTTTCATCTTTTGCTTCGGGTGTTTCACCGCACGTGTCATGTTCTCTGCGAGGCATGAATAGAACAATGTTTTTTTGAGGGAATGAATAGAACAATGCTAACAATGAGATGACTAGCAAATTAGATCATTTTTATCGCCATATGGCACTGGGCTGCCGTGTTTCGTGCTCCTCCATCGCAGTACTACTCCAGTGGAAAACTTGAGTATACCGCACGGTTCTTTGCTCCTCCTCAATCATGTCGTCAGCGCATTTATACGAGAAGTCAAATCACAAGGCCCCGCCTTCCAGCAGTAATGAGCCGTCAAATCACAAAGGCCCTCGCCTCTCGTGAAACCGACCAAGCTAGACTGCCCCGCCCTCTAGCCCTTTAAAAAATGTGTACTTTTGTACAACGGTAGTATAGATGGATTGCGCCATGGAGCAAAACTTGAAATAAAAAAAGGTGGTACATATAGAGAGCGCTCATCACCAAATTATGCATATAGTACTATTAAAAAGGCTAGTCACAATAATGGTGTCCAGCACAACCCACCCCTCAAATAAAACTAAGAGGGTGCTTGGATACGTTTTAGTCCCATGACTAAAAGTAGTGGGACTAAAACATGCTAGCTTCACCCATGCTTGGATCCAAATACTAAAAAGGCTAAAATCAAGTTAATGATCATTTATTATCCTCCAAACCCTCCAATCCAGAACTCGCCTGTGTTAAAGGAGAGGAGTTAAATGAGTAGAGAGAGGACTAATCCATATTTTAGTAGGGGTACCCCTGAATAAAAAAATTTAGTCTCAAGACTAGTTTTAGCCCCTCTTTAGTCAGGGGTGCTTGGAACTTTAGCCTCTTAAAGAGACTATTTTTAGTCAGACTAAAATAAGTCCCTTGGATCCAAGCACCCTCTAAGCATCCTGGAATTCTTTGACAAAACTAAGCACCCTGAAATTATTTGACAACTAAACTGCTGGCTATATGATGTTGGCCATATATATTGTATGTATATAATGTGTAGAAAAGAGTGGTAGTACTATACCAACTAAAAGATGAAATGTAAGAAATACTAGTATGTACGTACTGAAGAGTTAAAGTAACGAGAAGAAACATAACATAGTTCTGCTGGGGGCTCAGCACAACACACCCCTCAAATTAAATTAAGCACACCTGAATTAAACTTTGCAACTATTCTGGTAGACACTGCATTAGAACCACCATGAGCAACGACACTGCCACCTTACTCGGAGTCCTCATCCACGTCCTCGACTTCGTCCTTGTCCCTCTTCCTCTTGGCCGATACTTCTTTGCTCGAACCACACACTTGGCTGTTTCTCTTCATCCAACCCTTGTAGATATTGAAGCAAAGGTAGCCATCCATTGCAGAGTAGTGGATGTGGTCTATATCTAGTACATTCCGCTGCCATGCATGACGATGAAATGTGTAATGGGGTTTCTCCAGTTTACCGTACGAAGGATGAACCATGGCTCCTGCCAGGGTCAGCATTGAAGGCTGACGAGAGGACACCAGCTGATTCTTCTGGAGGTCGAAGGTGTTGCCTACAACGAGGCCTATCCGACGCAGGACTTCTTTGTCGTTACCAAAGTCTAAGTAATGAATTTGACTAGGTTGCTCTAAGGAAGTTCTTAAAATCCTGGCACTCAATGTCGGCATGGCATATGTGGTGGACCAAGCAAACGTTATGTACGCAAGCATGGATCATGGCGGGCCTCTTCCTCTCTTCATCCTTTAGATCCTTCTCTCGTCCCACGACTGTGGTGTACTCAACATCTAGCCCAGCAACCCACTCATCATCTGAGTTTTCAAACATGCGTCTGAAGCGAGAAAGGCATCCTTTCACCGTCGCGGAAGAACGGGTGTAGATGACGTCAAACTCATCGCCGGTGATGGTTCTAACCTTGTACTCACCGCCGATCGTGGAGATTTGGGACGCCATGGATTTGGGAGGAGGATTAGAATTAGTGGAACTGCCGTAATGTGAATGGACGGGACGACTAGGAGCGAACCGCCGTAGTATTGAAGGACGTGCAGGGACGAGTGGGAGCGAAGTACCAGCGTGCGAACGGCAGGGTAGTGGCTTTCCATTCTCCCATGATACGGGCTTCCGAGAGCCCTTGGATCTGAGATCAAACGGTTTCATGGCGTGATTCTAGACCTATGGGTGAATATCCTATCGTGGAGGGTTATTCTGCAAGTTTTTAGCAACTTAGCATGCGACCGTTTGATCTCGGATCCAAGGGCTGCCAGCAGCCCATATCATGGTCGCGCCTACCACGACCATCACGTCGCTCGTGTGGTCGCGCCCTTGGAGATTTAACACGGTGCGTTAGGCTATCTGATGTTGGCATGTCATACATAGTCATCACTTAGTCACTCATACTACAACAAGGTTGGCTATAAGTGTAACTTTTTACTCATCTCTATCTCTTTCTTCGTACTCAAGGAAAAACGGTGCTAAGCGCGTGTATTTATTGCATTTGCCAAGGAGTGACCTCTTCCAATGAAATGGTGTTGCTAAGTTTGCTTCATTTAATTAGCTATAGACTCAAAATTGTCTTTTCACCTAGGTACACGCGCTTAGCACCGTTTCTTCCTTGGGTCACCAAACTAGTCTCTCTCTCTTCTTGATTAACTTGCAACATCAGACTTTATGCCTATGTGGCAAGCTTAAGCACCTGTAGGAGCAAGTAAAAGTAAGTACAATCGTGCGCTTTACATGGCATTTTTGCATATGTGGAGGAAAGAGAGGCAAGGAAAAAGTGGAGAAGTGGGCTCTCATGCAAGAGCCACCCTCTACTACATGGTGGAGCATTGGGAGAGGCACCTGTATGGAGGTGGTCAGGAATCTGGGAGACTCACACCGGTCGTAGCGCCGCAGTTAAAATGATAATGGCAAGTCAAATCACGGGACCCCACCTGTCCAGCAGTAACTCGCTGTCAAATCACACAACCCTACGTTTGCAGCAGCCTACTCCCTCGTCTTCTCGCGTCTTCGTCGAACCGACTAGGAGAAACTGCCCGCCGCCTACCGCGCAGGAAAAGCCCCGCCCTCGACTTTTAAATAGTATACAGTATACTAATTTTGTATCCATGGATTGCGCCCGTGCCATGGAGCAAAGCGTCTAGAAAACAGAGGAGAGACGGTGGTCTTGCAATAGAGAAGAGGGAGAGGCGAGACGGTGGTTTTGGAATGGAGATGATGGAGAGGAGAGGAGGTGGTTTTGCAATGGAGAAGAGGGAGAGGAGCGCGCGGCAACGATTTAGGATTGGACGAGAGGGCCGGCGCGCTCTGACTGGATCAAAATCAAAATCAATTTACCCTTCAATTAAGAAAGCGACCCCACATTAACGAGTCTCCCTTTTATTCTGGGTCATAATTGACCATGATTTTCGCACACAAAATATATGTTATATGTTGTATACAAGGCCACTATCAAAATTACAATTTGCAACTATGCAAGGCCACTAACATTAATCGAGGAAAAATTGATGGTGTTTGCCTCGTACTAGCACCCGAGGACATTAATATCCCTTGTGTGCATGCGGGAGTGAGAAGGTTAGCTTGCATTCCCAACATTAATCAACCAATGAGGAGTAAGAGGGTTGGCTTGTTGTGCTTGGGAGAGAAAAACCACATTAATTAACACGACAATCAAGGTGACAAGCTAGCTTGCAACATTGACTTAAACATAGCATTGATTTTTACCTTGGTACCTGTAATATGAGTTTGTGGCCTTGTATACAAAAATGGAGGGAGTATAATTTGAAAGTACATTCAGATACGAACCAAACGATAAATTGTTTGGTGACATGCATTCACATTTTGCTTGTCAAATACAGTACGTGGTCAAACTTTGACCCAAAATACGCGAAACAACAAAAAATACTTCCAAGACCAGCGCCGCTCTTCCGCTCTTCTCCTCTTAAACCACCACCGCTCCTCTCCTGTTCCAATCTAAATGCAGCACCGCTCCTCTCCTCTTCCATTTCAAAACCACCGCCCCTCCTCTCCTGTTCCAGTCCAAAACCAGCGTCGCTCCTCTCCCGTTCTAATCCAAAACCAGCGCTGCTCCTCTCCTCTTCCAATGAAAAACCACCGCTGGTGAGTGAAGGTGCTGTGGAGAAGTAGATCGATGGAGGAGTACACCCGATACGCGAGGATCGCAGACGGCGACCCCGTGAAGCTATCTAGGATGTTGGAGATACAGTCTTGATTTGACAACAAGGACTAACTAGCAGCGACGGCGACATCCATGGCCAAATATCTGCAACAGAGCGAAAAGGCGGCGATACTCCCGGAGGGAGTCACGCCGGAGTACATAGAGCTGCTCCTCTGGGCCATGGAGCAAACAGATTCACCGAATCCGATCGTGAGGGAGCGGTGGTGGGAGTATCGATCCCAGATGGAGCATCCACCAGAGATTGAAGGATCGAGCATCTACAGGGTGCCATTTGTGAGGGTGTCCTGCCAGAGCGAGCTGGTGGAGTCTTCGTCGACCGAACCCAACTGCAAGAGGAGAAAAGCAGTTGGCCCGACGACGCTTCCCCGCCATCGTCTCCCTCGCTGTTCACATCGTCTCATGGGGCGGCTGTTTGCCGCCGAGGAATAGGAGGGGGCTGCCCCCCAGCCCAATAGTTGGCCAGGTTGTGAATTGTCAGGAGGAGCTTAGGGTTGTCAGTATTTGCAGGTTGTGAATTGTGTTTTGTGTTGTGTATTTTGAGAGTACTTTCAGATCTGAATGTCTTTTGAATTTCAGATTTGCAGTATTGAGCATATAAAGTATTTTATGAATTCTAGAGATCTATTTTTAGCACTTAAAAAATGTAGTTTCATAGGAGTATAAAAGTGCAGACAATGTGATTCTCAGAGAAGAAACTGCAAGTTTCAGTTTGAGATAAGAAACTGCAAGTTTAGTTTCAGATAAGAAACTGCAACTTTCAGAGGCAGAGCATTTATATTAACACGGCCTTTTCAAACAGGGTTAACATCATGTTGGAAGTTTTATTCATGGTCGAAAATGGAACTACCAGCCAGTTAACATCATGTTGATCAACATTCATGCATAGCACATCTTCATATGATGCACAGTCAAAATGTTGACACAATGTCGAGTGTGCGAAACACAGAGAAAATGAGGGACGAAGTTTTGGCAAGTGTTGGACGTGGTTTTGGGCTGCCCCGTCTAGGCTTTCATTTTTAACATGCGCAGCCCACGACCTCGGATGGGAGGTCCATAGGCCTGTTTGTTTTCTCTTAGGGCCGTCATGTATCGACCGGCCTATGGACCTCCCATCCGAGGTTTTAGTTTTGGCAGCCCAATTTATGTATTTTTTGAAGAAAACGCAGAGGTCTGTTCTATTTTTCTATATAAGAATAGGAACGCCAGGTCCAACTTATGTTTCCCTTCTAACTATATTATATATATTTAAATTATTTTATATGTTGACTCTTTAGTTCACATACTCCCTCCTTTTCGGTTTATAGGGCTTATCTCAAAATTTTAGTTTTTCCATTTTATAAGGCTCAATTTGGTTGTTTTCCATCACATGTTCAGATTCCAAGGTGCATTAAATCATTGCATGCAAGTATTAAGAGAAAATTGACCAATGCATGTACTTTATGCATGCATGCATTGCAATTTATGCATTGATAAACATAATTTTTTGAGGAAAACAAGTGCACTAATTAGGTGCTTTTGCAAACTACAAAAAGTATTCCACCATTCATCATCTACCTTGGTTGGTGAGATTTCTGAATTAAGCCCTATAAACCGAAAAGGAGGGAGTAATTGGCAAATAGATCTCGCCGCCACCCCCCGCCTCCTAACTCCGGGCACGCCTACCCCCCTCAGCAAGTCCGCTCGCGCGTCCCATGGAGTCGCCGGCCATATCCACGGGGGAATGGCTGGAAGACAGGTGGATGTACAAGATGCATCTCCCACATGTCTACAAAGCCTTCCCGCGGATGCTCCAGCCGCTCGACTCCGTCACGCCAGCGGTGCTACGGGAGACTCGAGGGAGGAGATGGAGGGAGCGGGCGATGCGGATCCGCGACGATGCTCTCCTGGACCCAGTGCACGCGCGAATGGAGGGAAGCAGAGGAGGAAGCTGTAAGGGAGGAAGCCGAGGAGGGACCGAATCCGTTCTCTCACTCGTGCAGGTATGCTCGGATGTGCAAGGATCAGGTGGATTGGGAGCTGCTGAATCTAGCCCTGCGGATCTACTTCGAAGAAGATTTCTCGGAGAAGCACAGGATGCCCCACCCTAGTGAGCCACCGATTGCGTTTGTTCGATGGGCAAAAGGAGAAGTGAATTCAGGAGATCCACGCCGTGCTGCGAGATGGGAATGCTTGACTGGACTCCTGCCCACCAGCACGCCACCGAAGCCGGAGCAGGTGGATCCCCTACCTTACCTCTCCCCCAAACCTGCAGAAGATTGAAATTAGGCTTGCAATCTGCTTCAATTGAGCTATCTGGTGGTTATTTCTGCTTCCTGAGAGACAACATCTGGCTGAAGGATGAGAAGGAACCAGGAACTCCGATGAATTTCCCCTATCACAATGGGGGGGCGCCGGTTGGGCAGTGGTACGGCCCAACTCCGCCCCAAATGGGGGCACAATCTGGGCAGGCTCCTGTAATTGCCCAAGACCAATATGCTGGTGGTTCTAACTCTCAGATCAGTGGGAAATCTCAAGGCAAGAATCAGCAAAAGAAGAGATAGGACATCCAGAAAACTGCTCCTGCCCCTGCTTCGGGCCTTATGGCATACTCTGAGGTGATCTGCTACAATTGTGGGGAACCAGGGCATCATTTAGATAAATGTGTCAAGCCCAAGAGTTGTTTTATCTGCAAAATGGTTACTCATAAAGTTGAGAATTGCCTTTTCAGAAGGAAAACCCACAGTTCTGCTAGATATGTTGGAAGTGCTGCTGCAGGATTATGTCCACCATTGACAGAATTTTCTGTGACACAGAATTAGATAGTTTCTTTCCCCTTTCTTGTTGTAGAGCTCTACCCAGATGTGGTAGTGACCACACTCCTTTGCTCTGGGACTCTGGTCTTAACCAAACTCCAAAGAGCAATAGTTTTAAATTTGAAAAGTGGTGGTTGCTTAGAGAAGATTTTACTGAGCTAGTCAGGAAAATCTGGAATGAGCCTACTGGGAGCAGCTGCCCCCCTAGAAAATTGGCAGATCAAAATCAGAAGATTTAGAAGAACTACCAAAGGGTGGAACTCCAATGAGGAAGCTAATCTTAGAAGATACAAAAGGCTTCTCCTCCTTGAGTTTGATTCTCTAGATATTAAGGCAGAAACCACTGACCTCTTTGAGGCTGAGACTAATAGATTAAACTTTGTCCATGGAGAGCTCAAGAAAATTTGGCTTCAAGAAGAAATCAAAGACAAACAAAGGTCTAGAGATAGGAACATTAAGGAGGTTGATAGAAATACTGCTTACTTCCATGCAGTAGCTAACCAGAGGAGGAGGAAAACCCTCATTCACTCCCTTGATGGCCCTAATGGCCCTGTTACTGAGGTAGATGAGATGCTGAAAGTGGCTAGTGACTTCTACAAAGACCTGTTTAAGAAAGAAAATCCTTCTGGGTTCTCTCTACAAAACAATTTTTTCTCTGCTTATGAAAAAGTCTCTCCTGCTGAAAATGAGCTGCTAGAAGCCCCCTTTTCAGAGACAGAGGTGAAGGAAGCCATTTTTAGCTCTTATCCTGATGGGGCTCCTGGTCCTGATGGGATTCCCTTCTTGTTTTACCAGCATTTTTGGGACTTGGTGAAAAATGATCTCTTAGATCTTTTCCAAGCCTTTCATAGAGGAGAGTTGGATCCAGCAACTTACTCATGGGGGGTCTGTTGGGGTCAAGTTAAATAACGGTGAAAGTGATTTTTTCCTTGCTAGTAAATGCCTTAGGCAAGGTGACCCCATCTCCCCGCTTTTGTTTAATTTAATAGTGGACGTTGTTACTAAAATGCTGAGCAAAGCTACTGATCATAGTCTGATTGCAGGGCTTTGTCCTGAGGTCTGCCCTGGTGGCATCATCTACGTTCAATATGCAGATGATACCATCCTTTTCTTAGACAATGACTCCACACATGCTATCAATATGAAAACTGTTCTAACCTGGTTTGAACCGGTCTCAGGCATGAGAATCAACTACTCTAAAAGTGAACTCATCCCTATCAACATGGATGATCGGGAGTTAGCTGACTTCCTCTCTATTCTAGTCTGTAATAAAGGTAACTTCCCCATTAAGTACCTAGGTATCCCTCTCCACTATGGTAAACTGAGGAGAGAGGATATCCAACCCCTTCTGGATAAAATCATTAAAAGGATTGCTGGGTGGAGGGGCAAACTTCTCTCTTACAGAGGTAGATTGATCCTCATACAAGCTTG